>NW_006780143.1:467844-484848 GCF_000442215.2 Lipotes vexillifer
GGGGGGGGGGGGGGGGGAGGAGGTTCTACTCCAAGCACCTTTCAGAGCCGACCTCCTTTCATCCTGTCATGTGGCATCTTCAACACCTTGCCTAGAAGGTTACCGCCGATGGAGAAGAGAGAGAATGCACAGGTCTGGAAGTGGTATGTACATCACGTCTGCCCACACTCCACTGTGCAAAATGCAGATGCATCACCCCAACTAACTGCAAGAGTTCTGGGCGGTGGACTTGGCTGTGTGGCCAGGAAGAAAAGTAGCTCCTGCAACGAAGAGTAGCCCCCGCTCGCCACAACTAGAGAAAGCCTGCGTGCAGCAACAAAGACGCAACTCAGCCAAAAATAAATAAATAAACTTATTTAAAAAAAAAAAAAAGAATATGGGGCATCACTAGGATCCTCAGCCATGCTACCCAGGCTTCCGAGATAGAAATGGGAGAAACAACTTCCATTTCGTTTGTTGAATCTTAGTAGTTCCACCTCAGCAAAGTCTCACCTCCTCTGCTCTTTGCAATCCTCAACCGCATCACTTCTTGCTGGAACTTTTGACTCAGCCCCCAGTCTTCGCTGGCTCTAACCTACCTTTTCAGTTTCCTCCTTTAATCCTTTCTGCAACTCCCTCTATGCCCTGCACCAAACTTCCTTACTTCTTTCTTCAATAAGCTGCCAAGGCTGTATGTATTTGTGTGTGCCAGGGGTGTTTCTTTGTTCTAGAATGTCCAGCCCTTCCTTCACGACTTCAAAAATCTCCTTTGAGCCTCAAGACCCATCTCAAACATCACTTTTTCTTAGAAGCCTTCCCAAGTCCCACAGTCAGACATAATTTGTTTATGTGTCCAACAAAACAATTCATATTACACTATAGCATTTTAGCACATTTACTTATAACTGTTTTTACGTGTCTCTGTCTCCCATAAGACTGGGGATTTCTTAAGGAGGAGGACTGTGTTTTATGTATAATTTCTTCAGCCAGATTCGTCGTCCTTAAATCTTGTTCAGAGCTGGCACATTGTGGATGCTCAGCTGATGCTTGATGAATGAATGAATCTTTTTGTAATTATATCATAATGCAAATTAGAACTCTACATTTTTATTTTTAGACTAGTCCAGCCCAGTATTTTTCTTCACTTCAGAGTTTTATTATTTGTGCTCTAGGAGCTAGTAGCCATCTAAATCTCATAGGATTTTGGATGAAAATTTAGTAAAAGCAGCATCCTTCACCAGCAAAGTTAGCAGACTTTTCTCTGAAGATTGTGTAGAATACCATAGTAAGTTCTTGGCTACATCTGAACAAGAGGTAGGGCCTTCCAGGATTTTACCATTTTTACAAATTGCAAATCCTAGACTCATTAAAGAATAGGTAAAGGAGAGCAGGCATTTGTTGGTTTTCTGGGAGCTGGTTATTTCTTCCACTTCCACTTACTTAGAGTCATTTCCAATAAAGAAGGGAGTGCGGGCAGGGCAAAGGTGTGAATCTCAATTATCCAGTTCTGCCTGACTTTAAAGTCTGGATAAAGGCTAGAATGGGCTTTGATACTGCCTAGTAATTGCAGATTGCCTTGCTTTTCTTGTAGGAGTGAGTGATAAGGAGTGAGCCTCATCATTAAATGAGACATGCCAAGAACACTAACTTGCTTGCCCACGTCTCTGCCTCTTATACCCAAGCTGAATGTCAAGGTAGTGCACTAAAATTATTCATACCCCTGGCCTCATCTATCATGTCTATGTGAATGACACCCAAACATATGTCTTGAGTGTAGACATCTCTTCCAAGTTCCCTATATCTGGCTGACTCTGGGCATTTCCACTCAGATGACTCAGGAGAATCTCTAATTCAGCATGTCAAAAACTGAATTAATCACCCTCACTCCCCAGCCTACTGCAGCTCCTACCATTTCTTGCTCAATTAATAATATCGTCATTCTCCCAGTCAGATAGGACTGAGGGCACAAGGTCATCTTTGAGGGCCTATGCATCCCATCAACAATCATTTCTTAAGCCACATTCATTCTGTCTCTGCTCAACCATTATGATAAGATCTCACTCTATTTTTTCTATTTTCGAATACAGGCAGCCCAGAGCTGAACCCTCATAATGTCAGTCTCAGAATGAAGAGGACAAGCCAGTGCTAACAGAGCAGAGTCACAAAGACAAACTGACCACATCCAAGTTCTCACTCTGGCTCTTAATTTCTGACTGTCTTGACCACCAGGTCCAGGTATATTTATATAACAAAACCTGGAAGGTGCTCTTTAACTCAGAACTTTGTGACGTCAACAACAACAAAAAATGAACTTGTTGATTTGTCAAGAATGAAGCCATGACAGATAGTCAGAAAGATAGATATATGACTTAAAAAGTGTGTTTTAGAGGAGCTGGAACTGAATCACTGGAAGATTGTCTGTGTGTGCGGGGCCATCCAGCTTCCTAATTATTACAATGAGTTTGGGAGAGTTTAAGGGTGTGGAATATTTAGGAAACACCAAATAGGTGCTTATTCACATTTTTTAAAGTGCATGGTACCAACAGGCCATGAGGAAAATAACTTGAACTTAGCCCACAGTCAGGATCAGATATAGAGAGATACGTGTCTGGTGGTACTTTGCACAGAGAAAGGGAGACACTGTGGGGAAAAAGATGACAACTCTAAGGGCCCGAACCCCCTGGTGTGCGAACGTCCTCTCAAATAAGTGGTCATGAACCGCAGAAAGGTATTTCCTACTGGCCTAAGGCTGAAGAGCACTGAGGGGCAGAGAAACACAGGAGGTCAGCAGTGGATGGATGTACTATTGGCAGGAAATTGGGGGCAGTGGAGCAACACCTTACCGTCAGATAGCAAACTAACGGTAAGGCCTGTGGATTCCAAAAACATGGAACGGCAGATGTGCAGGTAGCAGCTCTGATTAAGTGAGACAGCCCATGTCTCCTCAAGGAAGACTGAATAATTTAGAGGGAGCTTCTGAATTTGGTTTCTTGAGAATCAAAGCACTGATATTTGGAAGAGCTCTAAAAGGTAATACATTTATCCTCACTGATCTGAGACACCTGGGGCTTAACAGTGTATGTACTGAAGTATAGCAATCCATTAAGAATGCTCCTTGGGTACTAATATCTCTCTAAGTCCTTTTCCCTAAGAAAATAATGTTGGTCTGGTCTGGATCCTTCTTTGTAACTTACATATGGTCTCTGTCTCCAAATCATCTAAGTCTGGATATCTTGTTTCTTACTCCAGGGTCCTTAGTAACTAGCTTTTGCTCTTTGCTTACGTACTTGCTCAGAGTATTACCTTTATGAACTGAGTGCTTGTCAGTTGATTTTCAGTGAAATCTTTGCTTCCTTCCAATATAGTCAGCAAAATGCAGATAGTGGCTGTGTGATGCTGCAGCTTTCTGTCTCCTTAGTCAGAATAAACCTGTGTCTGTTTCAGGTCTCTTTGGTGGACAGGTTAGAGCTGGTATAATCAGCATTCTGGGATCCCCTGGGGTCTTAGGTGGACCTTTTAAAACACTCCGTTGAAAGGTAGAGTTGTTTATTGTTGAATGAATGGGCTGAAAATAGGTACCCTACCCAACGATATGTGACTAACATGATATATCTAATATTTTATTATTAATCATCTATCTCATAGTTTTCAACTATATACTGGCTGTAATTTAACTCAGATCTTCATTTATCTCTAGAATTCCAAATGTGTTTTTTTCCTAAATTACACTCCAGCCCTATCTTTAAAACTCTCTCTTCTCCAGCAAGGAGAAATCTCCTTAAAAATCAATCAATCAAATAAAAAATTTTAAAACCTCCAGCCAAAAGTACTCACAGCTGCTCATCAGATTCACACTCAACTCCACACAAGTGTGACCTTCTAGTGTTTACTGCTAACATGTATCCTTCTGGCCAGGAGAATAGTCCTCTGGGTAGATATGATTTGATTAAAATCAGTACTTACGTATCTCTCCCTTTGCTATCATCTTAGTTTATTTCTTTCATTTGAACTCGTAAGAGTCGCCTAATTTGGTCTCTGTATTTCCAATCACTTCCTTTCTTTCTTCATCTGAATATGATTTGAGAAACTGTTTTCTCAGTTCTCCCAAGTGTGGTCCTTAACTGGTATCATTCTAGATATATAGGAGAGAAGTTACTTTGCTACATACTATCCACACTTTTAAGGCATCAGGACTCAATTCTCAGTTGCCAAAGGGGGGAGTGGAAACTCTCAGCAAGTTAATCTTAAAAATCACTCCTCTGTTCATGTCAACACCCTTCTTAGAATCTTACAGTGGCTCCCGAGAACAATAAAGTCCTTTAGCATGTAGGGCCTCCTATGATCTGGACCCAACCTACAGCCAGGTGCACTGGCATCTCTCCAGTTCTCCAACCCATCCTGGGCCACATCAGAAAGTACTCTTCCAACTTTCCCCTCCATTTCCACCACCCCAGTTTCTGACTCCCCCCTCTGTATGTCTCCATTCATTTTTCAAGGCCAAGCTCAGATGTCACCTTCTACATGAAACCTTTCCTGATCTTACTTCTGGCTAATCTCCGCCAGATTTTACTTTTTTGTTTTGTGCAACTTACTACCGTCCACTTTTTATATGAGGGCTTCTCCTATCAACCTCTTTGGCCTGAAAGCTCCCAAGGGAGGAACAGTGCGTCCTCTTTCACCCCTTATCCTCATGACTAAGAGGTATAATGTCAGTAAAGCTTTGGTAAAAGCATGAATGAATGAATGAATGGGAATGGGAGTACTATGCCCCCTGTCTATTGGCACACCACTAGGTTAATTTCAACTGGTTAAGCAGGCTAGGCTTGGAAGAGGAAAGCATCCCGAGAGTGAGTGAGCCTCATCCCCCTACATGTTCGTGTGTGCCATGCAATGGCATGATGCCTTAACTCCCTTCAAAAATCTACATGGCCTCTGCTTCCTCTAATAGCCCCAGCCCAAATCTTCTATCTAGGCTGTACCCAGGATTTCTTAGTGCACTTTAACACCTTGGATGCAGTATTTAAGTAACAACTCCAACTGTGAATAGTCATTGTGTCCACTGTTATTCCGTGTACAATTGCTAGTCTTTGTGACGGTCAAAGCAAATGTTTCCTCCAGTACTTCTACATAGTATGTTCCTTTGCAGTGACTGCTACATACGTCTTTATCTGAAAGCAGCTCAGACATGAAAACTAAGCTTTTTTTTTCCTGCTCAGAAATCATCTCAACAATAATAACAATTTTTAAAACTTTGCCTTTCTGAAGTACATTATATTTGAGAATTCTAATGTACTGTTGGAACATCAGCCATGCCAAGGTATGGTTCAGTCAGAATTTTACTCGGAGTATTAGTGTTATCCCTAGAAAACATTCATAGCCTTCAGCACCTGAACAGAACATAGAAGGCTAAGAATTATCTCAGGAGCCCAGTTCTAGGACCACATTTGCCTTTCAGATTTAACACGTGAAGGGTTTTTGTTGCTCTTGTTTTCCAATAGCCTTCAGTTTTATTATGCCCTATACTGTGATTTATTTCAGTTGTTTCACTTCTTTCCTGGTAGGAAACTACCATACAATTCCTCTTGATTTCTGTAACACTGCATATTCATAGCTATTCCTTTGGGCTTCAGGAAGTTGTTTTTGTCATCAGTGTAGTGCTGGTATTGTCAGAATATATGTTTTTACACTTATTCCATCCTCTCTTTTTTAGAAACTTACAGAGCCCAACACAAATGCATATATGTTTATAAAGCGCAAATATCCCCCAAATTGCACCTGTAACAGAGATAAGATTTTTAAGAAATTGCTATATGATATGCCCATCAAGAGAACTTTTTTCAGATTAAAGGTTGTAAAATATCTTCACCTCCAGCTTGGCAGTATATTAGTTTGTACGGTGAAAAAATTCAAATGGACACTTTTAAAAAAGTCTTTCAGAATAGTGAATATCTGAAATGCAGGAATAAAGACAACATGTGTGAATCATTCAGAACAGAATGATTTTCTCCAGTGCCCATTACACCAACATGAATTTATGTTTCCTTCCAAAGAAGCATAATCTTTATATTAGGATATTTCAGATAAATGATTTTTTGTTTTTACTGAAACTCACAGGAAATCATTATTTGTTTTTTTTAAGTAGGTCTCCCACAAAGTATGAGAAAGTAGAGGCAAAGTGTTTTCCACATGGCACTTGCTTTAGATGAAATACCTTTAAAGCTTTAGTAAGGCTGCTGTGTTGCCTTGAAGGGTCTATTCTGTGGGTCTCTTTGGGCAGGTGACCAGACATGCCCTGGAAGTGAACTGGGGGACTCAACTTTTCAAAATTTGCCTTTCTTCTGTCCTCCCTCTGTATCCTCTAACAACAATTTCCTTCAGTTTTCCAAAGCAAACCAGGAAGCCAGAGAAGCTATTGTTTAGCACTTAAATTGTGGCTGAGTTCAATCCATTCATAGTAAACAGAGCGTGTTGGTGTCACTTGGGAGACTAGAAATGGGAACTCAATTCTGTTGTGTGTGAGGAGTCTGTGCGGAACCGTGAGGCAGCACTTTCCTTAGCAACCCTGGGATGTACCTGGTTCTCATCTCAAGCTGAGGGATGTGGAAGGTCCAGAGTGACAGGCAGGCCATCCTTGATAGGGTGAAGGTCTGCTTTTCCTTCTCTTGTTTGAAAAACTATCTTCAAAATGAATGGCTGAGAACACCTCTCCCAACTCATATGTGAGGAATACAATACATAATTGTATTTTTACTTTAGAGGGACTGGCTTTACATGTATGGCTGCTTTTCATTAAAGAAAAACAATTGTGTTACAAACCAATAAATGACCTTACTCTTATTACCAGATATTCTAAATATGTTCCTTAAGTAGAGAATGCTGGAAGGGAGTCAAAAAGACTAAAGGAGGAGTGTAAAGAAGGAGAGACCACCTACTTTTGCCTTTCTTCCCCTTACCTCATTAGCTTGCTGGGAAAGAGGCAACGGGCCTTTAAGGACCATTAGCAAACTTTCATAGGCTCTGCGAGATGCAGATGAACATATTTAAGAATGTATCTGACATGTATACACTAATATGTATAAAATAGATAATAAGAACCTACTGTATAGGGCTTCCCTGGTGGCGCAGTGGTTGAGAGTCTGCCTGCCGATGCAGGGGACGCGGGTTCGTGCCCCGGTCCGGGAAGATCCCACATGCCGCGGAGCGGCTGCGCCCGCAAGAACCTGCTGTATAACAAAAATAAAATAAAATTCAAAAAAGAAAAGAATGTATCTCAGTTCTAAAGGAGAGCGGTTATCTGTCTGACCCACACATTCTAGGAGTGCCTCCCAATGGAAACGGGGTTGGGGGAGGGGGAGTAAGGGTGGAAAACTAGACCCAACTCTTTTTCTGCCACAGCTTGAGGTGGTCTGGATTTTGTATCTGTAAACAAGGATGACCAATGTCCCAGTTTGCCCAGGACTATTTTGGTTTTACAACTGAAAGTCTCGTGTCCCAAGAGACTTTCAGTTTTAAAACCAAAATAGTCCTGGGCAAACTGGGACATTGATCATCCTGAAAAAACACAAGTTAGACTCTTCACCATTGAAAGTCTTCTAAATCCCAGACGTTTGAAGCTGGCTGCACACTGGAAACATCTGGGGAATTGTAAAAGCCACTGGTGTTGGTGTCCTGCCCCTAGAGAATCTGATTTCTTTGATCTGGGGTGCCGCCTGGCCTGTGGGATTTCCTAAAGCTCAGGTGATTCTAATGCATTAGGACCCAGTTTGGAAACCCCTGCACTAAATGATTTTGCCAAGTTATTTGACCTTTCTGAGCTTCAGTTTTTCTTTTAGTAAAAACTTGCCCTGCTTTTTCGCATTCTTACTTTTACAGTAATATTCAAGCTTCCACAATTTGGGATGTGCTGAATCAGTGCATAGGAATCACCTGGGGATCTTGATAAAGTACAGATTCTGATTCAGGAGGTCTGGCAAGAGGCTGGCGGGTTTGCATTTCTAACCGGCTCCCAGGTGATTGTGATGCTGCTATCCACGGATCACGCTTTGCAAAGGAGAATATGGAACATCAAAGGGGGAGAAGAATTACTCAAAATAACCTTCTTTCCTTTGAAGATGAGTGGATGTTATCAAGGCGTGTGTTACTAAGGGAAGCAGGAAGGGATGGATACATGGAAAAGGCGGCTACAGTGGGTAGAAACTCAGGTATATACATTTGGGTATGTGGTAGGTAGAATAATGCCTCCACCTCTAAGATGTCCACATACTAATCCCTGGAACCTGTGAGTATGTTATATGGCAAAGGTTGCTGATGGAATTAAGATTGCTAATCAGCTGACTTCAAAATAGGGAGAGTACCCGTGATTATCCAGGTGGACCCAGTAGAATCACAAAGCGTCCTTAAAAGTGGGAGAAGCCTGTAGGAGAAAAGTCAGTGCCGAGGAGCTGTGATGGGAGAGAGGCTGTGCTGGCCGCTCCTGGCCATTGCTGGCTTTGAGTGTTGGAAGGAGGCCCTGAGCCGAGGAATGTGGGCAGCCTCTAGGTGCTGGAAAAAGGGCAGAGAAACAGATATTCCCTGGGAGCCTCCAGAAAAGAACTCAGCCCTGTGGATGACATGCTGATTTTAGCCCAGTGTGACTTGAGGCCAACTTGTGACCTACAGAACTGTAAGATGATGAGTTTGTGTTCCTTTAAGTATTTATCGTAATTTGTTTTGGCAGCAGTAGGAAAGCACTACAAGTATGATATTAGTCCACAAACTGGGTAAGAAGCACAGTTATATTCTTGATAAGTCAGTTTCTTACTCTGAGGCCCCCTTCTCCCAGGCCTGAAGCTCAGCCCTTCATGGGGTTTTGAGCCCCCGTACACACCCTTGGGTTTGGCCACAGTTCTGGAGTCCAGAGTTTAGAGATGTGTTGGGAGAAGGAAGCTGGCCAGTCCTCCTCTTCCCCAACGCCCATTGGTGGGTGGAGTCTTGGGCAGGACAGCCTGTGGCAGCCCGTCTACAAGCAGCAGTTGACCAAACGCTCTCTGTGGGTCCTGGCATCTCCCAGACATGCGGAGGAGGGTGGTGCTCCCTTAT
This sequence comes from Lipotes vexillifer, assembly GCF_000442215.2. NCBI lineage: Eukaryota > Metazoa > Chordata > Mammalia > Artiodactyla > Lipotidae > Lipotes > Lipotes vexillifer. The sequence continues at coordinate 476,902 of NW_006780143.1, forward strand.
CTCCATCCCCCCTCTGCACCCCAGCCCAGGAGTATCTCAGCTTTTCTCTCTCCACGCTTCAAGGCACTCTGTATATACCTCTATGAAGTCCCTAAATTCACCCAGAGGTTTGGGCTTTGGAAAACAGTTCAGAAAAAAAGACCGAGCAGGTTATCTTTATTTTCTGCGAGACCACAAGTCTCCCCTGGGGCTCTGAGCCCAGCTGGCTTTGCAGCACAGGGGACAGGACAAGGCAAGCGAAAAGGGAACAGAGCCCATCCAGGAAGAAAAGAACATGAGTTCATTTGTCAAAATATTAACCATCTACTTGTGTGTGAGAAGAAAATAGAATGAGGTTTATTTTATGGTTCTCCTTCCCATTCCCCAACAAAGAAGAAAGATCCTCGCTGCTATAAACATGTTACATCTGCCCAGCACGTACAGAGGTAGAAAAGTATGGGGGCTTTTTGAGGATGTTAGAGGCAAGCTGAGAGGAGGTGAAGAAACCCAAGGGGCGGGAGGTCAGCTTAGAGGTAAAGCAGCAAGCGCCAGAAAGTCCTGAGCATAATTTCAGGATCTGAAGTTCCGGAAACTAGACTCTTTCTAAGCCCTCAGGGGTGACATGAGTGGCCACTGCAGGCAGTCCCCTCATCCCCAGCACGCATGCCTAGTGGACCTGAGCTCTGCATGCCCGTGGGTGCCTCACACCTGCCCCACGGGAAAGCCCTGGAGGCTCAGGGTTAAAAACCTTCCCCCTTGCACTGCAGCCAGGCTGGCGCCGGAGTCTTTTCTGAACTTTACAACTTAGAGTTCTTTACGGTTTCCGCAGCAAAAAAAAGTAGCCTCTATGTAAATTGTCAGCATTTTCTGTACAGATTTAAGTTATTACAGTGCCTTTGTAGGCGACAACCTAGTAGATTATAGTAAAATCCAGTTTTATCAGGAGACTGAGACTTGGGGACTGCCTAAAAAGTCCGTGGAGAAAGGTAGATGGAAAAAATGGTCATGTTGGTTAATCTGGGAGTGTAATTGAGAGTGGTTTGGGTTTTATGTTCATCTGTATTTTCTCGGAGAACGTTTGGTTTGTACAACTTATTAAAAGTAAGCAGAAGCATTGTGGAGGGAACAGTGCTGAGAAGCAGGCTGAGGGCTCATCCTCAGCTGTGCGCAGTTACCTGCTCAGCCCTCCTGCTGCAAGGCCAGGACCTCTGTGTGGGCAGGCGCGGTGGGGCTGTGGGCTCCCGCATTACTGCTTGGAAGAGTATGGCCCTCCTGCATCCCACTGTCTATGCACCGCCTAACGAACAAGTCAGTGGTGTCTTCAGATCCTCTGTTGTGGTCCTGACCTTGAGCTTGCCCGCGTCTGGAAGTCACCAGCTTCCTGTTGATATAAATTGCAAACAGACCTGATGCAAAGTCAAATGTGTGTTAATCAATTGGCACATGTCCCTTTGTACCAATATGGGGACAGAAAAAAAGAGCTCCCTCTTCCTTTGAGCTTGGGATTTGAATTTGACTAAGCAAGGAAGAGGTTAGGGGTAGCTCTGGAGAGTGGCGGCCCTTGGGAGAGGGGACCTCTGCGATGGGAAAGCACAGTTCACAGCAGGTGGGGTAGACAGGAATATGGGTGTAGCTCCTGCCTCAAGCTCCTCCCCCACTGCCCACAGCCCCCAGAGGAGTGGGGAAGAGGATGCCAGACAGAGAAAGGGGCCTTGTGGGTAACCACACTCTGGAAAGGACTGTGATGGTAGGTGATGAAAAGCCTAGAGGGGGTTTTCTAGGGGCCTTTCCCCCTGGCCACATCCTTAAAGAGCCTCAGGCCCTGCTGCTTATGTGGCTGCTGCATCTCCCCCTGCCTCCCAAGAGGCAGCTCCCCGCTTTGCTGTGTGCCCTTATGGAAAGGTGTGAATAAAGTCTGTGTCACAAGGACGGGTGTGACCTGGGCAGGGTGGAGTGGGATCTACCACCACTACGACTCTGAGTGAGCTGGCACATTTCTGTAAATCTTTTTTTTTTTTACATCTTTATTGGAGTATAATTGCTTTACAATGGTGTGTTAGTTTCTGCTTTATAACAAAGTGAATCAGTTATACATATACATATGTTCCCATATCTCTTCCCTCTTGCATCTCCCTCCCTTCCACCCTCCCTATCCCACCTAGACTGGCACAAAAACAGAAATATAGATCAATGGAACAGGATAGAAAGCCCAGAGATAAACCCACGCACATATGGTCACCTTGTCTTTGATAAAGGAGGCAGGAATGTACAGTGGAGAAAGGACAGCCTCTTCAATAAGTGGTGCTGGGAAAACTGGACAGGTACATTTCTGTAAATCTTGAATCCCCAGGGCAGACCTACCCTCCTAAGGAGAGTGCAGTGGACTGCAGGGGTGATGGTTGGGGAAAAACTATTTCCTTAAATCTGGGACTCCCAGGGGGACACCTGGCAACCTCACTGGGCGGGGACTAGAATTGCCCTCAGATATTGTGAATACTAATCACAGTTACAGTAAGTCTAATGATACCGACAGTTGACGTGCATGACCCCACTTGCATCTGAAGATTGTCGAGTTCTGTGGCTGGGCAGGTGGGGCTTCTTCCCTTGTTCCTCAGGTGATGAGGATAATCAGAGACTGTGCTAGAAAGTTCTCATTTTCCAACCCTTTGCCAGGGGTGCTGAACACTCCCCTCTGCTGTGGTCAGTCAGGGACTCCAGGCCAAATGGAGATCAAACCTTTTCTGCACAAGAAAAGGTGCTACAGATAAATCCCCAGGTAAAGAGAAAAAGGCAAGTGAAATGCAGGTTGGGGAGGAGAGAGCCGAGCTGCTGTCACCTTGCCTTCCGCCAGGCCCCATGCCACCCAGGTCACTGTTTGTTTCTTCACCCAGCCTGCTATTAGCAGTTGGCCGGAAAGCTTTGAACTTAACTGATGTACATAAAGCAAGCTGTTCATTTAATCTGCACATTTAATTCAGCAGCTCTGTGTGCTGCTCCAGGCTGGCTCCTTGCCATATAAGGCATTCACAGGAGCTTTCTGCAGCCCCCCTGCCTCTGTCTTGAAAAGCAGCCACAGATGGCTTTGCGCTTGATGCATATGCTGTAGGCCGAAAATCTCGTGGCACTGCCACCACCTTGCCTGCCAGGTAGGTCCTGTGTGGTCCACTTCTGTTTCTCCTGCAAATGAGAACATGCTGAATTCTAGTATTTCGGTCTTTTTGAGGTGAATGAATGGAAAGAAAATCAGTTTTAATTTTGCTTGTCGATCAGATTATATCAGGAACAAATGCATGCATTTGTATATAATTGCCTGGTTGTGAAAATGTTGCTGGACTTGGCTTTAGTGTCTTAAGACAGGTTTGATAAAAGCTTCAAGCATCCTTTCAGTAAAATGTGTATTCCAAATGCATGAATAAGGTTCCTAGGGATGAACAGTGTGTGGTAGGCAAAGGAGGGACGTTTCCTCCTGTAGAATGTTCTCTTCTAAATACTATGAAAATATGTATAATTAGAATTGTATTGAAAGGTGCCAAGAGATTAAATAGATTGTTGCATTTTGGTATTATCCCAAATAAGCAATATTTGCTACAGAAATCTCACATTTGGGATAATGACATGTAAATGTGTCCTAGTCCCATTTCCCTAAGTGGTTTCCATGGTTTAATGACTGTCAAATTTGTGAAATATCTGCAAAGCCAGATGATGCCACCAGTGTGAGGGGGGAGAGTTAGGAGATTTAAAAAATAAAGAAATGGAGGCTATAGCTTTAGTGATCTTTGCTAAGGAAGAAGGTGCAGGCACGGAGGGGTGGCGTGGAGTGTGTAAGCATGCGGCCTGGGGAAACAAACAGTAAGGGAAGGGCATGAGAGAAAATATGCATTATAAAACTGGGGTGGAAGGAAAATGAAATTTAGCGATAAGCCGGGCCTTGGTATGGATGGGCTGGGGAAACAAGGAGCCACTGGCTTACTTGGTCAGGCCTTATCACCACTGTCTGCTTTGAGCACCAGCTGCCTCATTTAGGGTCTGTTCTCACAGCATTAACCAAGGTGAACCTGTTACAAAACGCTGACAGTGAATGACAAGATCTTGAGATACGGTGTGCAGACAGGATGGCTGCAGACCTCAAACCAGATGCGCTTACGACTATGACCTGCAGAACAACAGAAATCTGCTCCTGTCATTATGCAAATGAACTCTGTACCTTCTTTCAGCTGTTACCAGTCTATCGAACAGCTATAAAGTAGCTGGCCCTTTGTTTATGGTCTCTCTTGAATTCTCTTGTTACCTACGGTCTTCTGAAAGTTAGTACTTACAAATAAGAAAAATTAAGTCTCAAGGAAGTGAAGTGTCTCAGCCAGGGTCAGCAGGCTAACAAGTGGAGGAGGCTGAATTTGGATTCGGATCTTCCAACCTGGGAAAGTTCATATTCTTCTTTTATGCAGCCTCTCCATTTAATTTCCAGTTGTTACAGGAAAAATAGTAAGCAGAAAAAGGGACATACAAATAAAACCATTTTCCTGGGAAGGTTGGAACTACACCTTAAGTTAATAATTAAATCTACAAGTGTTTTTATTTGTCGCCTGAATTTTCCAGTGGATCAAGTGTGTTGAAATTAGCCAGACACACTGGGGCATTGTTTCCCAATGTTGGTTATACATTGTACTAACCTGGAGAGCTTTATAAATACTGATGCCTGGTTTCCACTCCTAGAGATTCTGATTTAATTGGTCTGAGATGCAGCCAAGGTATCATGGGTTTTAAAAGCTCTCCGGCGATTCTAATGCAAAGCCAAATAGCTCTCTCCCTCTTAGACTTCTCCTGAAGTCTAGAGCCATTCATGCCACTGATTCTTCGCTATCTTTGCTTTAGTATCCCACAGGCATCTCAAACTCACCATGTCCAAACCAGAATTGTCCTTCCACTTAAACCTGACTATCCTCTTCCTACATCTTTTTTTTTTTAACACTAGTTATAGTATTGAGTAGAATAGGCCTCCTATTCTAAGGGACTCCTATCTTTAGGTAAACATAATCCTGAGATTAAAATAGACATGCCAGACCACCAGCTGGCTGCTGTATAAATTTATAGAGCTTCCGTGGAATTTAAAAGTCTAGCGAATTCAGGCACTGACTACTGGGAATGTTGTGATAGTTCCCTCCTGGATGCCAAGGAAGAATAAAGCTCAAATATTTTACATCAAAGTTAAATGAACATGTGGGTCTTATTGTCCATAAGAAAATCACCTTTCAAATTTCAGGTGGCCAAGGGGATTTGGTTGGCTAGGTTTTTACCATGGACTCACCTGGAATCAAGGGAGACTTGGTCCACTCAAACCATGCGGTACTTACAGTGGAAGAGGGGTGAATCCCCAGGGAAAAACGTGGGTCCTGTTAAAGGAAGAGTCAGAAGTTGGGCTGGACATAGAAATCCCCGATGCAATCTGCAGGTGCGAAGAGAAAGATATCTCATCCATCTGGAGAGACAGGAAGTTGAAAGGGACGGTACAATTGGGATGAGTCTGGGAAGATGGGCAGAGTAGGAGGAGATATAAAAGAAAATTTAAGTATTGCCAATGATTATACTGTTGCTGAAACAATTCATGTTCCCCAATATTCCCCTCCACTATTGTGAATCTAAGAAGCCACTTAATCATCTGCTTAAATCAAATGTTTAGGTTCCTTGAAGTTTCTATTTACAAGGAAAGAGACCATATCATTCATGTCCTCAGAAGTTACGATGCAGTCTTTTAAAGTGAGAGCCTCCTAAATTTGAGTTTTTTTTCTTTACATGAGACAGATACTTTCATGAAACTATAAACAGTGAGAACTCACTAGGCTTAAACTCTTTTATAGAAAATGAGCGAGCTACTTTTACTAGATAATAAACTTCTCCAGCACAGAGACCATCCCTGTCGTATGAGTTAGTTCCTTTGTATCTTTAAGTACAAAATCAGAATGAAAAGAAATATTCACTACATTCTGCTTACCAAAGAGCTAGACCTATCTTGCTATAATATAATGAAAAGATTGGCAGTGATACTTAAAGTTTCCCCTGACATCATACTGCTTCTTTCCACCACTGGCCTTTCATGTAATTTTAGGCAAGCCATTCAAATGACTTATGTCTAAAATGGTGACGATATTGGCTGATAGCAACAATGACTGATTATCAGATTGTTTTAAATATCGGATGGAATAAATAAATAGCTTTGTAAATAGCAAGTACTATACAACTGTGAGATGACGGTGGTGTACATTTTTGGTTTTGGTACGAAGGGATGTGGAGGGGAGCAGCAACATACCTAGTATATTTGACACCAGAGCAGACCCTGTTCTACAGACTTTAAAGGCATCTCATGTGTTTTTGATGGTCACTCAAGTGAGGGAATCATTTACTAGTGATTGGATTTGTGTTTTTCTAATTCTATGCTCATAAAATTCTATAATTCACTATGGTCCTGATTTTACATTTCTATTTTGCCATTTTACTGCCTGTATCCTTATTTCATCTTGGAGATCACCTCAATATAGAATTGGAATTTAATTCTTAAAAGGTGGAAGAAATCTTTGCTTTTTCCCCTTTACGAAACCATGAATTCTTACAATTGTGCGTGCAGAATGCAAAGTTGCAGGTTTGAAGGGTCATAAATCAGCTGCAAGTTTCTCAGCAGGATATGTATTAAAATGCATGACCCTCTGTTCTTAGAGCAGATCACTAAAGAACTTTCCATACCATCAAATGCAGTGAAAAAGCACAGTGCTTTTCATACCCCCATATGTAGTATATTACTCGAGTCTCCCTCAGAAATGTATAAAACTATTTTCTCTACTTAATACCGTTTTTGGTCCTTCAGACAAAATTCACAATTGTAAAAGAAAGAGGAAAAAAAACAGGCAAAAATACAACAAAGCACAGAAGCTTCTGAAAAGCATGGTAACTTATTACTTTTTGTACCTGCAGGATTATATGAAACAGGAAAAAGCAATATTAGAAGCAATAACTTCTAATGGTTTCTCAGCTGATAAGCATGAACCAACTTGTAGTCCGGGTTGCATCACTGGTTATGCTTTTAAAACTTATTTTGTCTATGTCTTTACCAGATGTTGAATGCCAGTCATTGTGACTATTAACTGGTTAATTCAGTTTTTTCATAGGTGAATCATGAGTTTTAATTAGTTGCTATAAACAAGCATTGACTGAGTATTAAAGTATTCCAGACAGACAGAACTAAATAATGTGTTAATTTTTATAGTACCCCTATGAAAGAGGTATTCTTCCCAGATGAGGGAAGTGAGGCTCACAGAAGTTTAGTTAAGTTTCTCAAATTATTCAGCTAGTAAATTACAGAGCTGAAATTAAAATCCAGATCTGCAAGCTCAAAAACCTAGATTTGAAGCCAGAATGCTGGTGGGTTTTGTACTTTGGTGTACATAATAATCTTCTCTGAGAACTTGTTTGAAATGCCGCTTTCTCCCCCGAGATTCCCCTTCAGTAGGCCTGAGAGAGCCCAGACGTCTGCATTTGAACAAGCCATCAGGCAATCCTGACCACCCTCAGGACAGGCTTGCACTGTGGCTGCCCTGCTCGGGAAGGCGTGTCTGAGTTAAGGAGATGAAGAAATTCCCCAACCTTGTGCTATGTTCATCCCTTGGGTTTTGTCCCTTCAGAGCTCGGGCCACAGGAAGCCACACCCCAACCTACCCACCCAGGTCTGCTGGGTATTTGTCAACCAGAAATTTTAACGATCATATTTTTAAAAGGGAATCCTGAAAATGTGTGTTCAACATTATTTAAGGTAAAAGGCCACAAGAGCCTTGTGAAAATGATTGAGAAAATGAAAGCTAAAAGACTCAGAGGTGAGAAGATGGGTGCAGCTTTTTCTAGCTCATTAGGTCTCCATTCCCTGATAATGGGGGTTACCATCAAAGAACAGCACACTCAGCAGGACCTGAGGCAGCCTTAGGA
>NW_006780143.1:484881-511907 GCF_000442215.2 Lipotes vexillifer
AGCAGGAACTGAGGCAGCCTTAGGACCAAAAGAAAAACTCCACAGAAGTGAGAGAAAGAAAGAAGGTAGGATAGAAATGTTGGCATAAGATGTAAAAGAGCAGGGAAAAAGCAGGAAGAGAAAAAGGTAGACTATGGAAATGTGAGGCTCTTACAACCAGAGCAAACCATGGTCAAGCTTAACAGTGCATCAGTCCACTCCTCCAAGTGTTCAACTGCCTTCCTTTTACAATTCCTGGGACATCTGCAAGTGACTAGCTCCACTAAACTTACCTTCCTCAGATCTGTATCTCCACCAGTCAGGTTTACTTATGTAATGGGTTTGCCCAGCAGATGGCCTTTCCTGTGAATCTGAGGTAAAATGGTTGCAAGGAGAAAAATAACAGTCCAACAGGGTCCAAGAACTCCAAAGCCTTCCCTATTAGTTCTTAGTGTTTGCTCCAAGTGGCATACTTTAAGGCAACTCCTCACCTATGTCATTAAAAACTTTCTGGACCGTATTGGAAGAAGGTGCTTGGCAGGTTTTAGAAGCATTGCGTGTAGTATTGGAGAAATGGTAACTCACGCTTGGCTCCAACACCTAGTAGTTGTATGATGCTTGGCATGTCAAGTAATTTCACCGGGTGTCAGTTTACCAAGCTAAAACATGTTGGTCATAGTGCAACTATACCGGGTGGTTGAGAGGGATAAGTGAATAATCATTTAGACAGGCCCTGGCAGGTAACAGTTGTAGCAGGGTCCTGCCAGGAAAAAGAACCCATCTATGATGGTTCAAAGATAACTTCCGTGAAGAGGTGATTTACAAGGGTGTTAGCAGGGGTAAGAAAATGAGGTGGTAGGTACCTGGAGGCTGTCACAGCAGGACTCCATTACCACCCTTGGAGCGGAAGGCACAGAAGATGGAGTGTTAGCTATTCTGCAGTGAGAGCAGGAGCTCTCAGAGGAAGAGCTTCTCTTCTTACAGAAGAAGTCTGTAAAACCTACAGTGTGGAGCGACCAGCTACTGCCAGAGAATCGGGGAAGGAGTGGCCTCTTTCTCCTCCTGCCATCTGTGCTCCTACTAGAGCCTCCCATTGCCAGACCCAATTGGAAGCCACATGGGAAGGATGCCCAGATGACACAGTTCATGGGATCAGCTTCCCTCAGCACAGAGCAAGGGAGAGATAAGCATAGGATTGATGGGGAAGGAGAAGGGGGCCAGGAGTTTTTTCAATGAATTCATTTCCATGTCTCAACCTTCATGTACTACATAGACACACACAGCTTCGTATTTCCAAGCAAAACTGCATGAATAGGGTTGAGGGAAGCAGTTCTTATTTCACCAGTAATCCTATTAATGATAATGTGCCAAGTCCAGCAATGAATCCAAGATAAACATTGCTCTTCCTTTTCTCGAAACCTCAGGACCACTTGGTTATATACTTGGAAAGACATTAACTCTTGGGCCCAAATCCTGTCTCTAAGATACATAAATATCCTTTCTCTCCCTGAGAAAGCTAGTGTGCTTCACTAAAGAACTTACTGCTAATGAGTATTTGGCACCAAGGGCATCAGACTCTCTAGAAGACCGAATTTAAAAAGCAAGCAACTCATATACTGCTGCAGCTTACGCTTCCTTACAGTTCTTTCCCAAGACTGATTCTTTAAATAGTGGCAAACTTCTCGACAAGCTACAGCTGTCTCCACTTGAAAGTATGAGTCTTCCCCGCTCCCTCCATAGAAGTAGGGGATAGTCAGCTTGCTGGAGTTGCTGGACCTGTTGGCCTCTAGCAGGGATTAGAGAAGGAGGTATCCATGCAATGCTGAAGATGGAAGCAGAGGTGTGACTGGGACACGATCAGCTGTCAATCATTTGGCCAGGTACCATGCAGATCTACAAGAAAGAGGAAAGCCTTTTAACCACAGGCCTAGAGGACTTCTGGAAATTCTTGGTCAGGTAGCCCCATCATAATTTCTCCCATGGACAAGATAAGATCTGGTGACCAGTTTGTATTCTACTATGACATTAACTTGACATTTTAGCTTCTGCACTTAGAATAAAATTATCATTTTATTGTCAAATGCCCAGTATGGTCCAGATATGTGCCAAGAGTTTGATACTTTTGTTCTAATCATCACAACTCTTAAGTATTAGATTGTGACACAGTAAATTTTAAATAGTCCCTATGGGGAATTCCCTGGCGGTCCAGTGAGTAGGACTTGGCACTTTCACTGCTGGGGGCCTGAGTTCGATCCCTTGTTGGGGAACTAAGATCCCACAAGCCGTGTGGCATGGCCAAAATAAATAAATAAAATCCCTAATGGTACTCAAAAGGGTGGGAGGGGTGGAATCTCTTTATAGAAGAATGTCAGTTAATACAAGGAAAAAGAAAAACAGAATTGGAAAATCATAATTTTTCAACCATGAATGTAGTAACTGATTTAAGCAAGTCATCAACAGATGCTAAAATGTTAAGCAGATAGAATGTGCACAGTCTCAAAGCATCATGCCCCAGGTTAGTTATTAATTACAAAGAGATAAAAAATACCTTTACAATAGAAAAACTTGGCGATACATTAAGCATGTGAGCAAAGTTAACATCACCAGTAATGGGACAAACTGATATTATGTGCCTTGTGTTAGTTTGTAATGGGAAGTGTTCTCATTGAAGTGTCTAACCTGAATCTAGTCATGAGGAAACAGACAAATTCAGATTTAGGGACATTCTTCACCTGGCCACAAATGGCCTGAATTCTTCAAAACCGTCAGTGTCATGAAAAAAAAAAGTGATCTAAACTAAGACTACAGAGATGACAGCTAAAAATATAATGTGTGATCTTTTAGGATCCTGGATGGGTAAAAATCAGGTACAAAGTTATGTACTGGAATAATTGAGGAAACTTGAATGTGGTCTACATATTAGATGGTAATGATAGTATTAGGTCAGATTTCTTGGTTGACTTGATGGAGCCGTGTTTAGGGAGGAAACTGTCTTTTAGTCTTAGAAATCTGTGAAGTGTTTGTGTCATCAAGTTTGTAATTTACTTTTAAATAGTTCAGCAACAACTTAAGTGTTGAGAGAAAGCGAATGTGGCAAAATGTCAACGATTCATGAACTTTTGTGAAAGCTGGGTGTATGACAAGTGTAGGCTTGAACTTTTAAAAAATAGCGTTGGGAGAACACACAGTATTATTGATACTACTTTTTCAAAACTGGAAACTAAGGTTGAGATCCCCCTGCTAGTACACATGCTAGAGCTAATATTCAAACCTAGGTCTTTCCGACTTTACAAACTTTTCAGTACATTTTGGCCCTGGGATAGTCCGTGTGACCACAATATCAGTGTGAGATGGTCTTGAAAAAGAATGTCACTTATTTCCCTCAGTTCCTCATGACCAGGACAGAAAAGGATCTCCCCTGAGAGCTGAGGACCTGGGCTTTGTGTGCAAGTGTGCTGCTGGCCTCCTCCCCAAACCCCTTGTGAAAGAGACAGGCATTTCCTTCTCCTACGAATATTACAAAGAGTGGTTTTGAATTCGCTCAACGTTGGTTATTAAGGCCCAATGCAAACTCTTGTGGAATGCTGGGATCCAAATTAACTCTGACTTTTCATCATCTCAGAACACAAAACCTAGCAGACAGCAGAAGGCAACTTTGAAGACAGCTCTAATAGAGGTCAACATAATGCACAGTTCTTGTGGACTCATTTTACACTGATGACCTCTGAACAAAGGAAGGGCTCAGGAAAGGGCTCAAATCCATTGGCCCCCTTTCTTCAAAGAATTTATCAGCCATTTATGAAATCTATGATCTATCTGGTGTATATGAGGTGATTAATCATGCAATAATGTATTCAATTGAATTTGAAAACATCCATCTTAGGTAATGTCTGCTCCATGTTCATGTATTTAGATAAATCGTCTCAGGCTTTGTAGTGAAAGGCGTTAGAAGCTTAAATTTTCTTTTAATACCTTATGTTGTTCCATAATAACATATTCTTATGGCATGTGAATAAATCCTCATTAAATCTCTTCAATTAATATAACCAGGTAAAAAGGAAACTCATTCTTTGGTGGTATGTAGGCAGTAGCCCCACTTCTCCCTTACATGGGTGCCCTCTAGTTTTACCCTACATCTAGTTTTTGGATTCTGTGAATTGCTGACAGGAGCCAGATCTTTTTTTGGAAAAGTGTTTTGTGCAGACAGGAGGGAAAAGCTCACAGTAGGTTAGTGGTGCCATTAGCAATTTTGTTCTGTAAGAGAAGGAAAATATAATCCAAGGGTTTGAAGCTACTCTATATAGGCTGGTACTTCTCTCCCACTAGGAGATGCTTATCTTCTCCACCCCTAAAAATGGGTATTTTTTAATGTTTAAGTAAATCCCTGAAGTGTCTTTGTGTAATGAAAGAGCTGTGCTTCAGTGCCTCCTGTGGAGAATACATCAGAGTACAGCCATGTGCTGTGTTTCACCTGCCACACGTGGAGGGGAAGGGTAGGGGAAATCACATTTTGTGGGGAACCTTCCACATTTTTTGAATGGAATTCTTTAGTAAGTTTGAGGAAAAGAAAAAAATTAGAGAATGTAGGAGACTGCATCCTTAAATACTGGCTTAGCTCTGAGAGACCTTTGATCTGGCCTTTCATCCTCTCGTGTAACTAAATGCCAGTAAATAATTTTTCAGGCCCTGACTAGTCATTCCTAGTGAAAATATGGCTCTAACACATGAATGCAGTCACTTCCTTCCCACCTGGAATGATTGCCATTTTTCTTACAGTCAATGTACTTAGCAGCCTAACTACATTTGCCCTGGGTACATTCCTGAGCATCCAGGTAGACAGGGGGATATCAACAGGGCTGCAAAAGCCCCCGTAGAGGCTTGAGACTATGGCACGTCCTTGAGGAATATGCCTGTATGTCTCTTGGCCACAGAACTCGCTACTCTCACGCTGGAGTTCTCTCTCTCTCTCTTTCTCTGGCTCTAAAGGGTTTCTAGAAAAGAAATATACAAGCCCATGTTTGAAATAAGAAGCAGCAAGGGTAAGACCAAACATCTCAATTAGAGTTCCAAGGATCAGTCCTACAGACCTGGGCAAGGCCAAGATTGCATGGAACAGTGAACCAGTGGGGTAAGGAATTAGAGCAACATGCAGAATTCCATCATGGTGTAATCTAGGAAACTGGTGGTGATGCATGGGAGAGTAGCCTATGCGGTTCCAGTCTGACATGAGAACCAATGGGGATCAGCAACATGTGAGTGTCTGGGGAAGTTCAGAGGCTAGGTTAAAATTCAAATCCAGCCAATCACTGAAGATTGAATTCCTCCAAGGATTTTGGAATTCGAAACTCCTGACATTCTTTCTCATTGTGCTACAGCATGGCATCATCTCATACTCATGGTAGAGATAATTATGAAAGTTAAGAAATTTGAAATTAATATCTCAGTCCCAGAAAGGGGATCTTCTCTGGTCAGAGGTCAACCCTCTGGAGATGTACTGAGACCAGCAGATCCTGGGACTTCCATTGCTTTGCACAAAGCTGACCCTTTAAATGGTGCAATTCCTGGGACTTCCATTGCTTTGCACAAAGCTGACCCTTTAAATGGTGCAATGTGACAACTTGTCATAATACCCGAACTACTTCATGGGAGTCTGCAAAAAGTAGCTATAGGGAGATAGAAAATCTGCTCCTTATGTAAATGTGAAAAATTTAATGGCCTTTGAGCTCTTAGCTTTCTAGCTATCACACCCTTAGTGATTATTACTGGAGTCATGCCACAGTGAAGAAAATATGGAGCTGCATTCTTTTCTATTCTCCATAAAACCATGCATTAATATGGGATGTTTGAAAATTTACCTTTTGAGTGAAGCATTAGAAGCTTTTCTCTATGAATCATTAGAAGTATATAACTAAGAGAAATATAAATTTGGAAGATTTTTAAACCTGAGGTATGAAAAACCTGTTTTGAAAATTTTTTTAAAACTGCATTTAGTTACAGTAAATCAATCTGACTTTTTGAGTGTATGTCTTCTTGTAAGAGAAATGCAAATAAAAACAATGAGATAGCTCCTCAGACTTGTTAGAAAGTTATCAGAAAGGTGAAAGATAACAAGTGTTGGTAAAGGATACGGAGAAAAGGGAGCCTTCGTATACTGTTGGTGGGAATGAAAGTTGGTACACCATTATGAAAAACATTATGGAGGTTCTACAAAAAATTAAAAATAGAACTACTTTATGATCCAGCTCTCTCTCTCCTGGTAATATATGCAAAGGAAATGAAACCACTATCTCAAGGAGATACCTTCACTCCCATGTTCATTATACCATTATTCACAATAGTCAAGATATGGAATAGTTAAGATATGGAATAGTCAAGATATAGAATAGTCAAGATATGGAAACATCCATTGATGGGTGAATGGTTAAAGAAAATGTGATATATCTACATGTATCTCATGCACATATACCATGGAATATTATTCATAAAAGAAAGAAATTCTGCCATTTGTGACAACATAGATGAAGTTGGAGGACATTATGCTAAGTGGAATAAGCCAGATACAGTAAAACAAATCCTGTATGATCTCACCTACATGTAGAATCTAAATAGTCAAACTGATAGAATAGACTGGTGGTTGCTGGGGGCAGGGGGAAAGGGGGACATGTTGGTCAAGGGATACAGAGTTTCAGTTACACAACATGAGTAAGTTCTAGAGATCTAATGTACAGCAATGTGACTATAGTAAACAATATTGTGTACTAGAAATTTGCTAAGAGGGTTGATCTTAAGTACTCTCACCAGAAAAAAAGAAAAAATGAAAATAGTAACTGTGAGGTGATGGATATATTAATTAGCTTGATTAATTAGCTTTGAAACATATCAAATCACCAAGTTGTACACCTTAAATATATACAAGTTTTAATTGTCACTTCAATGAAGCTGGAAAAAATATTCAGAATTAGCTTTGTTTTTCTCATTTGTAATGGAACCCATGGACTAGCACACTTTAATTTCAGGTAAAGGGATAACAAATAAGCACTCTGCCAGGCATCTTTGGTGTTTGTACTTATGAGAAAATGCATTTATAGTGCAATGGTTGTATGTGCACACTCCCAAATGACAGGGAAATGATGTAGAAACCTCAAAGAGAGCATTTACAGGAAGAAATGTCAGCTCACATGTAATGGCCCTGGCTGCTGACATTGGCAAGGTTACAACTAGACTGGTAAATTTTAGAAATTACAACTTTTCTTATAACTAAGCAATCAATGACTTGATTGTATCAGCTGCCAAAAATAGGTCCTAAAAAGTTTTCCAGCTTTCTGTGATGGGCTAAGAATCTATACAAAGGAATTGATTGTTCCAGATGAAAGGGATATGGCAGTAGGTGGGTGCACATAAGGGTATGGGCTGAATTTATACAAGTTTAGACAAAGAATTGGGTATTAGAATTGGGTATGATAAAGGCTAGGCCGCTGTCACAAAAAGTCCCAAAATACAAGGCTAAATGTTACAAGACACTGCTTTCTGTTTCATTTAAGAACCACAGCTAGACTAAGCTTGAAGGACATCCATGTTCCACAAGGTCATTCAGGGATACGGGCTTCTTCCAACTTGCTGCCACAGTCTTCCTGCAGCATGAATGGCATCTGCATGATGGAAGCTGGGTTATAGCTTCACCCAGATTCCTACAAATGGGACATGTGAGATGGTCCAGGGCAAGCGTTTGTCTTTTGAGGGAGCAAGATAAAACTGCAGCCATCCATTCTGATCTCATTGCATTAACCAGAACTCAGTCATTGTATTAGGATTCTCCAGAGAAACAGAACCAATAAGATGTATATATTATATGTATTATCTAGATAGATAGATAGAGGTAGCCACATTAAAAGGAATCAGCTCATGCAATTATGGAGACGAAGTCCCATGATGTGCCATCTGCAAGCTGGAGACTCAGGAAGGCCAGTGGTGTAGGTTAGAAGCCTGATAGCCATAGACCGGATGGTGTAGAGTTCAGCTTGGGTCTGAAGGCCAAGAACCAGGAGTGCCGACAGCAAGAGAAGATCGATGTCCTAGCTCAGCAGTCAGGCGGACAACAAATCCAACCTTCCTCTGTCCTTTTGTTCAGGCCCTCAACACATTGGATGATGCCCACCAACATCAGGAAGGGCCCTCAGTCCCCCAATTCAAATGCAAATCTCTCCTGGAAGCACCCAGAAATAATGTCTAACAGCTATCTGGGCATCCTTTGGCCCAGTCCAGTTGCCACATAAAATTAACCATCACAGATGTATAGCAATAGCTAGCTATAAAGATGTCTCTAGCTGGTGGCCCTGTCCCAAGAAAGAAACTGATTTGGAAGTGACAAATAACAATTTACTGCCTGACTAGCACTTCTCACTGTTAAGGTCATTATTCTCCATGACCAAGCCCTGTTTCTAAGAGGATCATGTTAATACATAATTGAGCTGTCTGAGGAATAATTCAGATTTTTGGCAATTTTATAAAGTGCTGGGACAGTAAAGTCTTATCACCACATTAAAGTGTTAACTCTTTCATATACAGTTTTCTGGTATTAACTGCCTGCTCAGAGCAGACCAGTCACCAAGTGGCGCCTTTGTTGTCTCCCTCCTGTTAGTGTTATTTCTAGTTGGGCTTCTGATATCAGAAGAACTATGCAGGCAAGCTCCATTTCTGGCAAAAGTTGTAAATGAAGAAAGACAAGTTCAGTGCATTAGGTTTCTCTGAGATCATGCATGCCTTTTTTTTTTTTTTTGCGGTACGCGGGCCTCTCACTGCTGTGGCCTCTCGCGTTGCGGAGCACAGGCTCCGGACACGCAGGCTCAGCAGCCATGGCTCACGGGCCCAGCCGCTCCGCGGCATGTGGGATCCTCCCGGACAGGGGCACGAACCCGTGTTCCCTGCATTGGCAGGTGGACTCTCAACCACTGCGCCACCAGGGAAGCCCATGCATGGCTTTTTATTTCAAAGACTGTCACAAGTCAAAGGTGACTTTTGGTATCCAGTGTACTGCCATGGAGGTGCACGAGACTTACCAGATAAACCTCTGCTGTTCAATATCAGAAGCAAATTAATTGTCTTCCAAAACCAGCTTTATGTATGTGAAAATAAGGACAGATTTTGATCATCTATGTCAGCCCATTTTCTCCTGAGCAACTGGCCTTCTGTAAATGATCCAGAACTATCTGCTGCACAGTCTCAGCTGGGGTGATTTATCGTGCAGATTGAAAGGCATAAATCCTCTGTAGAAGATAGTTAGGAGACCAGGAAGATAAAGGCGTTCAGAACAATAAGCTTTAAAGGAATTCAGCTGGTTCTCTGGGCTTTGTGAAAATAGGAAATTGTTACAAACTGTCGGGATCTTTCGTTAGTTGTTCTTTCTCTAAACCCAGTTATCTGACAGGAAATTTCTTCAACAGAAATTACTGATGACATATCTTAACCAACATTTTTTCCCTTTCATTTTTTGGAAGGCTGGTAAAAAGCAATTGACCTACCATTTTTCTTGTCTTTCTCTGCATTCAAGTACCAAGAGCCCCATGGTTTTTAATTGGGGTTTTCAATCAGAATTTTTCCTTGCTTGTGTGCTTTTACACTCCTGTTACTCTCACAGAGCCCTCAGGACTTGCTTTGGTTCCATCCAGGTTTCTCCCTCCCCAGGCAAACTCTCAACCAGGGAAGGGGAATGAGCAAGGGGCTCAGGGCTGCACATGAATCGTGTGGCTTCACAGTTGCTTTCTTCTTCCCAAAGAGGTATCTGTCTTATTTAGCACCATTGCTAGCACATCTTTACCACTTTATTTGCAATAAAGACGAATTTAGGAAAGAATATTACTCTAAAGCTAGTTTGGCTGAATGCCACAGGAGGAAAAAAAATAAAATCACTGTACACAGTGGGGTGTGTGTCTGTAGGTGTGTTGCATATTCCAGAAGTATATACATGTTTCTGCAGAGAAGTGTTCACACACGAGCACTCAAACTAACATCCCCTTCTTGCAGAAGGTACTAATAAGAACAACTACCGTATGTAAGCTGTGACTTCTCTACTAAAAGATTTTCAATTAAGGTTTTTCACATTTTGGTACCCATAAAGGCCTAAAGATAGTGGTTTTGTTGTTTCCTTATTTTTATTCGCAACATCCATTGACCTGCACTCGATGTTTTATATGATTTTTATATGCTGGAGATTGCAATAATGAAAGTCAGAATTGGGAAGGGATAAAGGTATGCTTTATTTAGGTTTTAATTTATCCAGATATTTAGAGTGAGTTTCAGAACTAGAGTGGTCCAGTTTCACCAAACTGAAGTCATTTATTCAATCATTTACTAAATACATATTGGGACTGTTCAATACTTTGGAGAATGCAAGGTGGTCTAAGGTTCTATTTTCAAGAATCCAACTCTAGCTCAGAAGAAAGACTCATGTATAATGCTTTTATAACAACACCAAATAATACGGTAGAGCATTAAGAGCCAAATGAGCAGTATAATTGGCAAGTACTATAAGGACCAAGAATACAGGAAAAATAGCTTAAAGGGAGAACTCGTCCTGGAGTTGAAAGATGGACAGACTTTGAGTACGTAGAAAGGAAAGAGATGGTATTCCAGGCAGGGAACATAGAAAAATGTGCTCAGATGATGAGTTGGGCTCGTTTGAGGAAGGGTGAGTAACACGTGGGAACAGAAGTAGCAAGAAATATTCCTACAAAGATACCATGAGCCCTCAGCCTGGGTGGGCAAAGGTGCGAAGGGCAGACATGGAGCGCTGCAAAGCCCCTCTCCCCCCAGAATGACTCTACCGTGACAGAGAGCCTGGAAGGAGGTATGGTGGGAGGTGGAGGTAGTGTTTGATATCAAGTCCGTAGATGACCAGGGGCTGACCTTGTTCCATTTAATTTCAAAAACGTGTGTTTGGATTTCTATTAAATAGGTCATCTGGCTCCCTTATTTTTTTTCCCTGTCGTTTTAAGCAACCTGATTGTAGATGGGTTCATATCTAACAGAAATTGTAAGAGGAGGAAGGAAAATGTATCTGGGGAGAGTGAGAGGGAATATCTAATCTTCTGGGCCAGACGTTAGCACAGAAGCGAAGGATGCTAACTCTGGAGCCTATCCCCTAGGTTTGTTTTCCCACACCTCCATTTATTAGCTGTGCAATTCTAGGCAGATGCTTCAACTCCCTCTACCTCATTTCACTCACCTGTTAAATGGGGATAATATCAGTCCCAACTCCTGGGGTAGTTTTGGGTATTAAATGAGATCGAACATGTAAAATCATTTTGTAAAGCTCCTAGCACATTGCAAGTGTTCAATAAATGCTAGCTATTGTGATCATAGAAAGAAAACACAGGCAACCATTGCCTCAGTTTTAGAGGGGGAAGAGGATGAAGAGACTGAATGAGAATCTGATTGTCTTGGATATGTTTAGTGATGTAAGGATATTGAAAACTCTGGTCAACCACAGGAAGGAGATTCAAAGTTTAAACCTATTCTAACTAGTCACAGATCTTGTCCCAGGAAAACAGAAGGTTAGCACGTTGTTGGATATGAAAAAGGCCACCCCCTCAAAAAGAATCATTCTACTTAGACTATTCTCTATGGCATTTTTCATTTTTCCAATAAAGCAATAAGCGTTATAAGCATTCAGGTGTTGCTTTGTTGCTTGTTTGTGCTTCTTCAAAGCAACCTAAGTAGCTATAGCTTGAATTCATTTGAACTAATCAGACTCGACTACTCTGCTTCATACTAAAGTAAAGCACAAGCTCCCTAGATAAGTGATTATTTAAGGGAATAAATCCCTTGGTCTGTTAAAACAGGGTTTCTCTACCATGATACCATTGACAATTTGTGCCAGATAATTCTATTAGGGAAGGGGGGCAGACATCCTGTGCATTGAAGGATATTTAGCAATGCCTCTGGCCTCTATTCACTAGGTGCCAGTGGCACCTCCTTCCTCCAGTCATGACAATAAAAAACAAAATGTGCCCAGGCAGTGCCAGATATCACCAAGGGGACAAAATCATCCCTAGTCAAGAACCTCCGTTAGACTCATTGGGTGGAAACCCATTGCCTGTGTTTCTCAAACGGGAGAGTGTGGCCACAATGGATACTGGTTCCTTTGGCCCATGTTCACTCAAATAAACCCAGGCTTTCATCTCAGTGGACTCACTGGGCAGAAACCAACCACTTTAGGAGCCAGTATCAGTGGCAGTTGGGTGGTGATGTGAAGAGGTACGAAGAGAGAGGAAAAATCAGAGATGCACAGATGACTTAGCAAGATCTGAATACTAGTAGCATCTGCCAACCAAGCAGAAGGGCCTGGTAGTGATGTCATCACCTCGCTTCTTCTGCAGAATGGGAAAACAAAGTACTTGGCTGTTAGAGGAGCCATTTTTCTTTTAGAAATAATTACTTTGGTTTTTATCTCAAATTCTCCTGTGTAATAGGACTGTGAATCTACTAGATATGTTCTGCTTCTTGCTTTCTCTGATATGATAGGCTTTTGAAGGCAGCATGCCAAACTGAAAGAGTTGTCTGGATGGTTACTGTAGTTGGGAAGCAGGACCTGTCTGACTGATTGGTGACCTGTCTCCTCCTAGAAAGCTCACAGCCACAGACTGACACTCATTTTCAAGTTTCAATTCAGTTTGGGGTGAATATGAATTGGGGGGGGGGGTTTCTATAGTGTCTTATATTGCTCATCTCTAACTATCACTAACTTTGAAAAATGCTAAGATTCAAGGGTCATATATTTCTAATTTTTAATTTGTGTTTCTATGATGCTTTTTTTTCCTGACAAAAAAGATTTCCAAAACTAGGACATTCTCTTTTATCAAAGTTCTGCCTCCAAAGACACTTCAGGTACAAATTCTTCAGTGATATTTTGAAGTCAGAACACCTTTTTCAGGGAGAGCCACAGTCCTCGAGGGATATCCCTCTATTCTTATCTGAGAAGAAACAACTTGTGGTTAAAATAATTCCAAACTCAAAAGAAATCATTAAACCCCACGGAATTTAATATTCCCTTCCATTCATACATAGCATTCCAGAGACACTGGGTTATTAACATTCCCTGGGCACATCACATACTTTCATTTTGCTGGATTTTTGCCCTTACTCTTCTTTATGCCAGGATGTCTTTTGCTAGAGAAGCTGGCAACATTATCTTCTCGTAGAAAAGCAAGTGCACGGAGAGTAGAGGAAAACCCATGACCACCAAATATGGTACCTGGAATTGCAAATGTTTACTCTTGCAAATAGAATTGTCATGAACCTGATTGCTGAAATGCTGAGTCCAGAAAGCAGGAGTTGAATGATGTTGCTAATACTAAAGGAACCTCTAGCACCCTCTGTGGTTATGGCTATCATATGGCTATGATATTTTGAAATACCTTAGTAGTCCAAAAAAAAGCAGACCACAGTGAACAAGTGGAGAGTCCATCATGCAGCAGAAAATAATTCAGTGAACAAAATGCTTTTTAAGATGGTTATTAAGTCTGAATCAAATACAAATTAAACATGAGTAGAAATTCTTTAAAGTAATACTATTATTCATTTCATTCTAAATTACTTAATTGCATTACAGGTCAAATTAAAAATTGATAAGAACTTTCAAGATGCTTGCTTTGCCACTTACCAGCATAAAATTTGCCTTATGGGTTTACTTATCAGATCAATCAAAAATAATGAGGAGGGGGAGAGAAATACTTCAGTCAACTGATCGAAAGTGTTAGCTTTATTTCCTGAGACAAAGATCTAGTTTTCTTGTCATTAACTTCACCTTTCAGCTCTTGGTTTTCTCCTTTGGAGTCAGGCAAGAATATTTATTCTATCAACAGCTTTTCCTCTGTGTCAAATTCTCAAGAAACGCTGTGTCATGTTTTGTTATTTTACAATTCTTTTTCTTTTTTTTTGTTTTTTGTTTTTTTGCCAGAAGCCAGCTAAATTTATTTCAAATAGCTCAGTAAACACTAGGGTTTTAGAATTTTGACTAAATGGCTTTTTCTTAACATAGCCTGTATTTTTCTACATTTACTATTATTTCTCTGTATAGATAATTTTATTTTTCTCTTTTTTATTTTATTGGATAGTGCCCACTGCATAGTAACTAAAACCTGGTGTATAGCCTTCAGTGTTCTCACAGCTGACAACAAATATATCCATTTAGCCTAATTTGGTCTTTCTGGAGTTGATAAATTACGATCAGAGAACCTCTAGTTATGTTAACTTTATTGTTTACTGTTCTTCCTTTCCAAAGTCTGTGTGCCAGAGGAAGCCTCTGCAATAGTTGGAAAAATAAGGTAGCCTAGACTTTTGAGCTACAAAATAGTGTCCTGTTTTGTTTCCTGAATGAAAAGCTATTCAAATGTTAACATAGTGTGTCAGTGAGGATCCAGCCCAGGAAACAGACATTGGCCAGATCATTCAATAGGGAGAATCTAATCCCAGATAACTAGGGGCAATCCAGAGATTATCAACCACTGGGTTTTGAAGTGGGGTTTCTAGAGCCCACAAACTGGGGGCACCACCTACCAAGAGCTGGAACTGTCTGTAGAGCTGCCACCTCTTTTAGAGAGGCCGCTCAAAGCAGAAGCTGGGGGAGCCCTGAGCTCTGCCCTCCTCCCTCTCCAGTCTCCTGTCCAAGTCTCCCATTGGAAACCAGCTGGCAAGGCAGCCTGGGAAACACTCGTGCAAGGGTCATCCTCCTGTCATACAGAGCGCAGCATGGGAAGGGAAAGAAACAGACCGAAGAACAAATAGGCAAATGACTGATGCATCTAGAAAGCACTGGACAAGAAACAAAAGTGCTTCTGTTGGTACAGAAGTCTTCTTTGTGTGTGCTTTCTCTGTGTGTGTATTAGAATTAGTTGTTTTGTTTTAATTTGAGATGTGATGATTACTACCTAATATGATCTTCTCCAGAAGTATGGTGATGTTGGGCAATTTCTTCTAAAGCAGGAGTACAAGGGCAGATGTGTATTTCAAGAACACGTGCTAATATGCACGAGCTGCATCTTCTTTTAGTTGATGTATTGCTTTTGCACAACAGTTGTAGCTTGTCTTCCTCGCTTGCATGAATGGTGTACTTCTAGAATTTTCCTCCACCAAACTGGTGCCACCAAGGTCTTGTTTGCCTCCAAGGGCTATGGTATGGACATGGATCATTCTGATCCTACAGAGGCACGATGAGACCAGGACTTCATCTGAGCATCCAAGCTGAGCACAGTTTCTATGAACCACGTCTTTACTGCACGACCTTACTCTTCTTTATGGCAGAATGCCTTTTGCTAGAGAAGGACTGCGGTTCATATGCACAGCCTGTAACTGGACCCCTTACCCCGTGCCTTGTTTGAAGTGGCATCTAAAAAAAACGAATACCAATTCGTTTGCCAGCCTGGGCGGATGGCAACTGTGTAGCTCAGCCTTTTCATATTTTCTGGTTTCCTGAGGCCAGAGTTCTCCCCAATGGCAAAACCTCTTTGCTCTTGTTCATGTGAAAAACACTGTCATTTCAAAGATGAGAGCGAAAAAGAGAGAGGCGATTTTACAGTGATTTTTATGGCAAACAGTAGAACAATGCTTCAGAAATGTTGAATGGGAGGGGTTAAAAGGCAAATGGGTTGGAAGAGAGTGGACAGTTCCTGGCTCTTCCAAATCTGTTTTACCAGAGCCTAAGGCCTACGGAAGGGGCCAGAGCCCCCAGTAAAGTCGGTTCCTAGGCCCTGAGGATAATCTTTCTTTCCCGTTTATCATTTTCTTTTCCTCCCCACTACCCTTCCCTCTCCCCAAGACACGAAGCTATCTGGGATGGCCCCTTCCCCATACCCCCGCTGTCTCTCACTGTACAGGAGGGCAGTCTGAGCTGAATTCACGTCAGTGAACCACTGAAGTCATATCCAAGGGTCAATCCCCAGATCACCCTCCCCTCCTTGCCCCACACATCCCCACCACCACTGCCAACATGGGACCCCCAAGCAGCCTTATCTCCTCAGGACCCTCTGAAGGCCTCCTCCAGCTCTTCACCCCAGAGACCCCAACCCCATCCTAGTACCGTGATCCTCTGTTTCAGTCTATGCGTTTCTCTGACTTGGAGATTAAATCTTAGACTTATGAATACCTAAAAGACCCATGATTATCCTTCTGAAGGGGCAATGTGCTGGCTCCTATCCTGCATCTGCCACACCCCTCCTCTACTTCCCAGAGGTCCAGCCTCCATTCCTGTCTCTCACAGGAGGGCAGTCTGAGCTGAATTCACGTCAGTGAACCACTGAAGTCATATCCAAGGGTCAATCCCCAGATCACCCTCCCCTCCTTGCCCCACACATCCCCACCACCACTGCCAACATGGGACCCCCAAGCAGCCTTATCTCCTCAGGACCCTCTGAAGGCCTCCTCCAGCTCTTCACCCCAGAGACCCCAACCCCATCCTAGTACCGTGATCCTCTGTTTCAGTCTATGCGTTTCTCTGACTTGGAGATTAAATCTTAGACTTATGAATACCTAAAAGACCCATGATTATCCTTCTGAAGGGGCAATGTGCTGGCTCCTATCCTGCATCTGCCACACCCCTCCTCTACTTCCCAGAGGTCCAGCCTCCATTCCTCACCGCCCCCCTGGTCCATCATCCCCCAAGCTGCTGGAACAATCACCACAGCCTTCCCACTGGAAGGGCCCCCCACTTACCCTGCCCATTTGACCATTAACTTTTCAAACTAGACTCTTCTCTCTAGTGAATGTAACAGCCTGAAGACAGGGGCCAAATCCTACTTCTTTCTCTTCCCCACTACAGTGATGCTCAAAATATGCTTGCACCACCTGAGTGCTTGTTAGAAATGCAGAACCTCAGGCCCTGCCTCAGCCCTCCTAAAGCAGAATATCTGGCGGTGGAACTCAGAAGGTGGGAGCAAACCGTCCAGGTGATTCCGATGCCCTTTCAAAAAGCAGCACCCTGCGTTGTAGACACTGGTGTCTTATGCACAGTAGTTGATGAATAAACACCTGCTTATTTGAGTGTATTTGTGAGATCACAGAATGAGGTCAGGCCGCAGCTCCCTGAGAGCACAGCCCATATCTTTCTTTACTGCTGGGCCCCCAGCTCCTCAAGTAATACCTGACAATGCATTTGTAAGTTTGAAAGAGAATTAGTATTTTATTTTTGTGGTTGTTTTCCTCCCACTTTAACCTTTTCTAATTAAAGGTCACAAAACAGCAAAGAAAATCACAATGAGGATTGTTTAGAGAATGATTTGAGATAACATATCAATGCTATATGGAAAATTAATATCATTTGCCGTTAATAATAATACCTTCCATTCATATAGCACTCTCTGGCTTTCAAAACTCCTTCGTGGACATCTCATTGGTCTTCTTGAAAATCTAGTGAAAATAGTAGTAGGGTTTGTTCTCCCCTCTTGGCAGAGATTCAAGAAAGCTAAGAGAATAGTTCTGGGTTCTCTGAATAAGGTACAAAAATTAGAACCCACCACTTTGAGCTCCTACTCCAATGGAAAGGTTTGCAGTCCAATTGCATTATATTAGCTGAGGGTTTCTGGTAACTTACCCTCAATAGGTGTTCATTTTACAATTTCTTCGTCTGCAAAATGGGGAAAACAATAGTATCTACCTACAGTGTTATCAGAATTAAATGAGATAATAATAAATGTAAAGCACTTAGCACATTGCCTGACATAAAGGGTTAAATTAATGATACTGTTTTATTATTATCAATTTATTGTTTTATGTTTAAATATTATGTATTATTTATATGTACATAAATATGTATTATTTATTTTTATACCACCAGAGTGACCAGTACTTAACATGAGGGGTAACAAGGGCTAGGGTCTTCCCCATCTCAGAGGGTGTTCCTTGCTAAATTTAGGGGACATTTAAGGCATTTAGTCCAACTTACATGACTGGGATTGTTTCTCACTGCTGCCCTCCCTTGAGTCTCCTGCTGATTACTGTGGTCATTACACCTAATAACCCATCAGGATTGTTGAGTATATCTACTGCTGCACAATGGTGATTTCTGTTCTCAAGTACAGGTTGGCTAGTCATTCCAAATAAATGCCTTCCTTCCATCAGGTTATAAGTTGTAATAGTTAATTTCCCTTTATTGATATTTCATTTTTTTATTTAACATATTCTTTATTCTGTGATTTCATTTATCTCATAAAGCGTAAACAACCTGTAAGTTATGTTCTGCCAAGTCTTATACTTCTCCAGGTTCCCCTGCTGCTTTTCTACAAGTGTTAATGTTTTTATATGTACCAGGAAAAAAGGTTGGAATGCACTTTTTGTGTGTGTCATGTGTTAATCTTATTTTTTAAATTATATTGGAGTATAGTTGATTCACAATGTTGTGTTAGTTTCAGGTGTACAGCAAAGTGATTCAGTTATACATATATTCATTCTTTTTCCCATATAGGTTATTACAGAATATTGAGTAGAGTTCCCTGTGCTGTACACTAGGTCCTTGTTGGTTACCTATTTTATATATAGTAGTGTGTATAATATATGTTAATCCCAAGCTACTGATTTATCCCTTTCTCCCCACATTTGTTTCCCCATTGGTAACCATAGTTTGTTTTCGATATCTGTGAGTCTGTTTCTGTTTTTTAAATAAGTTCATTTGTATCAGTTTTTTAAATGAGATCCCACATGGGTGATATCATATGGTATTTGTCTTTCTCTGTCTGACTTACTTCACTTGATATGGTAATCTCTGGGTCCATCCCTGTTGGTGAAATGGCATTATTTCCTTCGTTTTTATGGCTAATATTCCATTGTATGTATATGTGTGTGTGTGTGTGTGTGTGTGTGTATATATATAGATAGATAGATAGATAGATAGATATATACACACCACATCTTCTTTATCCATCTGTTGATGGACATTTAGGTTGCTTCCATGTCTTGGCTATTGTAAATAGTGCTGCAATGAACACTGAGGTGTATGTATATTTTCGAATTGTAGTTTTCTCTAGATATATGCCCAGGAGTGGCTTTGCTCGCTCATATGGTAGCTCTCTTTTTAATTTTGTAAGGAACCTCAGTACTGTGCTCCACAGTGGTTGTACCAATTTACATTTACATAGGAGGGTTCCCTGTTCTCCAGCATTTATTGTTTGTAGAATTTTTGATGATGGCCATTCTGACATGTGTGAGGTATAGCTCACTGCAATTTTGTTTTGCATTTCTCTATAATTAATGACATTGAGGATCATTTCGTGTGCTTTTTGGCCATCTGTATGTCTTGTTTGGAGCAATGTATATTTAGATCTTCTGCCTATTTTTTAATAGCATTGTTTGTTTTTTTGATATTGAGCTGCATGAGTAGTTTGTATATTTTTGAGATTAATCAATCCCTTGCTGGTTGCTTCATTCCAAATATTTTCTCCCATTCTGTAGGTTGTCTTTTTGTTTTGTTTATGGTTGCCATTGCTGTTCAAAAGCTTTTAAGTGTAATTAGTTCCCATTTGTTTATTTTTGTGTTTGTTTTCATTACTCTAGGAGGTGGATCCAAAAAGATCTTGCTGAGATTTATGTCAAAGAGTTTTCTGCCTATGTTTTCCTCTAGTAATTTTATACTGTTCAGCCTTACATTTAGGTCTTTGATCTATTGTGAGTTTATTTTTATGTGTGGCATTAGAGAATGGTCAAATTTCATTCTCTTACATGTAATTGTCCAGTTTTCCCAGCACCAGTTATTGAAAGGACTCTTTTCTCCATTGTATATTGTTGCCTTCTTTGTCGTGGATTGGTTGACCATAGGTGAGTGGGTTTAATTCTGGGCTTTCTATCCTGTTCCATTGATCTATTGGTCTATCTTTGTGCCAGTACCATACTGTTTTGATGACAGTAGCTTTGTAGTATAATCTGAAGTCAGGGAGCCTGATTCCTCCAGCTCTGTTTTTCTTTATCAGGATTGCTTTGGTTATTTGGGGTCTTTTGTGTTTCCATACAAATTGTAAAATTTTTCTTCTAATTCTGTGAAAAATACCATTGGTAATTTGATAGGGATTGCACTGAAGCTGCAGATTGCCTTGGGTAGTATAGTCATTTTCACAGTGTTGATTCTTCCAATCCAAGAACATGGTATATCTAGCCATCTGTTTGTGTCATCTTCAATTTCTTTCATCAGTGTCTTATAGTTTTCAGAGTATGGGCCTGTTGCCTCCTTAGGTAGGTTTATTCCTAGGTATTTTATTCTTTTTGTTGTAATGGTAAATGGGACTGGTTCCTTAATTTCTCTTTCTGATCTTTTGTTGTTAGAGTATAGGAATACAAGAGACTTCTGTGTATTAACTTTGTATGCTGCAACTATACTGAATTCCTTGATGAGCTCTAGAAGTTTTCTAGTAGTATCTTTAGGATTTTCTATGTATACTATCATGTCATCTGCCAACAGTGGCAGTTTCACTTCTTTTCCAATTTGGATTTCCTTTATTTCTTTTTCTTCTCTGATTGCCATGGCTAGGACTTCCAAAACTATGTTGAACAGTAGTGGCAAAAGTGGACATCCTTGTCTTGTTCCTTATCTTAGACGGAATGCTTTCAGCTTTTCACTGGTGAGAATGATGTTAGCTGTGGGTTTGTCATATATGGCCTTTATTATGTTGAGGTAAGTTCCCTGTATGCCAGTTTTCTGGAGAGGTTTTTTGTTTTTAATCATAAATGGGTATTGAATTTTGTCAAAAGCTTTTTCTGCACCTAATTGAGATGATCATATGGTTTTTATTCTTCAGTTTGTTAACATGGTGTATCACACTGATTAATTTGTGGATATTGAAGATTCCTTGCATTTGTGGGATAAATGCCCCTTGATCATGGTGTATGGTCCTTTTACCGTATTATTGGATTCGGTTTGCTAGTATTTTATTGAGGATTTTTACATCTATGTTCATCAGTGATACTGGCCTGTAATTTTCTTTTTTTGTGGTATCTTTGTCTGGTTTTGGCATCAGGGTGATGGTGACCTCATAGAATGAGTTTGGAAGTTTCCTTCCTCTGGAATTTTTTGGAATAGCTTCAGAAGGATAGGTGTTAACTCTTCACTAATTGTTTGGTAGAATTCGCCTATGAAGGTATCTCATCCTGGACTTTTGTTTGTTGTAAGTTTTTACATAACTGATTCAATTTCATTCCTGGTAATTGGTCTGTTCAGACTTTCTATTTCTTCCTGGTTCAGTCTTGGAAGGTTGTACCTTCCTAAGAATTTGTCCATCTCTTCTAGGTTGTCCATTTTATTGACATATTGTTTATAATAGTTCTTATGATCTTTTGTATTTCTATGGTATTAGTTGTAACTTCTTTTTTATTTCTAATTTTATTGACTTGAGTCCTCTCTCTTTTTTTCTTGATGAGTCTAGCTAAAGGGTTATCAATTTTGTTTATCTTCTCAAAGAACCAGCTTTTAGTTTCATTGATCTTTTCTATTGTTTTCTTCATCTCTCTTTCATTTATTTCTGCCCTGAACTTTATGATTTGTTTCCTTCTGCTAACTTTTGGGTTTGTTTGTTATTCTTTCTCTAGTTGCTTTAGGTGTAATGTTAGGTTGTTTATTTGAGATTTTTCTCGTTTCCTGGGGTAAGATTGTATTGCTATAAACTTTCCTCTTAGAACTGTTTTTGCTGCGTCCCATAGGTTTTCAATGGTCATGCTTTCATTTTCATTTGTCTCTAGGTATTTTTTGATTTCCTCTTTGATTTCTTCAGTGATCCATTGGTTGTTTAGTAACATTGTTTAGCCTCCACATGTTTGTGTTTTTTACAATGTTTTTCTTGTAATTGATTTCTAATCTTATAGCATCGTGGCTGGAAAAGACCCCTGATATGATTTCAATTTTCTTAAATTTACCAAGGCTTGGTTTATGGCCCAGTATGTGATCTATCCTGGAGAATGTTCCATGTGCCCTTGAGAGGAAAGTGTATTCTGCTGCTTTTGGATGGAATGTTCTATACATATCAATTAAGTCCATCTAGTGTAATGTGTCATTTAAGGCCTGGCTGTCCTTATTGACTTTCTGTCTGGATGGTCTGTCCATTGATGAAAGTGGGGTGTTAAATCCCCCACTATTATTGTGTTACTGTTGATTTCTCCTTTGATGGGTGTTAGCATTTGCCTCATATATTGAGCTGCTCCTATGCTGGGTGCGTATGTATTTACAATTGTTAAATTGTCTTCTTGGATTGATTTCTCGATCATTATGTATTGTCCTTTTTGTCTCTTTTAACAAATTTTATTTTAAAGTCATTTTGTCTGGTATGAGTATTGCTACTCCAGCTTTGTTTTGGTTTCTATTTGCATGGAATGCCTTTTTCCATCCCCTCACTTTCAGTCTATATGTGTCCCTAGATCTGAAGTGGTTCTCTTGTAGATAGCATATATACACGTCTTGTTTTTGTATCCATTCAGCCTGTCTATGCCTTTTGGTTGGAGCATTTAATCCATTTACATTTAAGGTAATTACTGATATGTATGTTCTTATTTCCATTTTGTTAATTGTTTTGAATTTGTTTTTATAGGTCTTTGTTCTTCCATTCCTCTTTTGTTCTCTTGTGATTTGCTATCTTTAGTGTTGTGTTTGGATTCCTTTTTCTTTTTGCTATGTGTATCTACTGTAGATTTTTTCTTTGCAGTTACCATGAGGTTTTGATATAGCAGTCTATATATAAACAAGATTATGTTGCTGGTGTCTTAATTTCCAATGCATTTCCAATATTCTGCATGTGTACTCTCCTCTTCTCACAAATGCTGGGTTTGATATCCTATTTTTGTGTGGATGATTTCCTACCTTTACTGTATGTTTGCCTTTACTGGTGAGCTTGCCCATTCATAATTTTCTTGATTCTAGTTGTGGCCTTCTGTTTTCTGCCTAGAGAAGTTCCTTTAGGATTTGTCGTAAAACTGGTGAATTCTCTTAGCTTTTGCTTATCTGTAAATCTTTTGGTTTCTCTGTTGAATCTGAATGAGACCTTTGCTGGATAGAGTATTCTTGGTGTAGGTTTTTCTCTCTCATTACTTTTAAGCATAGTGTGCCACTCTCTTCTGGCCTACAGAGTTTCAGTTTGTTGACAACCTTATGTGGATTCATTTGTATGTTATTTGTTGCTTTTCCCTTGTTGCTTTTAATATGTTTTCCTTGTCTTTAATTTTTGGAAATTTGATTAATATGTGTCTTGGCATGTTCCTCCTTTGGTTTATCTTGGGACTCTCTGTGCTGCCTGGACTTGAGTGAGTGTTCCCTTTCTTATTTTAGGGAACTTTTCAGCTATAATCCCTTCAAATATTTTCTCAGGCCTTTCCCTTTCTCTGCTTCTTCTAGAACTCCTCTAATATGAACGTTGGTGTGTTTAATTTTGTCCCAGAGGTCTCCGAGACTGGCCTCATTTCTTTTCATTTTTTTCTTTATTCTGTTCTGTGGCAGTGATTTCCACCACTTTGTCTTCCAGATCACTTATTTGTTCTTCTGACTCAGTTATTCTGCTATTGATTCCTTCTAGTGTATTTTTCATTTCAGTTATTGTATTGTTCATCTCTGTTTCTTCTTCAAATCTTCTAGTTCTTGGATAAACATTCCTTGTATCTTCTTGGCCTGTGCCTCAATTTTTTTAACAAGATCTTGGATCATTTTTACTAT
Source organism: Lipotes vexillifer (assembly GCF_000442215.2). Lineage (NCBI taxonomy): Eukaryota > Metazoa > Chordata > Mammalia > Artiodactyla > Lipotidae > Lipotes > Lipotes vexillifer. The sequence continues at coordinate 508,526 of NW_006780143.1, forward strand.
TATTACTCTAAATTCTTTTCCTGGTAGATTGCCAATCTGTGCTTCACTTAGTTGCTCTTCTGGGATTTTATCTTGTTCCTTTGTCTGGAACATATTTCTGTGCCATCTAATTTTGTCTAACTTTCTGTGTTTGTGGTCTCCTTTCTGCAGGCTACAGGTTTGTAGGCCTTGCTTCTGGTGTCTGCCCCCTGGTGCATTAGGTTGGTCCTGGGGCTTGTGCAGTCTTCCTCATGGGAGGCACTGGTGCCTGCCCACTGGTTGGTGGAGCCTGGTCTTGTCCCTCTGGTGGGCATGGTCATGTCAAAAGTGTGTTTTTTTTATTTTATTTTTAAATTCCATTTTTTTTTTTTTTTACAGTAGGTCCTTGTTGGTTATCTATCTTAAATATAGCAATGTGTACATGTCAATCCCAAACTCCCAATCTAACCCTCCACCCCACCTTTCCCCCTTCATACCATAAGTTCATTCTCTAAGTCTGTGAGTCTGTTTCTGTTTTGTATATAAGTTCATTTTTATCATTTTTTTAGATTCCACATATAAGCGATATCATATGATATTTGTCTTTCTCTGTCTGACTTCACTTAGTATGATAATCTCCAGGTCCATCCATGTTGCTGAAATGGCATTATTTCATTCCTTTTAATGGCTGAGTAATATTCCATTGTATATATGTACCACATCTCCTTTATCCATTCATCTGTTAATGGACAATTAGGTTGCTTCCATGTCTTGGCTATTGTAAACAGTGATGCAATGAACATTTTGCTGCCTGTATCCTTTCAAACCATGCTTTTTTCTGGATAAATTTCCAGGATTGGGATTGCTGTATCTCATGGTAGCTCTATTTTTAAATTTTTAAGGAAACTCCATACTGTTCTCCATAGTGGCTGTATCAATTTACATTCCTACCAACAGTGCAAGAGGGTTCCCTTTTTTCCACACCTTCTCCAGCATTTATTGTTTGTGGATTTTTTGTTGATGGCCATTTGGACTGGTATGAGGTGATACTTCATTGTAGTTTTGATTTGCATTTCTCTAATAATTAGTGATGTTGAGCATCCTTTCATGTGCCTCTTGGCCATCTGTATGTCTTCTTTGGAGAAATGTCTATTTAGGTCTTCTGCCCATTTTTTGATTTGATTGTTTTCTGGATATTGAGCTGCAGGTGTGGTTTGTAAATTTTGGAGAATAATCCCTTGTTTGTCTATTGTTTGCAAATTTTTCTCCCATTGTGTGGGTTGTTTTTTGTTTTGTTTGTGGTTTCCTTTGTGTCAAGGAGTATGTTTTGAGGTGGCTGTGAGCTCAGTATGGCTTTAGGCAGCCTGTCTGTTGATGGGTGGGGCTGGGTTCCTATCCTGCTGGCTGTTTGGCCTGAGGAGTTCTAGCACTGGAGCCTGTAGGCTGTTGGGTAGGGCCAGGTCTTGATGCCAAAATGACCACCTCCAGGAGAGCTTATGCTGATCAATATTCCCTGAGGCCTGTGCCACCAGTGTCTTTGCCCCCCCAGTGAGTCACAGCCAGTGCCCCCCTCCCCAGGAGCCCCTCCAAGACTTGCAGGTTGGTACAGCCAGGCTTCTATGGATTTACTTCTTTCTGCTGGGTCCCAGTGTACATGAAAACTTGTGTGTGCCCTCCAAGAGTGGAGTCTCTCTTTCCCCCAGTCCTGTGGAGCTCCTGCACTCAAGCCCCACTGGCCTTCAAAGCCAAATGTTCTGGGGGTTCCTCCTCTCAATGCCAGGCCCTCAGGCTGGGGAGCCTGATATGGGGCTCAGGACCCTCTTGTGGGAGAACCTCTGTGATATAATTACTTTCCATTTTGTGCATTGCTCACCTTGCAAGCATGGGATTTGATTGTCTTGAAAGTGCCCCTCCTACCATGTTCCTGTGGCTTCTTCTTTGTTTTTGAATGTAAAATCTATTTTTTTGGTAGGTTCCAGTCTTTTTTGTCAATGGTTGTTCAGCAGTTAGCTCTGATTTTGGTGTTTTCATGAGAGGAGGTGAGCTCAAGTCCTTCTCCTCCACCATCTTGTCTGGAATCAAGGACCTGCTTTTAGTTTGGATGTTTGCTGCCTCTTTCCTCAGCATGTGCTTTCTGTTAACCCCTTGATATGGGGTGTGCAGGTGCAGTGGCCCTTGTGCACTCCCGGGATGGCAGGGACGGTGTTTGACACCTGCTCACAGTTCTCATAGCTGTGGCTATGGTCAGTGTGCTCCCTGGATGGTGAGGACAGTGCTTTGTACCTGCTCATGAGTCTCCTAGGGGTTGCTATGGCCCACATGCTCCCGGGACAATGTGGGCAGTGCTTGGCGCCTGCTCATGGGTCTCACAGCAGTGGCCCCTGCTCGCCTCTGGAGCCCACAGTGGCAGCAGCGACTTGCACCTGCCTCTGGAGCTCCTGTAGGCGGTGACCTATTGCCTGGGAGCACTCAGAGGGAAAAAAGCTCTTCTGGTGGTCCCACCCCTCTCCTTCTGTGCCCCCAACAATGGCATCTTGCCTCTCTGGCGGGCCCAGGCCTCCTCCGAGTACACCCTCAGTTGCCACAGTCCAGCCTCTTCAGGCTGTCTCCATGCCGCCAACCCTGGTCCTCTCCCTGGGTCAAACCTCTAAAGCCTGAGCTTCAGACCCTGCCCACACTGACAGATGAGCATCCCAGCCTGGGGAGTGCATGACGGCAGTGCTGACCTTCTGTGCGTGTTACTCTCTGTTTTGCCCTCCACAAACTGGGTGCTGTGCTCTCCTCCTAGGCTCTGAAGCTCCCCCTCCATCCAGGCTTATCTCCCTACTGGTGAGGGGAGTTCCCAGCGTACAGGCACCTTTCCTCCTTCACAACTCCCTCCCTGAGGTGCAGGCCCCACCCAGATTCCTTTCTTTCACTTTTTGTCCTACCTAGTTTTGTGGAGGTTTTCTTGCCCTTTCGGAAGTCTGAGGTCTTCTGCCAGTGTTCAGTAGATACTCTGTGTGAATCATACCACTTGTAGATGTATTTTTAATGTGTTTGTAGGAGAAGGTGAGCTCTGTGTCCCTCTTCTCTGCCATCTTGAGCCCTTCCCCCTCTGGAATGCTTAATTTCCTTTTCAAATAAGGTAAAATCACAGCTTCCATCCAAATATAAAATAGACATGTTAAAGATTTTATTTTTTTTCAACTTTTTTTTTTTAATTAATTAATTTTTGGCTGCGTTGGGTCTTCGTCTCTGTGCGAGGGCTTTCTCTAGTTGTGGCAAGCGGGGGCCACTCTTCATCGCGGCGCGTGGGCCTCTCTTGTTGCGAAGCACAGGCTCCAGACGCGCAGGCTCAGCAGTTGTGTGTCTCACAGGCCCAGTTGCTCCGCAGCATGTGGGATCTTCCCAGACCAGGGCTCGAACCCGTGTCCCCTGCATT
>NW_006780143.1:511917-514832 GCF_000442215.2 Lipotes vexillifer
CAAACTCGGAACCGCTGTGCCACCAGGGAAGCCCCTAAAGATTTTATTTAACTCAGCAGTTAATGATGGAACCAATATAATTTGCCAAGGTTCAAGGGAGTAGTCAGTGAAAACACGTAGAGGCAATGGGGAATGCTGGAATGAATTTACCAATATTTGCAAAATAGGTGAATATCCATGGGGTGATGATCAATGACATTCCCCCAGACACAATTCATTTGCACTTCCATTTCCTACTGGCAAGAACTCATCTATATTATTATCCATTTTCTCCCATTTACAGAGTTGTAAAATAGCTCAAAGTCTATGAAAAGCAAGAGATGATCTGGAAAGATATGCTCATCAGAACTCCTAGGCATCTTTTTGCCCACTTCAAAGCCTTCCACAATTAATCCTGACAGTGGGATCTTGGAAGAGTTGGCTAGTGTTAGAGGAAAGGAAGATATAACTATATTATTTCATTTTCCTGCCTGGAATGGAGGCTTCACAGTCCTAGACTTCAAATAGGCTTAGTGGACATTTCGCCTTTTCCTGTCTTTATCTCCTCTTAATCTCCACTTCTAATTTCCCTTTGGCTCCCACTTGCTCAGTCCCGAAGACTTGTGGTTTCATTTCCCTCATGGAAACCCTTTCTACCCCACAGGAGGAGACATTCCCTCCTCCTCCTCCTTGGTCCTTTTTTAATGTCTTGCATGCCTCAGTGCTCAGGCTTTGTTCCAATGTGTGTGGAGCGTCTCCTCTGCTCAGCCCCCCCGGGCTATGAAGGGGAAGGACAATTTTCTGGTATCTCAGTGAGGGCAGAGCAGATGCTAGATTCTAAGTTCAGCTTGCCCTTCAGCTAAGTAGCAAAAAGACTTATGAAAGACCATTCATTCCCCCAGGATTATACAGTCTGATTTGAGAAAAGGATATTTCTGTTAACCTGGATTTGGCCTTGCCAGTTGTGGAAGAATAACCCAGGCATTCTAGAGCCTGGGAACATCTGTCCCTTTCCTGGGTCAGACTCCCTTCTGCTCACTGAAGCGGGGGTTCTGTCTCTGTTTTCCAGTGGGTGATGCTTCCTCCATCCAGTTGTTGTTTTTCTTTCTGGCATAGAAGAGAGATGTCCAGTTGTTCCTACCACATATATGGATTAAAAAAATAGAATTTGACATTTTGTACAAACAAAATGAGATTAGAAATTATAACAGAGGCATGATAGAAATGGGTCTAAAGTTGGTTTTAGACTGACAATGCAGAATCTGATGTGGTCCCAGGTGGTTCCAGAACCACACTGCTCAAGATGACTGCTTCTTGAGTTCTTGAATAAATGCTATTTGCTCTTAGCAACGGACTTCCTGCAAAGAGGATCAGATCCTCAGACCCATCCAGTTCTGCTCATTTCCACCTGCAGCCTCATGACTTTCATATATATGGAGATTTAGAGTATTTTGGTCTCCTCAGGAGACATATTATTTTTTATTTTTAAAAACCAGTCAACTGTTTGGCATTTGAATTTCTTCCCAACTTCCATGTTCAGTAGAATGTAATCACTGGTCTTCCCTGTGGAAGTAGACTAGGAGGCATGGAGAGTCTTGGGATACAGACTCACATCAGCCACTAGGTAACTGCATCATCTCCATTAACATGTCACTCCACATGTTGAGTTTCAGCTTTATCATCTACAAAATGAAGGAGTCAGACTAGGACCCTCTAAAGCAACTATTCCACAGTAACGAGGTGCTAAGTTACTCCCTGAGTATCCTCATCCTGACTGCTGGTGCTGGAGCAGAAAGGAATGTGATTCCTGTTGGCTGGAATGAATAGCTCATCACACAGATGGCGTTGCAGGTTGTAGAGGGGCCAACACTTGCTTTTCTCTACCAAGGACATGGTCAGGATGTCAAAGACCTTGGAAGAACTCTGCCAGCAATGCCTCCTGAAAGGGATGTCATGGGGCACTGGCATCACATACAGTGGTGATTCTCCTCCTGTGCTGTTTTAATTTTATGCTGATATTCTGAACTTACTGAATTTCTTAGGCATTTTTGCCACATTCAGTCTATCGTTCACTCATTCATTTGGTCACTAATTCACAGTTACTGGCTGAGAAACTTGTTTGTGCCAGATGTTTTCCTGAGTGCACAGTGGTGAACAAAACAGTTGGGGTCCCTGCCCCCCTGTTGTCTAGGAGACAGACAAGTGAGAAGGTCCAGGTGAGTGAGGTACAGGGTGTATGGGGGCCTATATGATGAGCACCTAGTCCAGAAGAGGGATTGAGCGGAGACCAGATGGAAGAGGGCGAGGTAGCCTGACACAGAGGCCATAAGTGTGTTGTAGACAATGGCACATGTGATAGCAACAGGTGAATTTCTTGCAAAACTAATGAAGCTTAAATTCTGTGGTGTACCAGGAAACAGACTCTCTGAAAAAAGGCAAAAACAAAAGAAAAAAATCTGATTTGTAGCATTTTCTAATTTCCATGGTATAAATACACCCATCGTGGTCAACATTAAGGTACAGTTTAACAACCAACCCACAAAAGTCCTTAATATTTAATAATCAGTGCTTTCAAGCTGGTACTGCCATCTCCAGAACCTTGCTAGGAAGCTTTGGGTCCCTTACCTGGACAAGCCCATTCCAAGTGTATTAGTTGGGATTTCTCCTGAAGCAGGCTCATAGAGGGGAATTTGTATACAAGTGTTTTTTTTCAGAAAGTGTAAGAAATAGCCACAGAGGGTGGGGAAGTTAGCTGGGGAAGGGAAGACCACCAATAAATGGTGTTTCTACCATTATGGGTAACTAGAGTTTCATCCTTCTTGAAATTCTGGGAATCATTGTAGCAGCAGCCAGAGGAGCCAAGGGAGTGGCAGGAGTTATACACTAATTCCTGTCAGTCACTGGCTGAGGTCTGTTCCTGGGGTGTGCTCTTTCCC
>NW_006780143.1:514842-579257 GCF_000442215.2 Lipotes vexillifer
GAGTGGCCTTCCATTGCTTCAGAAAAGACTTTAAAGCCAAAAGCTGCAGATACTGGCAGTTGGAAGGCAGCCAGCACATGAGGAAGTGGCAAGGCCTGGGGAATATGTGCAGAGTACCAACAGCATCTGCTACAAATTGCCCTGTACCTCATTCTGTATTTCTTTTTTTTTCTCTTCCATTATGGTTTATCACAGGATATTGAATATAGTTCCCTGTGATATACAGTAGGACCTTGTTGTTTATCCATTCTATGTATACTAGTTTACATCTGCTGACCCCAAACTCCCAATCCTTCCCTCCCCCTTGGCAACCACAAGTCTGTTCTCTATGTCTGTGAGTCTGTTTCTGTTTTGTAGATAAGTTCATTTGTGTCATATTTTAGATTCCACGTATAAGTGATATCATATGGTATTTGTCTTTCTCTGACTTACTTAGTATGATAATCTCTAGGTCCATCCATGTAGCTGCAAATGGCATTATTTCATTCTTTTTTATGGCTGAGTAGTATTCCACTGTATGTATGTGCCACATCTGCTTTATCCATTCATCTGTTGATGGACAGTTAGGTGTTTCCATGTCTTGGCTATTGTAAACAGTGCTGCTGTGAACATAGGGGTGCATGTATCTTTTTGAATTATAGTTTTGTCCAGATATATGCCCAAGAGCAGGATTGCTGGATCATATGGCAACTCTATTTTTAGTTTTTTGAGGAACCTTCATAGTGGCTCCACCAATTCCCACCAACAGTGTAGGGGGGTTCCCTTTTCTCCACACCCTCACCAGCATTTGTTATTTGTAGACTTTTTAATGATGGCCATTCTGACTGTCTGTATTTCTAATTTGCATTTTTTCCTTAAATTGGGCCCTCACATTTTTATTAGTTTTAGGCCTTGCAAAACCTAGAGCCACCCATAGTGATAGCTCCTAGTTGTTGAAAAATGTAGCATGTTTGAGAAATTCAAAGAAATTAATAAGGCTATATCAAAGTTGGGAGAAGGGTGGGTAGCAAGGGATGAAATGAGAAAGCAATGCTGGGCTCTTCTAGGTTTGGCTGAGATTTGCTGATCTCTGTAGAACTCAGCTGGGCTCCTCCTGCTTTCTCATTCCTCTGGGACAGGCTGGCAGAGCAGCCCCCTTTCTGGGATGGGCTCTTCCATGATGAAGTGCAAGAATGCCAGAGTGCTGATGAAACTCACAGTGCCTCTGATGCCTATTGCTCACCAGTGGCTCACACCAAATCTCCTAATACTCCATTGGCCAAAGCAATTCACTTGGCCCAGTCCACAACCAGGAGGGCAAGGAAATATAATCCACCTACAAGGAAGGAGGTGATGACTCAGTGAGGTCAGTAATACAATCTACTCTAGGATTTTCACCAAGTTGTTAGTGGTGGTTATCTGGGGTTAGTGAGATTTCTGATAATTTTTATTTTTTGCTTTAGCTTTTTCTCTTATTAGAATTTTTAATGAGAATATAGCAATTTAACAAAAACTATAAACCTATTTCTTTAAGTAATTAAAGATATTAAATGTTGGAGAATAGGGCTTCCCTGGTGGCGCAGTGGTTGAGAGTCCGCCTGCCGATGCAGGGGACGCGGGTTCGTGCCCCGGTCCGGGAAGATCCCACATGCCGCAGAGCGGCTGGGCCCGTGAGCCATAGCCACTGAGCCTGCACGTCCCAAGCCTGTGCTCCGCAACGGGAGAGGCCACAACAGTGAGAGGCCTGCGTACTGCAAAACAAACAAACAAACAAACAAACAAAAAAGGTTGGAGAACATTTATTTGAGGATACATTTTTAACATTTCCTTTTATAACTCCTTTATTAAATGAGTTAATGTACCTATGAAAAGCCTATCTCCTCAGCTTCTGAGACTACCTGTTAGCTTTTACAGTGTATAAAAATCATTAGGTTTTATTATGTTCCTATTTTTGTTTCCTTATTACTACTCATTCATTTTAAAATTTGTTTATATCTTTTATTTTGTATGTATCTCTGTAAACCACCTGCAAACACTTTGAGTGTTAGATGGGAATTAAAGAAACAGATTATTTAAAAAACTGAAACAGGTGTGGGCAAGAGAGCCATCCCAGTCATACATACAAATCAGCTGCAGAGATTATTTTTTTAAATGCTTATGATGACGTCCCTAAAGGTTCTGATTTAATTGTTCTAGGTTGAAGTTATTTTTAAAAGCTCTCCAAGGGTTGAGAAAAATTGAATAAGTAAATGATTAAGTTAGTAGAAAAGTAACAGAAGGGCCAGTGCTATGCGATGAGCAGTAGGAGATTGGGAAGTTCCATAATGACTTGAAGTCTGCTGAGATGCTGAAGGCTGAGGCTCCCGAATATTGAGGAGAGTAGGGAAATGGATGCTGAGGAGAAATTTGAGCTTCCAGAACGAATAGGACTGCTGTTAAGATTGTCTGAGATTCACTGCAGGGAGAAGAGCTGGTCATATCCTCCCTGACACCTCATTTTCCCATGTATAGCCCAGATCAGACCCTAAGAGATAACTGCTTTTTGGGTTACTGAGGTACATTTTGTGGACCCTTTTTCAGAACATTATCACTAATAAGAGTCTCTTCTCAATGAAAACAGGTTGAACTCGTAGGAGATTATTTATATACCCAGAACAAGAGAGGAGAAATAGAGATATTATAGGAATTTGATTTGTCTGTTTACAGCTCTCCGAATTATTTTGTGCAGAGTTCGGTCATTTATGTATAAAATATGAAAATCTCTTCATCTCCCTCTGCCTCATAATATAAAACAAAAACAAAACAAAAATCAAAATCCTCTCTCCCTACATATATATTTATAGAGGAAACATATAAAAATCTAGAAATATATAGAGAGAGGGGGGTTATTGTTTTATTTTTGTTTTTAACTAAAAGACAAATAACATTTTTTTTTAGTAACCAGGACCTCATTACTGGTAAGGTCTGAGTTAATTGCCATTTGTAGAGTAACCATGGTGACCAGCATGTTGCTTCTGAGTCCATTAATCTTGTTGAGGTTAACAGTAAATCCCAAAGGATCTTTTGCAGTGATTCAGAAATAAATCATCTTCTCACATGTATGTTATTTGGTGACAGCACTTTCTTTAAATATGTCTCCCTAACAGACAAAGAAATAAGACAATCCCTAATGAGGTGATAAAAACCCATTCCCAAATAAGAAATTTTACAAAATATAGCAAATGACTGAAAAAAGTAGATACATAGAAATGACACATGAAGGGAGGATTCACTCAATAAACATGTACCATACTCCTAATAGACATACCAAAAAAGGCCATTTACTCCTTCTTAGTAATGTATCTGTTCAGGATCTCAGCCTTGAGGTATAAACCGGAGACAAAATTTGAGATTCTTCAATGAAAAAAACTCAAATTATTTTTTAGATTATAGAAATTAGAAAGGATGAGTTGACCTGGACTGAGGAAGAGAAACAGCTGGCTGCCCAAGATGGGACTAGTAATATTTTATATTTGTGAAAAGGTGTTTGCGACATAGAAAGTAGAGCATGGCCCTACCTAAAACCACATTTGTCCTACAACATCCCCAGAGATTAAGTACAAAATGTGGTGGCCTCATTTTACAGATGAAGATGCTGAGGCTACAGAATGCAGAATGACTTTCCCATACTCAGTATTAGCACTTTCTTTTAAAAGAGCTGAATAAAATGTTAGGATTCTAAATTGCAAGGGTTGGGGATTGGATTTTCATCCCAACTTTCTTCTGCCCTTAATTCATATTACACACAACTCTGGGTCTTTCTCAACCCATGAGGTTTATATTTTCTCATCTCCAAGTATTCCTGAGCTAAAGGAGTAATCCAAGCTCTCATTTCAACCTAGGTCTTCATACATAAAAGAAATACCAAGAAAACAATAGTGTTTTACAGAAGCTAAAATGCACAATTACTCATATTTTAACATCTCTGAAATTGGGACGTGTCTTACAGTAAATGACATTGTAATTGCTGATGCTGTATGAGAAATGGATTCCACTGCCTGTACATGCACCAACATGGTCATAGCTGTGTATACTGTCCTTACCTCAACTGAGTGGTGGAACTGTTAACAATGTAGGTAGAAAGTTATTGTGTATGCGGGAGGTAGGTATCAGTTTGATGTTAGGGATGTGAATACTTATTTGGAGTAATGACCATCATTTCATATTTCCCTGCAAAGCAACATGCTGGTGCTCTACAGGTCTTAAGGGAAGATACCCACAAGCAGAAGGGTATGTTGACTTATTGAGGTAGTCATAGGATGATCATCTTTCATGACCAAAGCAACTGAAGACAGAAAGAATTACTAAATCCCTCAGAATACATGAAAAAAATTTTCAAAGTAACAAGAAGCTGATGTAGCTGACAAGTATGTCTAGCAGGACAGTTGTTAACCATTGTATCATAGTTTCATAGGCTGCTGCTTTTTGTTCTTGGCCATTCGTAAAGTAATTTTTAATCTTATAATCCATGGCATCTTAGATTCTATGATATGTAGTAATTCATCAGTCAGCATGGTTCTGTTCCCCTGTAGCTGGTGATTGGGCTTTGCCTAAAGCTACTCTGTTGATGGCAGACTTCATCAGAAAGTCCAGAGTCCAAAAACAAATCTTATTTGATTAACCAACTCTGGCAAATTAATGTTTTGTTCATTTCAACACAAATGTCTCAGACCACAATTGATATTTGATTAAAAAGGGAAATTGTCTCCAGTGGCTCTTGAAGCTTTTAAGATGATGGTTCTTTATAATTCCCTAATTATAGAAAGTGTTCATTTTTAATTATTAACAATTTAGGATATTGCGGAGGTTACAGTAAAATATTTCTGATATAGGTACAACTGGAAAGGGGGATGGTTCTGATGTAATCATGGCATCCCAAAATTATACACACACACAGTATAAACAGGGAATGTTGTGTATTCATAGATGTATAATCTATCTCTGTGGCCTCCAAAGACCCCATGAGTTATGCTAGAACTGAGAGACTCAGACGTGTTTAATGGCAGAAGCAAGCATTCCATTAACTTGGTTAAAGAGTACAAATCAGCTAGCTGAGTTGTTTCTTCTTTACCTTCACAAAGGTGCACCCCGGCCCGGTTTAAGTTTATACAGTCAGGGGTGCAGCAGGAAGAGTTTAACTAGGTCAGAAGAGTGCTAAATTTTTTCAGGCAAGCATTTGTCCTTGGTAAATTCAGTAAGCCATGCCTTTACATACCAGCCCCGGCCTCTTCCTTACGCAAGTATGACACTCTTCTGTGACTCCCGTCTCCCCAACTTCATTCTGCAAATTTGCGTTCTAGCTGTGTGCCAGGATAAGAACTTTCTCCACTAACATAGGGGTTCTCAACCTAGGGCCTTTCCAGGCATAGGCCAAGCCTTGGCTAACAAGACCTAGAGGAACAAAGGGATAATTTTTTTAATTACCTAAGGGAATCTGATTAGATTTGAATTCCTTTGAAAGAACATTTGGAATTTATTTATACGACTAAGCACTTGAGATTTAAGGTGTGTCCAGGTATAGAATATTTTTTACACCTTAATTCACTGAAGTCATCATTTTTCATATACCCCACTCATAAGATGAGGTAAGTGAATAGTATAGAATTTGAATGTCTGCCTTTATTTTCCCAGTTTATAGATACATGCTGAATGTGACTATTGCTAGAGGAATGTATTATTCTCTTAGGTGTCAGAATTAGAAAGGTCACATCCCCAGATTTTTCTGATAAAATATGCTGCACCTTGAGACGCTCACATGGAACCAAAGGTATCTTTCACCAGATATTTTAATCTCATTTGAAAACTTGTACTTGGTTCAGGGAAGTACTCTGAAATAAGACCCTATCTGCCTTTTAGCTCTCTTCTTTCTTCTCGGAAGGGAGAAATAGTGATGACATCTCATTAAAAGCTCTCCTGCTGCAGTTTAAACCTATTTGCTTTCATTCTGTCTTCAAGCTGAGAACAGCTGATCACTATTTTCTATGTAAAAATCCTGAAGTATTTGACAATTGCTAGTAAGAACATGCCAAGCTTCTCTTTTTGACACTATACAAATCCCTTTATTAAATTTTCATTATTTGTTTAGCTTCTCTCTCTCTCTCTCTCTCTCTCTCTCTCTCTCTCTCTCTCTCTCTCAACCACCCACTGGGTGATATGTCTTTCCCACCTATCTTGAATTGTTATCAAATTAGAATGTGGCCAATAAAAAGGGAGGATTAAAGAACATGGCTTCCTTTCAGCTTCCTCTCTGAAATGATAACAAATACACTAGAACTTCACTTCTCAAACTTGTAATGAGTAGTACAGATATGTGTTTAAGAGCACAGGCTTGAAAGCTGTACTGCCTGTGTTTTGATTTCCAGATCTACCACTTTACTAGCTGAGTTGTCTTAGGCGAATTTTTTAACCTTTCTGTGCCTCATTTTCCTCAACTATAAAATGAGGATCATAATATTATCTCCCTTGGGTTACTCTAAGGATTAAGTTAAGGTAACATATATAAAGAGTTTAAAAACAGTACCTGCAAATATTAAGTATTATAATTATCAACTAAGTTTCAAAATCAAAATTTGGTTATGTGCATTATGATCCATACCAGAAGCTTATTCTGAATCCTAGATATCCTGTTTATAGTAACCTAAAACACCAGCTCATTGTATTATAATTTTGATATTAATCAACCTGGCATTCTTCTCTTAAAAATGTAAGGCATGAGTATATTAGTTCTTATAACGCTTTTTTAAAATATTATCATTACCCCCAGATTTCCTAACCCAATTGTCTTAGCTCTTTAAGTTGTGACTGTAACAAGGTAAAAATTTTTTTCTGTGATGGGCTATAAATAGTGACCAACCATCTCAGGTTTCTTGGAACTGAGGTGTTTCTTGGGGCATAGGACTTTTAACTGCTAAAACTGGGAACATCTTGGGCAAACTGGGATGGTTGGCCACTCACTCCAGCTATAAAAGTACTGTACAAGGTGGAGTAGAAGGGGGAAAGGAAGAAGCAGTAGTAATATTAATCTCACCAAACACAGAAGAATTCTAAATACAACACCACCGTTCCCCTGATTTTTGACTCATGCAATCCCTGATGAGTATCTAAAGGGTAAAATTGCACCGAACTAATTAATTCTAAATGTCAGGCATTTGGGCTTCATTTTTTGCTATTATCGTCATCTGTGGGATATATTTCTTCTCCTTCATTTTATGCTGTTGCACTTTCCTCTGATCAATTTTTTGCCTTTTTCTTTTTTCCTTGTAGGTCAACTCAAATCAAAACATACTCATGGGATAATGCCCAGGTTATCCTGGTTGGAAACAAATGTGACATGGAAGATGAGCGAGTCATCTCAACTGAGAGGGGCCAACATTTAGGAGAACAGCTTGGTAAGAAACAAATGATCAAATTAATGAGAAAGAGAGCATGGTAATTACTTGTAACACAGTGCAGAGTCCCAGCTACTTGCTAGGATGGATTTGATGAAAAGATTGTCAACCCGACAGTAGAAACCAACACATCACCTGTAAGTAGTAAGTGGGTTTCCTCCCACTTTCTGTGGTATCCTTAGAATCCAAGCACAATTACAGAAGCAAAATAGACAGCCAGCATTTGGATTTAGTACAAGATGTTCAAATTCCATTGCATAAGAAAGACAGGATGTGCCTAGCTTGCTATTTCTTTGGGGCTTTTTCTCTATATACGATATTTTATACTGAGTCAGCACTTTATTATGCTATATGATTGTTGTTTTCAAGTTTCCATTGGAGGAGGGTGGGTAATAGGCACAGAATATGTCATATTATAGATTCTGGTTCTAGAGACACCACTGGCAATGTGTGTTACAGTTACAAACCTCTTTGAAACTCAGTTTCCTCATCTCTTAAGAATGAGTATTATGACCCATGGCTACTTTACCAAGTCCTGTAGATAAGATCAACTGAGATAAGAGATAGACATGAAAGAGTTTTAGAAATGGCAAAGCCATTTCAAACGCAAAACATTGTATATAGGGGGAAAAAATGCTTGAGTGAGTAGGGTAGAGTTTTGGTGCAAAGGAGGGAATCATGATTGATTTTTTAAAAATAATTTTTATTGGAGTATAGTTGACTTACAATGTTGTGTTTCAGGTGTACAGCAAAGTGAATAAGTTATACATGTACATATATCCACTCTTTCTTAGATTATTTTCCCATATAGCTCATTATAGAGTATTGAGTAGAGTTCCCTGTGCTATACAGTAGGTCCTTATTAGTTATCTATTTTATATATAGTAGTGTGTATATGTCCCAATCCCCCAATTTATCCCTCCCCCCTTTCCCCCCTAGTAACTGTAAGTTTGTTTTCCACATCTGTTTCTGTATTGTAATTAAGACTCTTTCTGTTTTGTAAATAAGTTCATTTGTACCATTTTTTAAGATTGCACATATAAGCGATATCATATGATATTTGTCTTTCTCTGACTTCACTCAGTATGACAATCTCTACGTCCATTCATGTTGCTGAAAATGGCATTATTTTGTTCTTTTTTATGGCTGAGTAATATTCCATTTTATATATGTACCACATCTTCTTTATCCACTCCTCTGTCGATGGACATTTAGATTGCTTCCATGTCTTGGCTACTGTCAATAGTGCTGAAATGAACATTGGGATACCTTTTCAAATTATGTTTTTCTACAGATATATTGCCAGGAATGGGATTGTTGGATCATGTAGTAGTTCTATATTTAGTTTTTTAAGGAACTTTCACACTGTTCTCCTTAGTGGTTGTACTGATTTACATTCCCACCAAGAGTGTAGAAGGGTTCCCTTTTCTCTACATCCTCTCCAGCACTTGTTGTTTGTAGATTTTTTGATGTTGGCCATTCTGACTGCTGTGAGGTGATTGTAGTTTTGTACAACTACTCATTGTAATTTTGATTTGCATTTCTCTAATAATTAGTGATGTTGAGCATCTTTTCATGTGCTTTTTGGCTATCTGTGTGTCTTCTTTGGAAAAATGTCTATTTAGATATTCTGTCCATTTTTTGGTTGGGTTATTTGCTTTTTTGATATTGAGCTGCATGAGCTGTTTGTATATTTTGGAAATGAATTCCTTGTTGCTTCATTTGCAAATATTTTCTCCCATTCTGTTTGTTGTCTTTTCATTTTGTTTATGGTGTCCTTTGCTGTGCAAAAGCCTTTAAGTTTCATTAGGTCCAATTTGTTTATTTTTATTTTCATTACTCTAGGAGGTGAATTCAAAAAGATATTTCTGCGATTTATGTCAAAGAGAGTTCTGTGTTTTCCTCTAGGAGTTTTATAGTATCCAGCCTTACATTTAGGTCTTTGATCCAATTTGAGTTTATTTTTGTGTATGGTGTTAGGGAGTGTTCTAATTTTATTCTTTTACATGTAGCTGTGTAGTTTTCCCAGCACCACTTATTGAAGAGACTGTCTTTTCTCCATTGTATATTCACAGTTGCTGGTTTTGATAGCATATTTGTGTGTGGATGATTTTTTACTACTACTTTATGTTTGCCTTTACCAGTGAGCTTTCCCACTTGTGATTTTCTTGTTTCTAGTTGTGGCCTTCCCCCCACACACACACCTAGAGAAGTTCCTTTAGCATTTGTTGTAAGGCTGGTTTGGTGGTGCTGAATTCTCTTAGCTTTTGCTTATCTGTAAAGCTTTTGATTTCTCTCTCAAATCTGAATGAGAGCCTTACTGGTTAGAGTAATCTTGGTTGTAGGTTTTGCCCTTTCAACACTTTAAATATATCGTACCTCTCTGTTCTGGCCTGCAGAGTTTCTGCTGAAAAATCAGCTGTTAACCTTATGAGGATTCCTTGTGTGTTATTTGTTGCTTTTCCCTTGTTGCTTTTAATATTTTTTTCTTTGTCTTTAATTTTTGTCAGTTTGATTACTGTGTGTCTCAATGTGTTCCTCCTTGGGTTTATCCTGTATGGGACTCTCTCTGCACTTCCTGGACTTGGATGAGTGTCTCCCTTTCCCATGTTAGGGAACTCTTCAGTTATAATGTCTTCAAATTTTTTCTCAGGCCCTTTTCCTTTCTCTTCATCTTCTGGGACCCCTATATTGCAAATGTTGGTGCATTTGCTGTTGTCACAGAGGTCTCTGTGACCTCATTTTTTTTTCATTCTTTTTTCTTTATTCTCTTCTATGGCAGTGATTTCAAACACTCTGTCTGCCAGCTCACTGTGTTCTTCTGCCTGTTATTCTGCTATTGATTCCTTCTAGTGTATTTTTTAATTTCAGTTATTATGTTGTTCATCTCTGTTCTTCAAATCTTCTCTTTTTTAAATCTTTCTTATATCTTCTTGGTCTGTTCCTCCATTTTTTTCTGAGATTTTGAATCATACTTACTGTTGTTATTCTGAATTATTTTTCAGGTAGATTTCCTATCTCCTCTTCCTTTAATTGTTCTCATGGGTTTTTACCTTGTTGCTTTGCCTGCAACATATTTCTCTGTTGTCTCATTTTGTCTAACTTTCTGTGTTTGTGGTCTCCTTTCCACAGGCTGCAGGATCATAGTTCCTCTTGCTTCTGGTGTCTGACCCCTCGTGGGTGAGGTTGGTCCTGGAGCTTTTGTAGGCGTCCCAGTGGGAGGGACTGGTGCCTGCCCTCTGGTGTGTAGAGCTGGTGTGTAGGTCTTGTCCCTCTGGTGGACAGGGCTGTGTCAGGGGTTGTGATTTGAGGTGGCTGTGAGCTCAGTGCAACTTTAGGCAGCCTGTCTTCTGATGGTTGGCACTGTGTTCCTATCTTCTTTGTTGTTTGGCCTGAGGCTTTCCAGCACTGAAGCCTATAGGTTGTTGGGTTGGGCTGGGTATGGTGCCAAAATTGGGACCTCCTGGAGAGTTCATGCCAATCAGTATTCCCTGGGGCCTCCACTACCAGTCTCCTCACCCCACACAGCAATCTACAGCTGACCCTTACCTCCCCAGGAGAGCCTCCAAGACCCCTAGGTAGGTCTAACCCAGGTTCCTATGGATGTACAGTTTTTTGCTGGTCCCAGTGCACTTGAGACCTTGTGTGTACCCTCCAAGAGTAGAGTCTCTTTCCCCCAGCCCTGTGGAGTTCCTTCACTCAAGCTCTGCTGGTCTTCAAGGCTAAATGCTCTGGGGGTGGTTCTTCCCAATGCCAGATCCTCAGACTGTGTCTTGGAGGGCTATTTTTATGTGAGAACGTTTCTGTGTGGCCTGCATGGGTTTAAATTTTTTTGGTGCTAGGGCTGTTTTTAGTATAGGTGTCTGCCACCTCTTTCCTCAGTGTATGCTGTCCATTATCCCCTTGATAGGAGGTGTGACTGATGTTGTAGCGACAAGAACCTGCATTGGATATTGAACCTCCCCTTTGTTCTGTGGTTGATACTGCCCTGTCAGGGGTGGGGTTTGCTCCCTAGTTCTTGGAGTATAGGCCTCCAGATCTGTTTCTTGGCTGTGATTCTGATCTGTGGTGTGAGTTAGGTGGGACTGGAGCTCTCCCACTGGGAAAGAAGCCACTGCGTATCCCTCCTCTGGAGCTGTTCACCTGTGGGTGTGCTCTGTTGTGTCACCTTTCACCTGTTGTGCGAGCTCTCAGATTACACTGCTCTCGGCCCCACCTTAACTGTGTGGGTGTGCCGGCAGTTGGTCTGGTGTCTCTAAGGTGCTGTTTTCACCAGGCCACTAGTGTAGATCCACTGAAGTCAGGTTCCAGGATCGCAGTAATCTGCATCCACTGTGGGTGCTATGGGGTCAGCTCGGACTCTGGCCTCGCCCAACACCCATGTGTATGTGTCCACAAAGTCCACAGCTGCTAAAGCTAGACCCGTCTCAGCTGTAGGAGCACTCATCTGTTCAGATGTTCTGCAGGTGCTGAGTTTACAAAGCCAGTTGCAGGGGTGTAAATCCGCAGTTTGCGCAGCAGTAAGGGAAGATTTCATCCCTTCTTCCTTAGTTGCACGGTCCCTGGGGCTGGCTCATCTGTGGTTTCAGCCCCACCTATGCATGTGGGCCACACACAGGCATCTGATCCTGAGGCTGCCCCAGAGCACATGAGCCTGCCCTGGTGGGAAGAGGGCACAGAGGAGGCGGCAGCTGGGGGACACCCATGGCAGGGACTGGTGCGTATGGAGAGAGGCTGCAATGGCCATGATTTATTAATTCAAGCCATTTTTTACTGAGCACCAGTTATGTATCCTGCACTGTATCAGACATCATGGGGGATACCAAAAAAGTGTGACCCACAGTCGCTTAGCTCAAGTTGCTTTCAATCAAGTGAGGAGACCAGAGATACACACAAGAAAGCAGAAATAACAAGGCAACAAAAAAAATAGCATCATGAGGATATGATAAGCTAGGAGACAGACGCCAAGAGGAAAGCAACAGAGGGAGGGAGGTAGACACAGGTGTTAGAAGGAGGTGTGAGAGTGAAGTGAGATGGGAGGCAGATAAGGAGCAATGCAGAGGAAACAGAGAAAATGTATGGAAATGAGCAGAACAGCTAGGAAGAGATGAGTGATGAGAGGAGCTAACAATCATACGGGTTAAATGACAAGACAAGGTTTGAATGTTCCTGAGAGTAGAATATGAAAACTATGAGGAGGAGAAAAAGCATGAATAAAGGGCACAGTGGAGTAAGGACACTGAGAGGAACACTGGGAGGACAGAGTGGAAAAGTTGGAACCCAGCATAATGTTATGGGAGTAGAGTGGATTTGGGGAACAATTCCAGCCCTAAGCAAATGAGCTGGAATTTCTTTCTTTTCCTTCCTTCCCCCCTTCTTCCCTCCCTTCCTTCCTTCCTTCCTTCTCCCTCCCTCCCTCCTGTCCTTCCCTCCTCCCTCCCTCCCTCCCTCCCGCCTCACTCCCTCCTGTCCCTTTTTCCTCCCTCCCTCCCTTCTGAGAGTCTGACTTTCTAACCTTTTTGGCCAGGACCTACAGTAAGAAATGCATTCAATCTAGCAATCCAATGCATACATACGTAGAGAATGAAACCAAAGTTTTACAAAACACGTTTACTCTTATTAGATGAGATTTGTTCTGATGCTATTCTCTTTTCTATTATTTTTCATCTTCTTTTTTCTTTTAATAATGGTTTCAACTCACTGAATAAATCTTAGGATCCACTAATGTGCTTCAACCTGCTATAATTTGAAAAACACTGTTCTGAAGGGGGTACTCTGTGATTAATCTGCAGGGAGTGTGCAGCACAGATTAAAGAAGCAGACATCCTCTCAGTGGGGCATCCTGTCACTTGGTCATCTCATAAATGAACTATGCACAGTCCAGTCTGAGAGCTTGACCATTTCCTTATGAGATTAGTGAGCTCATTGGACCAAAGGCTATCACCCAATGACTGCAAGAACCCTCCCACCAAACTTTCTTACATTCGCCCTTGAGAAAATCATACAGCTGATGTCTGTTCTTTCTGTGGCTGCCCTTGAGCTTTTATCATCTCGTTCATAGGGCCTCTCCCCATTCCATCAATTTAATAATCTTTTCCCCCCAAAAGTCTGAAAAACTTGGCTATCTTTTCTTAGTCCTCTTAGCACCTCAGGAAGTTAGGAATGGAGAATAGTAGACTCCCCAAGAGAAGAGAGAAAAGAAATCTGGGAGAGGGTTGGCAAGGTGGCTGCCTGAGACAAACTCTTCCCTCCCTGTATTTTCTTGACTAGTCAGGCATATGCTATGTGGGGGGAAGAAACTGCTACACAGACATAAGTGACTTCTATATATAAACCTGAAAATTGTTTGGTTCAAAGAACAATAGATGGGAGCCAATATTTTAGTAACATTGAGCCAGGTAGCTGGTTACATTTTTTACCACTGTAATAAATTACCTGGGTGTTGAGAAGGTCATGTTGTGGAAGGGGACATGTAGAATGGTGTGAATGCATCACGAGAGAAGCCTTCCTTGGAACTCCACTGACTGACACAAACCCTTTTCATGCAGTACACAGATGAAGGAAAGTTCCTGAAATTGTGAGGCAGAAATGGTTTATGTACCCATACACATTCTTCCAATGATTTCTGATTGATTTTTTTGCTCTGTATTCAATAAACCCCAGCAGTTGTCATAGCAAGCAACACTTGGGCATTCTTAGAGTGTCATTTACCTTCTTTAATGTGGTTTGTTCTTTTCATGACTACACACCCTTCTATAAATGATCATGAGAGATCATTTATATGGGGAAAAACCTCACAATCAGTTTAAAGATTTTAAAGGTCTTAGCTTTATTTTCTTTTAATTACTGGTAAAATTCCATTGTCCAGAACAGCATCACACACACACAAAGGTTGGGCACTGTTTTTTAAATGTCATTACCACATCTTAGCAGATGGTTCAAAAACACTGCTGTATTGATCTAGTTACAATTAATTCTCCATTGTGGATGGTTACATCCATAACATTTGCTTATCCTAATGAAGGTACTTGATGGAACTGAGCTGTAGCTGAGGTCTTTAATAATAGTTGTATGTAAGCTGCCCTTGCCAATCCAAACATTTACAATACATCAGGTGCTTGGGAATACAATAATAATGCTACGTTTCAGGAGCAACCATTGCAGCACCAGTGATAGACTATGCAGACAAACAGCATTTTTCTGGTCTTCCCTTTCCTGGTTGTTTTGTTTCATTTGGCCTGCTGGGCATGCCCTCCTTCTTGCATTCTGCCATCTTGGCTTCTATACCATGGTGCTCTCTCTCCAGCCGTACCTTGGCTGTTTCCTTGGGAGACTCCTCCTCTTTCTCCCTCTCACACTTTGCCTTTCCATCCTTGGCCCACCACTCTTCTCTCTCTGCACTCTCCCTTAGATATTCCCAACCAATTCTGAGGCATGAACTCTGCCTATAAACTAATGACAGCCAAGTCATGTCTTAGCCCTGACCCTTTCACCTGACCCTCTACCCACCTGCCAGCTGCATGTATTCAATACTTCCGATTTTGGGTGGTCCTCTAAATCATTGCAGCTGAATCCTCTGGGGCTCTTTTTCAAGTGCATATTTGTCAGCCCTAACTCAGGCATGCTGCATCAAAGTTTCTGAAGGCCAGGAATCTACATGTTTAACAAACAACATTCTGACTTTCCTACAACCCTAAAATTTTAGAACACTGGCTTAAATAGCTGCAAGTGTTTGGAGAAGGTAGGGAACTGCCCCTGAGCTGAACATTATCCTATAGCTAGTATCATTCTTCCCATGTGTGTTTTTGACATTTACTATAGGCACATGTACCTATAATGATATATAGGAATGTTTTCGATTTTTATTTTTATCCAAATTTATAATATGGCAATAATCTATATATATGTACAGTCTCATAATTTGTTTTAAACGTAAAAATATTAAATATTAGAAAAAATAGAAATAATTAAAGATACGTTTTCCTAAAATAAAAGTAATATAACTGGGAATAAGAACAAAGCCATGTATGGAGGAGAATGGATTTTGTATTGCCCTGAAATTATAGAAGAAAGAATACTTGAACCAATTTTACAAGAACTGAATGGTCAGAAAGTACAGAAACTCTGAGGTTTCCTAAAAATGTAGTCAGAGAAACAAAAATTGCAGATAAACTAAATTTGCTTCTGGAGAGAAGTGATGTTTTTAATAACTAATTTGTAAGGCTCTAATTTTGTTTTTAATTTGCATTCATATTTCTTCCTAAAGCAAATAACAGATACATATATCCTATTACTCTCCATTCAAATAATTGTCCTGGTATCATGTGCCTGTATTACTAAATTCCAACCCTGTCATCTCCATCCTTCCTCCTTGTCTAGCACAGGGAACCCATGAGGATTTCTGACAACTATAAAATATACTTTGCCATCTTTCCAACCTGTAAAATTTGTTTTCCCTTCTTTTCACATTTACTGACTTGTTTTGTTTATTCATCTTCAAATGTTTATTAAACACCTATAATGATATTAAGGAGTCATGAAATAGGTATCTTCCCCCTCGTGAAGCTTAATGTGTGGTCTGCATGTCAAAAATACAATGAAATATCGTGAATGCATAAATTGTTTCCAGCCCTGTTTAGGGCTGGAAAACATCAAAACAAGTATAACTTGAAGGATGAAAGCGGGACATACAGATCTACAAATATATAGTTCCTTCTGTTTTAAGAATATGAAGAGTGACCAGAAAGTCACATTCTATGTCTATAAACTCTGAAACATTGATTCAATAAAAGCTGGCTTAATTAAACAGGTCCTTCAAGGGAATAATCTCTTGAAGTAGAAAAAGGTAAATTAAAGGCAAATCAGAAAGGATACTCCTTCACATAACAAAGAATATACTAAAAGAACTGATTGTTTCTGGAGGAGGGAGGTGGTGCAGACAGGATATATTCAATATAGTTGCTTCCAAAAAGTCTAGATAAATCAAGTAAGGCAGATATACCATGGCTAATATAGTTTGGACTCTATGGGACATTTCTATCCCACCAAGAATAAGAGTTTGAGCACATTGACCATGCGGCTTCATATGCCCTGATATCACTCTTGGGGACATGTTAACTAGGGTGAATGGAACATCACTGTTACCAAGCCAGGAAAGTCTACCTCCTGAGATTTTAGTGCCCATGCTTCTGATTTCTGCTGAGACTGGATGACTTCAGGGATGCCTAATTTAGGAACTCTGATTCGAGGATTCTTCAACTGGTTTCTAATTTGAGTCTTTTAGTGTAAACACCCTTGTCTTTCATTGCCAGCTCAGGTGAGAATGAACAAAACAGTAACTTCACTGAACTTTGGATCCATGCAGTCTGATCCTAAGCAGGCAGATTCTCTTTATACATTTTCCATTGAAGAGAAGTATAATTACCAGCATCACACCTTCCTGACTGCTAAGCTCTGCTTGAGTCACTGTATACTGGAACGACCTTGAGATACAGATTAGGTCTTAACTATTTAGTTTTCTATTTTACAATCCAGGAGAGAATTAGGGTCTATATAACTGATAAGCCTATTTAAACTCTGTTCATGGACCCCAGAGTCTTCCAGTGATCCACAGTGATCCAGTGAAAGATGACAGAAAATGACTAGATCACTGTTAAGGATAAATTTTCTCAAATGCAATATTGCCCAAGTACATAATATTTATTTTCAAACAGTGCCCAGCTTTATGGAATTTCCTCCGACCAGTAAATTGGAAAACTCCTTGACTAATCATTCTGTGCTTTATAAGAAACCTCTGAAAATTCTTGATGCCTCACTCTCTAGGCCTTAAAAATTACACTGAGACAGTTACCACTAAACTGGTTAACAGCAACTTCTTAGTACCTTTAGAGCATTATTTTAGGGAATCTGTAAGGAGGACTACTTAAGGTAGTTCCCTTCTAAATAATGAAAAATTAAGGTATTGTAAAGTGTGCTGTCTTTCTTCTTTGTTGCGCTGAGAGAGCCACATAAGACTGCTCTGAGACTAGGAATAACAGATAAATTAACTCAAGTCACAGGTAGGCCTCAGAACATTGAGGGGATCTCACTTCTTTCTCGGAAAATTCAGTTCAGGCAGGACCAAGGCAAGGAGAGGAGAAAAGTAAATAGAAGGAAGATTGAATCTAGAGAAAGGGTTCTCAAAAATACCAATGTACAAGCTGTACATCAGGCCAGTTAAATTGGGATCTCTCTGGTGGGACTCAGTCAACAGTATTTTATTTTATTTTATTGAGGTATAATTGACATATTAGTTCAGGTGTGTAACATAATGATTCAATATTTGTATGTAATGCAAAATGCAAAATGATCACCACAGTAAGTCTATATCCATCACTATACATAATTACAAAAACCTTTTTCTTGTGATGAGAACTTAAGATTTATTCTCTTAACAACTTTCAAATATGCAATACAGTATTTTTAACTATGGTACTGTGCTGTACATTACATCTCTGGGATTTATTTATTTTATAACTGGACATTAGTACCTTTTGAACCTTTCATCCATTTTGCCTGCCCAACCCCCAGCCCCCACCTCTGTTCACCACCAGTCTGTTCTCTGTATCTGAGGTGGGTTTTATTTTGGAGGGTTTTTTGCAGGGGAGGTGGTTTGCTTTTTTTTCTGAGATTCTGCATATAAGTGAGATCATACAGTATTTGTCTTTCTCTTTCTGACTTATTTCCCTCAAGGTTCATCCATGTTGTCATAAATGGGAAGATTTCTTTCGTTTTTATGGCTGAATAATATTCTATTTGTACGTGTGTGTGCATATGTGTGTTTATCCGTTCATCCAATGATGGACACTTAGGTTGTTTCCATATCTTGGCTACTGTAAATAATAATGTAGTGAACATAAGGGTGCCTATCTTTTTGAGTTAGTGTTTTTGTTTTTATTGTATAAATGCCTAAAAGTAGAATTTCTGGATCATATGATATTTCTATTTTTAATTATTTGAGGAATATCCATATATGGATATACCAATTTATATTCCCATCAACAGTGCACAAGGGTTCCTGTTTCTTCATACCCTTACCAACACTTGTTAATTTTTGTATTTTTGGTAATAGCCATTCTAACAGGTGTGAGGTGATATCTCTTTGTGGTTGTGACTTACATTTCACTGATGATTAGTGATGTTAAACATCCTTTCACATACCTGTTGGCCATCTGTACGTCTTTGGAAAAAATGTCTATTCAGATCCTCTGCCCAATTTTTAATCATATTTTTTGTTTATTTATTGCCTTTGAGTTGTACAAGCTCTTTATATATTTTGGATATTAAGCCCTTCTCCAGATAAATAGTTTGCAAATTTTTTCTCCCATTCTGTATGTTGTCTTTTCATTTTCTTAATTACTTTTTTTTTCTTTTTTGCTGTGCAAAAGCTTTTAAGTTTGATGTAGTCTCATTCGTTGATTTTTGCTTTTGTTGTTTGTGCTTTGGGTATCATAGCCAAAAAGTCATTGCCAAGACCAGTGTTGAGGAGTTTCTTCCCTATGTTTTCTTCTAGGAGTTTTATAGTATCAGGTATTGTGTTTAGGTCTTTGATTTATTTTGAGTTGATTTTTGTGAGTGGTGTGAGATAAAGTCCATTTTCATTATTTTGCATGTGTTCAAACATTTTTCCCAACACCATTTGTTGAAGAGACTATCTTTCTTTATTCGGTGCTCTGGGCTCCCTTGTCAAATATTAGTTGATCTTATGAGCAGGGTTTTAATTCTGTTCTCTCTAACTTTATTCCATTGGTCTATGCGTCTATACTGTTTTTTATTACTGTAGCTTTGTAGTATAGTTTGAAGTGTGATAGCTCCAGCTTTGTTCTTTTTCTTCAGGATTGCTTTGGCTGTTTGGAGTCTCTTGTGGTTCCATACAAATTTTAGGATTGTTTTTTCTATTTCTGTGAAGAACGCCTATGGTATTTTGTTGGGAATTACATTAAATCTGTAGATGGATTTGGATGTTATGGAGATATTAATAATATTAATTCTTCCAATCCATGACAGTATGATGTCTTTCCACTTGTTTCTTCAGTTTCTTTCAGCAAAGCCTTGTAGTTTTCTTATAGTCTTATACAGATCTTTCACTTCCTGGGCTAAATTTATTCCTAAGTATTTTATTGTTTTTAATGCTATTGTGAATGGTATCTTGTTCAGATATTTCAACCTTAGTGTAAAGAAATGCAACTGGTTTCTGTATGTTAATTTTGTAGCCTATAACTTTACTGAAATTGTTGATTAGTTCCAAAGTTTTTTGGTTGAGACTATGGAATTTTCTATATACTGAATCATATTGTCTACAAATAGCAAATCATTCCTGATTTGGATGCATTTTACTTCTTTGTCTTCCCTAATCCCTCTAGCTAGGACTTCCAGTACTATATTCAATAGGAGTGGTAAGAGTAGGCATTCTTGTCTCATTCCTGATCTTAGTGGAAAAACTTTCAGTTGTCCTCCATTAAGTATAATGTTAATTGTGGGTTTGTCATATATGTTGTGGTATATTCCTTCTATACCCAATCTGCCAAGGGTTTTTATCATGAAAGGGTGTTGTATTTTGTCAAATGCTTTTCTACATCTGTTGGGATGATCATGTCATTTTTATCTTTTATTCATATGATGATTACATTTATTGATTTGTGTATGTGGAAGCATCCAGAGATAAATCCCACTTGACAATGGTGTGTAATCCTTTTTATGTTCTCTTGAATTTGGTTCATTAATATTTTGTTGAAAATATTTTCATCCATATTCATCAGGGGTGTTGGTCTGTACTTTTCTTGTGTCCTTATCTGGTTTGGTGTCAAGGTGATGCTGATCTCATAGAATGAGTTTGGAAGTGTTTCCTTTTCCTCAGTTTTATGGAGAGTTTGAGAAGGATTGGTATTAATTCTTCTTTGAATGTTTGGTAGAATTCACCAGTGAAGTCATCAGCGCCCCCTGGGGTTTTATGTGTTGGAGGGTTTTGATTACTGATTCAATCTCTACTCATTGTTGGTCTTTTCAGATTTTCTATTTTTTCTCATTCAGTCTTGTTAGGTCATGTGTTTCTATAAATTTATCTATTTCTTCTAGGTTATCTAATTTGTTGGCATATAATTGTTTATAATAGTCTCTTGTGATCTTTTGAATTTCTGTAGTATCAGTTGTAATGTCTCCTTTTTATTTCTAATTTTATTTATATGAGTTTTCTCCCTTTTTTTCTTAGTCTGGCTAAATGTTTTTCAATTTTGTTTCTTTCCAAAGAAGCAGCTCATAGTTTCTTTGATCCTTTTTATTGCTTCTCTAAACTCCATGTCATTTATTTCTGCTCTAATCTTTATTGTTTCCTTCCTTCTGCTAACTTTGGGCTTAATTTATTCATGTTCTTGTTCCTCGAGTTGTAAAGTTAGGTTATTTGAGATCTTTCTAATTTCTTAATACATTATTTTTTTCAGTATAAACTTTCCTCTCAGAATAGTTTTTGCCACATCACATAAGTTTTAATATGTTTTATTTTCATTTCTTTGCTGATTTCTAGTTCATGCCATTGTGATCAGAAAAGATAGTTAATATGATTTCAGTCTTCTTAAATTTGCTAAGATTTTGTGTGTGTGTGTCTTATATGGTCTATTTTGGAAAATGTTTCATGTGCACTTGAGAAAAGTGTATATTCTGCTGTTGGATGGAATGTTCTATATATGTCAAGTCCATTTTTTTTAGTATGGTTCAGTTCCAACATAGTGCCAAATGGGAGTCGGGCAGGTCATCAACTCTCTTGGATCCTCAGAGATCCTATCTACTTACTTTCTAATACGCAGGTGGGAAGAAATTTCTTGGGTGTCCTGGTATAATGTGCAGAGGCAGTTTGGTTTTGTTATGAATGTCCAACTCATTGTAAATAAAAAGGGAGAGAAAAAGGGATGACTCACACTGCCATGATGCTGACGTCACTTCATTTGAACCTTTTTTTGTTTGTACAGTCCTTAGAGTTAAAAAAAAAAAAGTGGAGATCACTGATTAGATGATGGTTTATAGGGGGAGAACAGGAAGCTCATGTGTGCACACACACATGTATGTCACATAAATCAAAATCTCTAGAGCTGGAGTATAGACACTGGTGTTTTATCTCCTCTGATGATTCTAATGTATATCCAGGGTTGAGAACCCCTAATTTAGGTTCTTCCCATGTGTTACCTGATTGTGTTGAAGTTGAGGACCATAGGCCTAAACTGAGCAGTGGCAGTGGGGTACAATGAGGAGAGAAACTTTTACATGTTTAGGCAGTAGAACTAACAACACTTGGTGAATATCTAGATCCTGAAGGCTGAGGGTGATAAAAGATGACCCAAGGTTTCTGACTTGAGTAACTAATTGAAGTCATTATGGAGGGACAATTTGGGAGTAAAATCAGCATGTTAACAGGCAGAAGGGAAGAAACCCAAGAAAAAGCAGAGGGTGGAGAGTCAGGAGAATGGAGCTACTTGGTGGAGAGCCAAAGGGTGAATGAGACAAGATCTAGTGAGCAAATGGAAAGAACTAGCATTAAACCTAGGCACTGAAAACCAGAAATCCATAGTTTTAAAGATGACAGTAAATTATTTTTCAAATGCAAGTAGCCATCCCTTTCTTTTCTATGAATTTAAATTGTTGTTAAGAGTTGCCTCCATTAAATGTATTTTTTATAACATTTCCTAATTTTGTATGCATTTCCTAATTGGTAGGAAAAAGTAAAGCAAATCATAAGAACTGGCCATCGTGGCCATGTCTGCATTATTAACCTTGTCTTTAGCAACAGACCATAACTAGTTTAATGGTTGGTGGGGTGCACAGTTTTATAGCTAATTTCAATTCGTGTGCTTCAGCCTATCATTATAGTGTCAGTTTAGCTTGCCAAGGGCCACTTAGTTAGGTGGGGTACACAAGCCAGAGAAGCATGAGCATTTCTGGTGGTGAACACACTCCTGCCTGGGCTATTTTAAAGCTTTCTTGTCAAGCTCAGACCTGCAATGTTGCCTCAAGCAACCACACTTTAATAACAGATTTTTTTTCCTTCAGTTTCTTAATCTCTTTCCCTTGTCCCTACAAAACCAATTCTGTAATAAAGCCAGGCTGAGGAGCCAGAAACTCTAATGAGAAGAGCAGTACCCTGAAGCCTATTTTTAAAACTGAAACCACTTGCATCAAATATGCATTGACTTTGTTCTTCAGAAGATTTTTAAAGATTTATTTAAATCTTAATCGTGGTGTTTATGAAAGAACAAGAATTTCCAATTTCTGGATTCAGTGCTGTTTAAATGCTCTAAGTACCCAGCAATGCTGTTTAAATGCTCTAAGTACCTGTCTGCACATAACTCTCTGCCTGGAAGCATGGCCACCCAACCGTTATTTCCACTGGCTCACTTTCTCTTTGGCTAAGTAGTCCCAGGAGGTATAAAGCAAATCAACAGGGTCCATTTTAATGTGTTTGGATTAGTTTAGGTGTGATCCCACTTGTGTGGTAGGAAGGGAAGGGACCCCTACTTCCTCCTGATCCTTGTCTCCTTTGAGCTCCCCAATTCATATGAACTCTTGCTCTCCATTATCTCATAACCTTATGAATCTCTACTCTCTTTACTGGAAGCTAAAATTCACTCCCTAGCAAGTATCTGTTCTTTATGAATAAAGTGACTGTGTGCCCCAGTTTGCTCAGGACAGTCTCAATTTATGCTCATTTTTCAGTATGAGTATTAAGAGCACCCCCTTTCAATCTCAAAAATGACTTGGTTTAAATGATAAATTTTATGGTCATCCAGCCCATGAATCCCCACCCACGCAGCACGTTTGAGTGGTAAACTCAACTTCCTCATTTACCTCGGGGTTCTGCATGCTGCTGCTCTTCTGAACTGCCACTCATTTAATATTTTCACATCTCCCAGTAAATGAAGACCCTGGTGAATCCTTCTTTGACTCACCACTTTCTTTAGTCAACCCCACTAACCTAGGTGGTCTTTCCCATATTTCTCCTTACTGATCCAGATTTCTACCAACATTGATCTCTGGTGATATCCTCATTCCCATGAGTCCAGCTGCTCCAAGGGCTGCTGATATACTCAATATATTCTTGCTAAAGAACCTCCAAATTCCCATTGTCCTGCTACCACTTGTGAATCAAAGCTTATCTTCTAAACAACCTCAAATTGATACGTCATGTGCCCCATCTTACAAAATTATCCATCCCTCACTTTTCTTACCTGGATTTAGCTCAGAACCCTACCTTTGCTTCTTCTCTTAGAATGATCTTCCAAGCTGTGACCTCTTCTCATTTTGTGAAATGTTTAAAAATGAACCCAATTCCATGTTACAGAAATCTGTATAAACTGGTGTCTTTGTTTTTTATTTGTTTTTTAAATAAACAACAAATGCTAATATCAATGTTACTTAACAATAAAATTAAAATCAGATATAAGAAATAAAAACTGTAGCATTGGTATAGAGTTTAAATCTGCTAAGTGTTGAGAGTTGAAAGAGTTTAAATCAATGAGGACCATTTGATCACACTGAATTGTGAAATATATTCTTGGTCAGCACAGTTGGCAGAGGTCCAGGTCTGTTTACCAGCTTTGTACACTTACCAATATTATTTCTTTTCCTTTGAGGCAAAATTATCAGCAGGGGAGAGTGGGGGAACAAATCACACTAACCAAATTCACAAGGGACTGATTTGTAATTAAAAATGCCTTTTATTATTGAGAAGTGTAAATGTTACATCATTGATAATATTTCTATCAGATAATCAGTGCATCCTATTGTCAATTGATAATACTTTTAGAAAAGGCATTCAATTTCATAAGGTTTCTCAGTGGCCCTAGAGCAAAGAAAAGGGAACCCAACAATATTCACTCATTTATTCCTTACTGTATTGACTGTTTACTATGTGCCAGGTCTGTGACATTAAAGGAATACCAGTGCAAGGACAATGTTCCCTTTTCCAATGGAAGTGGGCAGGTAGGTAAACCTGAATTACCCACACAACTTGGTCAGGCACCGTCTCTTTCCCCTTGACCATGCTGAACAGTAAATACTCTCAGTCCTTGACTCCTTTTTCTTGACTCCATGCAGACCAACTCCATTCTCTCCTGATAGTCTCACCTTGGAAATTTTAAAACTCATTAGGCCATGGCTAAGAGAAAGATCTTGCCCTCTGTGTTAGAAATTTGGGAGGCACCCTAGTCCCTTAATGGATTTTGGGAAATGTCATGCATGTTCTCACCAGAGTCATCTGTTAATCCTATCTTGCAGTGAATTATGCCTGCATATGGCTAATCTCATGTACTTTGTAGCACTAATTTAGCACCTTTATTCCTCAGTGGGTGACTTTTTCTTGTTTCAATCCCAAATTCCAAGGATACATTCTATTTGGTACCTGTAGGCACCTCTTCCATATCTGTGTACATGATATCTAAACCATGGTATTTCATTCATGAATGTCATCAGAATAGAAATTTTCCCCACTAAGTCTAAATACTACACGCTTATTCTCTCTTTTTCATTTAGTTATTTTCATTGAGGTATAATTGACATATTAGTTTCAAGTATACAACATGATTCAATATTTGTATATATTGTGAAATGATAACTACAATAAGTCTAGTTGACACCCTTCCCCATTTATAGTCATTTTTTTCCCTGTGATAAGGACTTTTAAGATTCTTAGCAACTTTCAAATATACAACACATTATTAACTATACTCCCCATGCTGTACATTACATCCCCATGACTTAGTACTTTTTGACCTCCTTCACCCATTTGATTCACCACCAACCCCCTCCTGTGGAAACCACCAATCTGTTCTCTGTATCTATGAGCTCATTTGTTGGTTTGTTTTTTTAGATTCCACGTATAAGTGAGATCATATGGTATTTGTCTTCCTCTGTTTGACTTATTCACTTAGCATAATGTCTTCAAAATCTATCCATGTTGTTGCAGATGGCAAGATTTCATTCTTTGTTATGGTTGAATAGGATTCCATTTTTCCATATCTTGGCTATTGTAAATAATGATGCTATAGAGGTTCATATATCTTTTCAAATTAGTGCTTTCATTTTCTTCACATAAATACCCAGAAGTAGAGTTGCTGGATCATGTGATAGTTCTATTTTTAATTTTTTGAGGAACTGCCATACTGTTTTCCATAGTGGCTGCAAAATTTGCATTCTTACCAATAGTGCACAAGGGTTCCCTTTCCTCTACATCCTTGCCAACACCTGTTTTTCATGTCTTTTTGATAATAGCGATTCTAACAGGTGTGAGATAATGTCTTGTTGTGGTTTTGATTTGTATTTCCCTGATGATTAGTGTTGTTCAGAATTTTTTCATGTGCCTGTTGGCCATCTGTTTGTCTTCTTTGGAAAACTGTATATTCAGATTTTCTGCCCATTTTTTAATCAGATTTTTTTTTTCCTGTTGAGTTGTATGAGTTCTTTATATATTTTGGATATTAACCCCTTATCAGATATATGATTTGCAAATATATTCTCTCATTCAGTAGGTTGCCTTTTCATTTTGTTGATAGTTTCCTTTGTTGTACAGAATCTTTTGTTTGATATAGTCTCACTTGTTTAATCTTGCTTTTATTGCCTTAGCTTTTGGAGTTAGATCCAAAAGGTCATCACCAAGACCAATGTCAAGGAGCTTACTGCCTGTTTTCTTCTAGCAGTTTTATGGTTTCAGGTCTTATATTCAGGTCTTTAATCCATTGTGAATTAGTTTTTATGTATGGTGTAAGATAGGGTTCCAGTTGTATTCTTTTGCATGTGGCTTCCAGTTTTCCCAGTACCATTTATTGAAAAGACTGTCCTTTCCCTATTGTATATTCTTGGCTCCTTTGTTGTAAATTAATTGACAAAATATACATAGGTTTATTGCTGGGCTATCTGTTCTGTTCCATTGAGCTATGTGTCTGTTTTTATGCCAGTACCACACTGTTTTGATTACTATAGCTTTGTAATCTACTTTGAAATTAGGGAACATGATGCCTCCAGCTTTGTCCTTGCTCAAGATTGCTTTGTCTATTCAGAGTCTTTTGTGGTTCCATATAAAATTTAGGATTGTTTTTTCTATTTCTGTGAAAAAAATGCCATTGGAATTTTGATAGGATTTGCATTGACTCTATAGATTGCTTTAGGTAGTGTGGATAGTTCAATGATATTAATCCCACCAATCTATGAGCATGGAATATCTTTCCATTTATTTGTATCTTATTTCCTTCATCAGTGTCTTACAGATTTTAGTGTATGGGTCTTTCACCTCCTGGCATAAAGTTATTCCTAGGTATCTTATTCTTTTTGGTGCAGTTGTAAATGAGACAGTTTTATTAATTTCTCTGCCTGGTAGTTTGTTATTAGTGTATAGAAACACAGCAGATTTTTGTATATTGATTTTGTATCATCCACTTCCCTGACTTTATTAGTTGGAAAATTTTTTGGTGGATTCTTCATGTTATTTTATATGTAATATTATGTCATTTGCAAAAAGTGGCAGTTTTACTTCTTTTTTGATTTGGATGCTTTTTTTTTTTTTTTTTTTTCCCCTTTTCTTGCCCGATTTCTCTGGCTAAGGCTTCCAATACTATGTTGAATAAAAGTAGTGAGAGTGGGCATCCTTGTCTTGTTTCTGCTCTTAGAGAAATAGCTGAAAGCTTTTCCTGATGAAAGTCATCAGAATAGAAGTTTTACCCCCGCTAAGTCTAGATACTACACCCTTATTTTGTCTCTCTTTTGCCTTTACTTTAATTAACTGACATTCTCCTGGATTGGCTTTAACTGACAGAGAAATTGCCATTCTAAGAAGTTTATTCAAAACACATAAAGAACTCATACAACTCAATAGCAAAAAGTGCATAACCCAATTATAAAATGGGTAAAGGACATGAAGAGAGATTTCTCCAAAGAAGACATAAGCAAAAAGCCAACAGGTACATGAAAAGATGTTCACCATTACTAGTCACTAGGGAAATGCAAGTTAAAACCAACAATGAGATTTCACTTCATGCCTGTTAGAATGGCCATAATCACAAAGACAAGAGATAATAAATGCTGTCAAGGATGTGGAGAAAAGAAAACTTTTATGCCCTGTTGGTGGAAATATAAATTGGTACAGCCACTATGGAAAACAGTGGCTTTTTGAGGATTCTCAAAAAAATTAAAAATAGAACTACCATATGATCCAAGTTAACAAAAACACTAACTTGAAACGATATCTACACTCTCATGTTCATAGCAACATTTTTTACTATAGCCAAGATATGGGAACAACCTAAGTGTTCATAGATGGATGAACGCATGAAGTTGTGGGGAGTCTATACACACACACAATGGAATATTATTCAGCCATTTAAAAAAAACGAGGAAATTCTACCATTTGCAACAACATGGCTATACTTTGAAGACATTATGCTAAGTGAAATAAGTTAGAACAAGACAAATACTGTATGATCTCACTTTTATGTGTAAACTTAAAAAAAAAAAAAAAACCAAACTCATAGAAAAAGATATATGAGATTTGTGGTTAACCAGAGGTGGGGGAGGGAGGAGTGAGATGTTGGATGGAGGTGGTCAAAAGGCACAAACTTCCATATATAAGATAAATAAGTCCTAGGGATATAATGTACAACATGATAACTATAGCTCACACAGCTGTATGGTATATAGGAATGTTAAGAGAGTAAATTCTAAGAGTTCTCATTACAAGGAGAAAGTTTTTTTCCTGTTATCTTCTTTCTTTTCTTTTTATTGTATTTATGAGAAGATGGATGTTAGCTGAACCTAATGTGGAAATCATTTCACAATATATGTAAGTCGAACCATCATCATTCTGTATGCCTTGCGCTTATACAGTGATGTATGTCAATTATTTCTCATTAAAACTGGGGAGAAAAAAAGACTTCAGGATTAATCATCATCTCATCCTCTGCCTTGATGGCTTAATGAACAAAGAAACTGCTGCTGGAGAGATGGTTCCTTTTCCAGATTCAAGATTTGTCAAGAGAAGGGATGGCTTAATTACAACTTTCAGAATCTCTCCCTATATGTAGGAAAATCATTTGCATGAAGCTTCACATGCTTTCTGTGTCTGTTCTAAATAGGACGACTAGGCTGTGTTACCATAGAAAGGAACTAGATTTAGGCTTTGAGGAGAATGCCCTGATTTTAAGAGTGGGTAAACATTAAAATATTTTACTCAGGGTGGATAAGAATCCCCAAGAACATTTTTCTGAAGCTGACAGCTGTCATTCTATAATGTTTGAGTGTGGTGCTGCCAGAATATAAAATAGAAATTAAGGGATGCGTGGAGATTAAGAATGCAGGAATTAGAGACAGACTTCACTTCTTGTCCTGGTCTGCCAAACGTGTGACCCAATCACTCTTCTCAACTGTAAAATGGGCTGTGTGAAAATACTTCATGGAGCTTGTCCCAAGATTAGGAAATAGATGCAAGATGCTTGGCACAGTATTTGCACATAGTGTGTGCTCAATAAAAGTTAGTTATATTTAAGACTCCACATCCTTAGATATCACAGTGAGATCTCATTAATTTGGGCCCTGATAATTGAAAATTTATTACACTACTTGCTCTATTTCACATGCATCCCTCACAGCAAAAATAAGCCACTGATAATGCATATAAATATATTTGTAAACTAAAATCCTGCACAATAAAAGTTATTGATATTTTCACTTCATAAATAGGCTGTCTGGAAATTGTCTCCTTTATCACTGAAAGCCTATTAAAATGTTAAGAAGGTACAAGGGGAATATTTAAACGATTTAAGAAAAACTCCTTTTAAACACTCAGCAGCTATTTCCATCTACACAGTTACTCTGCCAATCATAAATGATCCTTCTTTACCAAAACCAGTCTGACAGAACCTCCACTTCAACACCTGAATTAACAACTATTGAAGTGTTGAAGTGTAACAACTCTGCGTTTCTTCAATAGTTTCAGAAATGTATCTTTCCTCACAGTTGGATAGAGATGGTTTGTTTTATATCACAGATTTTCCGCAAGGCAAAAACAATATAATATTACATGGAATACTGTACTAGGTAAACCCCACCTAGAAATAATCTGGCTGACAAAATTGCTCACAGTTGTACTCACTTTATAACTATAAACAAAAGAATAACTGATTCTCTTTTATTTTTCCATTCTCTTTCTGCCCCTTCTCCCAGCAATCAGTCCTTTAATTAGCCAAAATCTACCGGACATCTGCTGGTGTCAGGCACTATATTAAATGTCGTGTGAGATAGAGAGAAGTCCTTATGGGATGCACAATCTAATTGGGGATCAAAATACACCTAGCATGTGGAGGTGGGGTGGGGGGAGGCTGAGAATGGGGATTAACTACTTAATGGATACAGAGATTTTGGCAGGGTGATGATGATGTTCTGGAATTAGATAGTGGTGGTGGTTGCACAATATTGTGAGTGTACTAAAAGCTACTGAATTGTACACTTTAAAATGGCTAAAATGGTGAATTTATGTTATGCAAATTTTGAACCTAGTACAAAACAGCAACTACTAAGTTCCAAATACAAGGTGGAAAGAGAATTAGTAGGGAGCAGGGAATATTCAGTGCACACTGGAGTCATCCAGCAAGACCTTAGAGCTCAGTGAGGTCTCAGCTAGGTCTTTTTTTTTTTTTATTTTTATTTTATATTAGAGTACAGTTGATTTACAATGTTGTTAATTCCAGGTGTACAGCAAAGTGATTCAGTTATACATAAACATATATACATTCTTTTTCAGATTCTTTTCCCATATAGGTTATTACAGAGTATTGAGTAGAGTTCCCTGTGCTATACAGCAGGTTCTTATTAGTTATCTATTTTATATATAATTGTGTGTGTGTGTGTTAATCTCAAGCTCCTAATTTATCCTCCCCCCACATCTTTCCCCTTTGGTAACATAAGTTTGTTTTTGAAGTCTGTGAGTCTCTTTCTGTTTTGTAAATAAGTTCATTTGTATAATCTATTTAGATTCCACATATAAGTGATATAATAATATTTGTTTTTTTCTGTCTGACTTACTTCATTATAATCTCTGGGTCCATCCACGTTGCTGCAAATGGCATTATTTCATTCTTTCTTAGGGCTGAGTAATATTCCATTGTGTATATGTACCAAATCTTCTTAACCCATTCCTTTGTCTATGGACATTTAGGTTGCTTCCATGTCTTGGCTATCAGCTAGGTCTTGAAAGTTTCAAAATCAAATACCTACAGGGGATGGGCAGGTGATGCAAATAATTCAAAGAGTGAAGCTGCCAAGTGTAAGATTCAAACAGTTTGTTTTAAAAAGTAATGTACTCTCCTTTCTCTGGAAACAATAGGCTCTTCTCTATGTAGCTTCCATTTTCCCACTGTTAATAGAGATGTGGGTGTCAAGAAGTGCCAGTGCAAAAGGAACTAACAATTGAAACATAGATTTCATGCCAAAGAGATATGACTGTGACAGAGTGACAGACATTGTGTCAGCTGAAGAGAGACTGCCCGTCTGAAGTAGACCAGCCACAGAATTCAGGGTATGTGACCAAAGACCCACGAGTATTCCAAAATTTAAAGATAAACCAGAAATCTGAATTTTTTTCCAGTTTTACTGAGATATAATTGACTACAGCACTGTATAAGTTTAAGGTGTACAATATAATGCTTTGACTTAGATATACCATGAAATGATTACCACAATAAATTGACAACCATTTAAAAAAAATTTTTTTCCTTGTGAAGAGAAACTCATAGGATTTACAACTCAACAACTCTTATATACGTCATAAAACAGTGTTAACTATAGTATTCACCTTGTATGATATCTTATAATCTTACAAATTGAAGTTTGTGCCTTCACCCAGTCTCCTGCCACCTTTGGTAACCATAAATCTGAATATATTTTTCTATGAGTTTGGGGGTGTTTTGTTTTGTTTAGATTCTACATCTAAGTGTGATCATACAGTATTTGTCTTGCTCTGACTTATTTCAATTAGCATAGTGCCCTCAAGGTCCATCGTCTTGTCACAAATGGCAGGAATTCCTTCACTTTTATTCCTGAATAATATTCCATTGTGTGTGTGTGTGTGTGTATGTGTATTCCACCACTTCTTTATTCGTTTGCCTCTGTACACTTAGACTGTTTCTGTGCCTCATCTATTGTAAATAATGCTGCTATGAACAAGGAGGTGCAGATATCGCTTTAACAGTACTTTTGTTTCCTTTATGATATTCTCAGAAATGGAATTCCTGGATCATATGGTAGCTCTATTTTAAATTTTTGGAGTAGCCTCCATACTATTTTCCATAGTGGCTGTACCAATTTACAATCCCACCAACAGTATACAAGGGTTCCCTTTTCTCTGCATCCTTGCCAACATTTATTATCTCTTATCTTTGTGATGATGGCCATTCTAGCAGGCATGAGGTGATATCTCATTTCATTGTGGTTTTGATTTGCATTTCTTTAATGATTAGTGATGTTGAGCATCTTTTCATGTGCCTGTTGGCCATCTGTGTATTCTTTGGACAAATGTGTATTTGTATCCTCTGCTCATTTTTTAACTGGATTATTTTTTTTCTGCTATTGAGATGTATGCGTTTCTGTATATTTTGCATATTAACCCATTATCAGATAAATGGTTTGCAAATGTTTTTTTTTCCCAGTTCATAGGTGGTTGCTTTGTTTTTCCTTTTGCTATTCAGAAGCTTTTTCGTTTGATGTCGTCACACTTGTTTATTTTCTATTTTGTTGCTTGTGCTTTAGGTGTCATATGGAAAAAAAAGTCATTGACAAGACCCATGTCAAGGAGCTTTTTTCCTGTTTTCTTCTTGGAGTTTGTGGCGTCAGAGCTTACATTTCAGTCTTTAATCTATTTCAAGTTAATTTTTGTGAGTGGTGTAAAATAGAGATCTATTTAATTTCTTTACATGTGGATATGCAATTTTCCAGGAACCATTTATTGAATCAACTGTCTTTTCTCCATTGAGCATCCTGGCTCCCTTGTCAAATTATGTTTGGGTTTATTTCTGGGATATTCATTCTGTTT
Organism: Lipotes vexillifer; assembly: GCF_000442215.2. Classification (NCBI taxonomy): domain Eukaryota; kingdom Metazoa; phylum Chordata; class Mammalia; order Artiodactyla; family Lipotidae; genus Lipotes; species Lipotes vexillifer. The sequence continues at coordinate 547,342 of NW_006780143.1, forward strand.
CATTGGTCTATGTGTCTGTTTTTATGCCAATACCATACTGTTTTGATTATTATAGAGTTATAGTATAGTTTGAAACCAGGAAGTATGAGAGTTCCAGTTTTTCTTTCTTAGGATTGCTTTGCCTATTCAGGATCTTTTGTGGTTTCATGTAAATTTTAGGATTTTTTTTTTTTTTTTTTTTTTTTTTTTTTAAAAAATGCCATTGGAATCTGAATAGGGGTTTCATGCAATCTACAGATGGCCTTTGGTAGTATTGACACTTTAATAGTATTAATTCTTTCCATTCATGAACATGGGATGCTTTTTCATTTTTTTGCCTCTGATTTTCTTCATCAATGTCTTGTTTTCAGAGTAGAAATCTTTCACCTTCTTGGTTAAGTGTTTTATTGTTTTTGATGCTATTATAAATATGATTGTTTTCTTTTTCAGATAATTTGTTGTGATGGTATAGAAACACTACTGATTTGTGCATGTTAATTTTATATACTGCAGCTTTACTGAATTTGTTGATTAGACCCAACAGTTTTTTGTTGAAGTCTTTAAGATTTTCTATGTCTAAAATTATAGCATATGGAAATAGAGAAAATTTTTACTTCTTCCCTTCTAAATCTGATGCCTTTTTAAAACTTTTCTTGCTTAATTGCTCTGGCTAGGACTTCCAGTACTATGCTGAACAGGAGTGGTCAGAGTAGGCACCCCTGTCTTATTTCTGATCATAGAGGAAAAGCTTTCAAACTTTTACCATTGAATCTGATGTTGGCTGTGGGCCTGTCATATATGGCCTTTATTTTTATGTTGAAGCACATTCCTTCCTACCTAATTTGTTAAGAATTTTTATTATGAACAGATGTTGAAAATTTTCAGTGTTTTTTCTGTGATGTATCACTTTGATAGATTTGCCTATGTTGAACTATCCTTACATCCCAGGAATAAATCCTTCTTGATCATGGTGTATAATCCTTTTACAGTGCTGCTGAACTTGGTTTGCTAGTATTTTATTGAGAATTTTTACATCTGTATTCATCAGGAATATTGACCTGTAGTTCTTTTCTTACAGTGCTTTTTTCTGGCTTTTGTAGCAGGATAATGCTGTCTTCAAAAAATGATTTTGGAAATGTTCCCTCCTCTTCAGTTTTTTGGAAGAGTGTGAGAAAAATTGACATTAATTCTTCTTTAAAATTTGATAAAATTCACCACTGAAGCCATCTGGTCCTGGGCTTTTCATTGTCGGGAGATTTTTAAATATTTTATTGAAGTATAGTTGATTTACATGTTATGTTAATTTCCACTGAACAGCAAAGTGATTCAGTTATACATATAAATATCTTCTTTTTCATACTTTTTTCCATTATGATTGATTACAGGATATTGAATATAGTTCCCTGTGCTATATAATAGGACCTTGTTACTTAGCCATTCTGTATATAATAGTTTGCATCTGCTTATCCCAAACTCGCAATCCATCCATCCCTCACCCCCCCACCCTTGCCAACCACAAGTCTGTTCTCTATGTCTGTTTCTGTGTCATAGATAAGTTTATTTGTGTCATTGTTGGGAGATTTCTATCTCCTTACTAGTAAGTGGTTGGTTCAGAATTTCTATTTTGTCCTGATTCATTCTTGGTAGATTGTATGTTTCTATGAATTTTTTACATTTCTTCTAGCTTGTCCAGTTTGTTGGTATATAATTGTTCATAGCAGCCATTTATGATCCTTTGAATTTCTTGGATACCAGTTATAATGTCTCCTTTTTCATTTATAATTTTGGTGATTTGAGTCCTCCTTTTTCTTTGGTTATCTAGGTGATGGTTTGTCGATTGTATTTATCCTTTCAAATCAACTCTTAGTTTTGTTAACTTTTTCTATTGTTTTCCTGTTCTCTAGTTCATTTATTTCTGCTCTAATATATTATTTCTTTCCTTTTGCTAACTTTGGGGTTGATTTCTTCTTCATTTTCTAGTTCCTTAAGGCATAGAGTTATGTTGTTTGAGACCTTTCTTGTTTCTTAAAGTATTTATTTCTATGAACTTCCCTCTTAGAACTATTTTTGCTGCATCTCATAAGTTTTGTAAGTAGTGTTTCCATTTACATTTGTCTCAAGATACTTTATTTCCCCTGTAATCTTTGATTCATTGGTTGTTGAAGAAGTATTTAACTTCCATGAATTCATGAATTTTCTATCTTTATTCTTGTTGTTGATTTCCAGTTTCATATCATTGTGGTGCAAAGAGATACTTGGTATGATTTTAATCTTCCTGAATTTTCTAAGACTTCTTTTGTGGCCCATCATATGGTCAGTCCTATAAAATATTCCATGTACATTTGAAAAGAATGTGTACAGTTGACCCTTGAAGGACATCGATTTAAAGTGCATGGGTCTCTCACAGACATCTCCATCTCAACGCTAAGACCCAGTTCCACTCAACGACCAGCAAGCTACAGTGCTGGACACCCTATGCCAAACAACTATCAGGAGAGGAACACAACCCCACCCAGTAGCAGAGAGGCTGCCTAAAATCATAATAAGGTCACAGACACCCAAAAACACACCACTGGATGCAGTTCTGCTGACCAGAAAGACAAGATTCAGCCTCATCCACCAGAAAACAGGCACCAGTCCCCTCCACTAGGAAGCCTACACAACCAACTAAACCAGCCTTAGCCACTGAGGACAGACACCAAAAACAATGGGAACTATGAACCTGCAGCCTGCAAAAAGGAGAACCCAAACACAGTAAGTTAAGCAAAATGAGAAGACAGGAAAACACACATCAGATGAAGGAGCAAGATAAAAACCCACCAGAGCTAACAAATGAAGAGGAAATAGGCAGTCTACCTGAAAAAGAATTCAGAATAATAATAGTAAAGATGAACCAAAATCTTGGAAATAGAAAGGAGAAAATACAAGAAATGTTTAACAAAGACCTAGAAGACCTAAAGAGCAAACAGTGATGAACAATGCAATAAATGAAATTAAAAATTCTCTAGAGGGAATCAATAGAAGGATGATAAGAATGGATAAGTGACCTGGAAGATAAAATAGTGGAAATAACTACTGCAGAGCAGAATAAAGAAAAAAGAATGAAAAGAATTGAGAACAATTTCAGAGACCTCTGGGACAACATTAAATGCACCAACATTCAAATTATAGGCGTCCAGAATAAGAAGAGAAAAAGAAAGAGACTGAGAAAATATCTGAAGAGATTATAGTTGAAAACTTCCCTAATATGGAAAGGAAATAGTTAAAGTCCAGGAAGCACAGAGAGTCCCATACAGAATAAATCCAAGGAGAAGCATGCCAAGATGCATATTAAGCTATCAAAAATTAAATGCAAAGAAAAATACTAAAAGCAGGAAGGGAAGAGCAACAAATAACATACAAAGGAATCCCTATAAGGTTAACAGCTGATCTTTCAGCAGAAACTCTGCAAACCAGAAAGGAGTGGCAGGATATATTGAAACTGATGAAAGGGAAAACCTACAACCAAGATTACTCTAACCAGCAAGGATGTCATTCAGATTTGACAGAGAAATAAAAACGTTTACAGACAAGCAAAAGTTAAGAGAATTCAGCATGACCAAACCAGCTTTGCAACAAATGCTAAAGGAACTTCTCTAGGCAGGAAACACAAGAGAAGGAAAAGACTTACAATAACAAACCCCAAACAATTTAGAAAATGGTAATAGGAACATACATATCAATAATTACCTTAAATGTAAATGGATTAAATGCTCCAACCAAAAGACATAGACTGGCTGAATGGATACAAAACAAGACCCGTACATATGCTGTCTACAAGAGACCAACGTCAGACCTTGGGAAACTTACAGACTGAAAGGGGATGGAAAAAGATATTCCATGCAAATGGAAATCAAAAGAAAGCTGGAGTAGCAATTCTCGTATCAGACAAAATAGACTTTAAAATAAAGACTATTACAGGAGACAAGGACACTACATAATGATCAAGGGATCAATTCAAGACGAAGATATAACAATGGTAAATATTTATGCACCCGACATAAGAGCACCTCAATACATAAGGCAAATGCTAGCAGCCATAAAAGGGGAAATCGACAGTAACACATTCACAGTAGGGGACTTCAACACCCCACTTTCACCAATGGACAGATCATCCAAAATGAAAGTAAATAAGGAAACACAAGCTTTAAATGACACATTAAATAAGATGGACTTAATTGATATTTATAGGACATTCCATCCAAAAACAACAGAACACACTTTGTTCTCAAGTGCTCATGGAACATTCTCCAGGATAGATCATACCTTGGGTCACAAATCAAGCATCTTTTCCAAATACAGTGCTATGAGACTAGATATCAATTATGGGAAAATATCTGTAAAAAATACAAACACATGGAGGCTAAACAATACACTACTAAATAACTAAGAGATCACTGAAGAAATCAGAAAAAATTAAAAAATATCTAGAAACAAATGACAATGAAAACATGACAGCACAAAACCTATGGGATGCAGCAAAAGCAGTCTAAGAAGGAAGGTTATAGCAATACTATCCTAGCTTGAGAAATAAGAAACATCTCAAACAACCTAACCTTACACCTAAAGCAATTAGAGAAAGAAGAACAAAAAAGTCCCAAAGTTAGCAGAAGGAAAGAAATCATAAAGATCAGATCAGAAATAAATGAAAAAGAAATGAAGGAAACAATAGCAAAGATCAATAAAACTAAAAGCTGGTTCTTTGAGAAGATAAACAAAATAGATAAACCATTAGCCAGACTCATCAAGAAAAAAAAGGAGAAGACTCAAATCAATAGAATCAGAAATGAAAAAGGAGAAGTAACAACTGACACTGCAGAAATAAAAAAAATCATAAGGGATTACTACAAGCAACTCTATGCCAATAAAATGGACAATCTGGAAGAAATGGACAAATTCTTAGAAATGCACAAACTGCCAAGACTGAATCAGGAAGAAATAGAAAATATGAACAGACCAATCATGAGCACTGAAATTGAAACTGATTAAAAATCTTCCAACAAAGAAAAGCCCAGGACCAGATGGCTTCACAGGCGAATTCTATCAAACATTTAGAGAAGAGCTAACACCTATCCTTCTCAAACTCTTCCAAAATATAGCAGAAGGAGGAACGCTCCCAAACTCATTCTATGAGGCCACCATCACCCTGATACCAAAACGAGAAATATGTCACAAAAAAAGAAAACGACAGGCCAGTATCACTGATGAACATAGATGCAAAAATCCTCAACAAAATACTATCCAACAGAATCCAACAGCACATTAAAAGGATCATACACCATGATCAAGTGGGGTTTATCCCAGGAATGCAAGGATTCTTCGATATAGGCAAATCAATCGATGTGATAAACCATATTAACAAATTGAAGGAAAAAACCATATGATCATCTCAGTAGATGCAGAAAAAGCTTTTGACAAAATTCAGCACCCATTTATGATAAAAACCCTCCAGAAAGTAGGCATAGAGAGAACTTACCTCAACATAATAAAGGCCATATATGACAAACCCACAGCCAAGATTGTTCTTAATGGTGAGAAACTGAAAGCATTTCCACTAAGGTCAGGAACAAGACAAGGTTACCCACTCTCACCACTATTATTCAACATAGTTTTGGAAGTTTTAGCCACAGCAACCAGAGAGGAAAAAGAAAGAAAAGGAATCCAAATCAGAAAGGAAGAGGTAAAAGTGTCACTATTTGTAGATGACATGATACTATACATAGAGAATCTTAAAGATGCTACCAGAAAACTACTAGAGCTAATCAATTAATTGGGTAAAGTAGCAGGATACAAAATTAATACATAGAAGTCTCTTGCATTCCTATACACTAATGATGAAAAATCTGAAAGAGAAATTAAGGAAATACTCCCACTTACCACTGCAACAAAAAGAATAAAATACCTAGGAATAAACCTACTTAAGGAGACAAAAGACCTGTATGCAGAAAACTTTAAGACACTTATGAAAGAAATTAAAGATGACAGAAACAGGTGGAGAGATATACCATGTTCTTGGATTGGAAGAATCAACATTGTGAAAATGACTATACTACCCAAGCAATCTACAGATTCAATGCAATCCCTATCAAACTACCACTGGCATTTTTCACAGAAATAGAACAAAAAACTTCACAATTTGTATGGAAACACAAAAGATCCCAAATATCCAAAGCAATCCTGAGAAAGAAAAACAGAGCTGGAAGAATCAGACTCCCGGACTTCAAACTATTCTACAAAGCTACAGTAATCAAGACAGTATAGTAGTAGCACGAAAATAGAAATATAGATCAATGGAACAGGATAGAAAGCCCAGAGATAAACCCACGCACATATGGTCACCTTATCTTTGATAAAGGAGGCAAGAATATACAATGGAGAAAAGACAGCCTCTTCAATGGGTGGTGCTGGGAAAACTGGACAGCTACATGTAAAGGAATGATATTAGAGCACTCTGTAACACCATACACAAAAGTTAACTCAAAATGGATTAAAGGGCTTCCCTGGTGGCGCAGTGGTTGAGAGTCCGCCTGCCGATGCAGGGGACACGGGTTCGTGACCCGGTCTGGGAGGATCCCACATGCCGCGGAGCGGCTGGGCCCGTGGGCCATGGCCGCTGAGCCTGCACATCCGGAGCCTGTGCTCCGCAACGGGAGAGGCCACAACAGTGAGAGGCCCGCATACCGGGAAAAAAAATTAAAAAATGGATTAAAGACCTAAATGTAAGAGCGGACACTGTAAAACTCTTTGAGGAAAACATAGGCAGAACACTCTGACATAAATCACAGCAAGACCCTTTTTGACACACCTCCTATAGAAATAGAAATAAAAACAAATGGGACCTGATGAAACTTAAAAGCTTTTGCACAGCAAAGGAAACCAAGATAAGATGAAAAGACAGCCAACAGAATGGGAGAAAATACTTGCAAACGAAGCAACTGACAAAGGATTAATCTCCAAAATTTACAAGCAGCTCAAGAAAACCAAACAACCCAACCCAAAAATGGGCAGAAGACCTAGACATTTTTCCAAAGAAGATATAGAGATTGCCAGGAAACACACGAAAGGATGCTTAACATCACTAATCATTAGAGAAATGCAAATCAAACCTGCAATGTGGTATCACCTCACACCAGTCAGGACGCCCATCATCAAAAAATCTACAAACAATAAATGCTGGAAAGGGTGTGGAGAAAAGGGAACACTCTTGCACTGTTGGTGGGAATGTAAATTGATACAGCCACTATGGAGAACAGTATGGAGGTTCCTTCAAAAACTAAAAATAGAACTACCATACGACCCAGCCATCCCACTACTGGGCATATACCCTGAGAAAACCATAATTCAAAAAGAGTCATGTACCACAATGTTCACTGCAGCTCTATTTACAATATCCAGGACATGGAAGCAACCTAAGTGTCCATTGACAGATGAATGAGTAAAGAAGATGTGGCACATATATATAATGTAATATTACCATAAAAAGAAATGAAATTGAGTTATTTGTAGTGAGGTGGATGGACCTAGAAACTGTCATATGGAGTGCAGTAAGTCAGAAAGAGAGAAACAAATACCGTATGTGAACATATATATATGGAATCTAAAAAAAAAAGTTCTGAAGAACCTAGGGGCAGGACAGGAATAAAGATGCAGATGTAGCGAATGGACTTGAGGACACAGGGAAGGGTAAGCTGTGACAAAGTGAGAGAGTGGCATGGACATATATACACTACTTAATGTAAAATAGATAGCTAGGGGGAAGTAGCCACATGACACAGGGAGATCAGCTTGGTTCTTTGTGACCACCTAGAGGGGTGGGATAGGGAGGGCGGGAGGGAGACGCAAGAGCAAGGGGATATGGAGATATATGTGAACGTATAGCTGATTCACTTTGTTATACAGCAGAAAGTAACACAGCACTGTAAAGCAATTATACTCCATTAAGGATGTTAAATCAAAAAAGCGATAAAGTGCATGGGTCCACTTATATGTTGCTTTTTTTAAATAAATATGTTGAAAAAATTTTTTGGAGATTTTCAACAATGTGAGAAATCTCACAGACAAATCACGTAGCCTAGAAATATTGAAAAATATTTTTAAAAGTCAGGTATGTCATGAATGTATATATCTAAATACTAATGTATCCTTACATAGCAGTTGGGTGAGTGAATTTAATATAAGATTAATAATATGGTATTACATTACCATACAGTATGCCCCTCTCTCTCATAATTGGAGAAACTTGGTAAGTGGGTTTTTTAATAAATGTTTCCAGTACTGTCTTATGAATATGACTGTAATATTGTATGCCATAAATATTTTATTAGTTTGTAGGCTAGGCTACCATGAAGCAGTCATGTTGCTGCTTCTTCATTATCAATGCATTAACTTTTTCACATTATTTTTTCATTTTTATTTCTAGTGTTAGTAATAAGTATAACATCTACAGTGTTTTGTATCATATAAGACAATATTAATGTGTTGGTACTGACATACAATTTATCTTGTAAATGGATGACAAATATATGGTATTGAGAAGTGTAGTACAGTAAATATATCTTCTCATTATTTTAAGTCTTTCATCTAACTTCATTGTAAGAATATAGCATATAATACATATAAGTTACAAAATATGTGTTAATCAACTTATGTTATTGGTAAAGCTTCCAGTCAACAGTAGGGTATTACGTTTTTGTGGAGACAAAGGTTATACATGGATTTTCAACTGCATTCTGTTGTCGGATAGAATGCTCTGTGTAGGTCTGTTTGGTCTGTAGTGTTGTTCTAATCCTGCTTTTATTCTATCTGGATGATCTATCCATTGTTGAGAGTGGGGTGTTAAAATTCCCAGCTATTATTGTATCACTCTTTATTTCTCATTTTAGCTCTGTTAGTTTTTGCTTTATATATTTAGATGTTCCACTGTTGGGTGCATAAATACAGTTTTTGTATATCATTGTAGACTGACATCTTTATCATCATATAATGACCCTCATTGTCTCTTTGTACCATTTTTAGTTTAAAGTCTGTTTTGTCTGATATAAGTTTTTCTTTCAGTATTTTGAATATATCATGTAATTGTCTCTGGGACTGAAAAAAGTTTCTGTTGAGAAAGCTACCACTAATCTTATGGGTGTTCCCTTGTCACTTCTTTCTTTTCTCTTGCTGCTTTCAGAATTCTTTATCTTTGACATTTGACAATTTAATTAAAATGTGTCTGATGTAGCCATATTCGGGTACACCTACTTAAGGTCCTTTAGGATTCATAGATCTGGATGTCCATTTCTCTCCCTAGGTTTGGGAAGTTTTCTGTCATTACTGCTTTAAATATATTTTCTGCTCCTTTCTCTTTCCATAATGTGGATATTATTTCTTTTGATTGTATCCTGTAAGTTCCACAGACTTCCTTTACTCTTTCTCATTTTCCCCTTTGCTCCTCTGACTGGGTACTTGTAAATGTGCTGTATTCTACATTGTTGATTCTTCCTTTTGTGTGCTTGCGTCTGCTTTTGAAGCTCTTTATTGAATTCTCTAGTTCATGGTATTTTTCTGCTCTATGATATGTTTTTTGAAGTTTACTATTTTTGTTGAACTTCATGTTTTTTTCATGCATTGTTTTCCTAATTTCATTTAGTTGTGTGTTCCTGTAGTTCACTAAACTTCTTTAAGAGGACTGTTCTGATCTGTCTGACAGTTCATAGATTTCCATTTCTTTAGTGTCAATTATTAGAGCCTTACTAGTTTCCTTTGGTGGTGTCACGTTTACCTGATTTTTCATGATTCTTAATTCTTTACACTGGTATCAGCACATTTGAGTAAACAGTTTCCTCATCCAAACTTTATAGGTTCACTTTGGCAGAGAGAGTTCACCCGTCAGCTCAGTTTGGGTTTCTGGATGTGTCTCTTGGCAGCATCCTTGGTGTGAAACCACTGCCCAAGCTCTGAGGTTGGGGTGTGGGTGTGTGCTGTTGGCTTGGTTCCTTGCCCAAGCCAGGCTACAAGGTGGGCTCTGTATTTATCTGAGTTCTCTGGCCATGCTTCTTACATCCTTGGAACTGGGTACTATACTCAGCAGTAGATGGTGTTATGAATTAACTTCTCTGCCATGGCAGCATAGCAGGACATACTCCAGAGGTGGTACAGCTTGTTTAGAAATCTGAATCTGTCAAGATTGTACACTGAATTCCCTGGCCAGATGGGGCCATTGGTTTTGCTCTCTGAAGACAGGGAAAGCCATAGGCTGTACTCTCTGTTTAAGTGCCACTGTAAGCAGGGCTATTAGATAGGCTGCACAGCTCCCCATATGCTCTGGTTAGGTACCCTGGTCAAGTGGGCTGAAGGCTATATTCAGCAATGGGTGGAGCTTTGAATTAGTTTCCCTCCCCCAACAAAAAAGGAGAACCAGATCCACGTCTGGTCTTATCTCAAGCCAACCCACATCCCAAGTTCCCAAGCCATACAGGACCGCTGACAGGCTTTGCTCTGCAGAAAACCAACTCTTCCTGCCACACTCTCTGCTCAAGTGCTGTTGGGCTATGCAGCTTCCAGGTGTTCTGACCAGCCTTTTTGATTAGGCAGTGCTGGGAGCTACGTTCAGGAGTGAGCCAGGCTATGACTCAGCTCTCGTGCCTGAGTGGGGGAAGGCCGAGTTGCAGGGAAAGAAAACTCTTTGAGGACCTGTGTCAAGCAGAACCATACCCTGCTGTGTTCCCTGGTCAGACTGCACCACCATCTTGGCTCCACAGATGAGCAAAGCCACTGGTTGGGACTGCTACTTGGGTGCTGCAGATAGGAACTCAATCTGTCAAGATCCAAGTGCTGGCTGTTGTGAGCCTCTCCCTGCACATTATCACAATCAGATTCCCAGTGGCTGAGCCTTACACATTCCCTTGCCATCCCTTGTGGGATGTGTGTGGAATGGAGGCTCCTAAGAAGCAACGCACAATACTGGGGAAGCTGAAGGTCCACCCTGGGCTCTCTTTCTCACTGGAAGAAGGGTCAGCTCTTGGTGTGGTGCTGTACCAGCCTGGGGGAGAAGCAACACAATCAGCATGTAGTTGCTCTTCTTACCCTGCTAATGCAGTCTGTCTTGGCTCTCTGGGTGCAGGGGGGTGCTTCAGCCTCTTCCACATGTTCTAGGATTTTCTCAGTGGTGTCTTATTACATGAATAGTTGTTAGTTTTTCCCCTTGTGAAGGGATGAAGTCAGGAATGACCTGTGTCATCGTCTTGGCTAATACCATATCTAATAGCCCTGCTTACAGTGGCACTTAAACAGAGAGTACAGCCTATGGCTTTCCCTGTCTTCAGAGAGCAAAACCAATGGCCCCATCTGGCCAGGGAATTCAGTGTACAATCTTGACAGATTCAGATTTCTAAACAAGCTGTACCACCTCTGGAGTATGTCCTGCTATGCTGCTAATGCAAGCTAATACCATAGCTTGTTGTGCTGCTCAGCCATCCCAAGATCTGGCCCAAATGTCACCCACCTGGCAACAGAATGACCTTTCCTTGCTGCTCTGGTTCATTCAGTTCCACAGGAAAGGGAAGATAAGGCATTGAAACTGCAACTAGAAAGTCTTCTCATTTAGGAGTTTGGGAATAGAAACCTAAGGACAGATCATAGAGTTTTAACAATTAGAGATGAAAATGATTTACTACACTATGATTTTTATGGAACGAAAAGACAGTTGTAATTTTTTTCTCTCAAAATGAAGTTGAACACAGTCATAGTGCCCCAAAGGGTGTTTAGGATTTTCCTGGGGTGGAGAAAGAGAAACAGTTCCCCAGAATGTCTTATGGAAACAAATGGTATTTCACAACATGGCATAGCCATTGATGCGTGGGAATATGAAAAGGCTGAGAAGGTGGTAGTTAATGCTCAATATTTGAATATTTGAGTTGTGATTATAACCACTAATGCAGTAGAGTTGCAAGGGGAACAGAGTCTCTTGTGGGGTGCTGTGACATTTCAGTACTCTTCAGGTGCCAAGGGGAGCCTTCCTGGGACCTGCTACCTTGATGAGAGGCATGCTTTCAGCCCTAAGCTACGCTGTGTGGGTATTGGTCTGAAAAAGTGCCAGACTTCTGTGGGACCCGGCACTCACTTGACCGTCAGGGAGCCAAGCAGAGAGAGTGGTGCCAGCTGCCAAGCTGAGTGTGGTTTGTGTTCCTCATATTCACCAGAATGTATTCAAATGTCTCCCTGATAAGCAGCTTCTCTGTCATCTCCACTGAGGCTAGAGCAAAAACAATGGACAAATACCTGTTTGAAATGTTTGTGTTGGGCATGAGGCGATATTTTCTGATTGACAGAATCCTTTATCGGTGGAATGGTTCCCCCAGTAAGGCATGGAGATTCCTTCTGGAGAGATCTTTTCTGGACAACATACATTCTCATTTAAAACAGTGATTCTTAATAAATACATATATACATACACCTTATTGAGATCTAATTCACATACCATACAATTCACCCATTTAGAGTGTTCAATTCAGTGGTTCTTAGTATATTCACAGAGCTGTGCAACATTTACCACAATCAATTTTCATCACCCCAGGAAGAAAAGCTATGCTCATTAGTGTCTACTTCCTATTTCTCCTGACTCTATAGATTTGCCTATTTTGGACATGTCATATAAATGGAATCATATCCTATGCAGTCCTTTTTTGTCTGACTTCTTCCACTTAACATAGTGTTTTCAAGGTTTATCTACATTGTAGCCTATATCAGTGGTTTATGGCTGAAAGGTATTCCATTATATGTATATTTCCACATTTTATTTATCCATTCATCAGTTGATGGACACTCAAGCTGTTTCTTTTTGTTTATTATAACTATTGCTATTATAAACATTTCTGTGTAAGATTTGTGTGGACGTTTGTTTTCATTTCTCGCTGTAATGTACCTAGAAGTGGAATTGCTGGGTCATACAATAAGTACGTTTAACTATTTGAGAAACTATCAGAATGTTTTCCAAAGAGGCTGCATCATTTTACACTCCCATCAGCAATGTATAAGGATAGTAAATCTTTTATAACTGCAAGTTTGTACTCTTTGACCCCATTTTGTCTACCCTGCCAACCCCACCTCTGGCAACCACCAATCTGTTCTCTGAATCTCTGAGCTTAATCTTTTTATTTTGCATACAAATTAGATCATACAGCATTTGTCTTTCTCTGCTTGACTTATTTCACTTACCATAATGCCTTCAAAGTCTATCCATGTTGTTGCAGAGGGCAAGATTTCATCTTTATATGGCTGAATAATCTATTTTGTGTGTGTGTGTGTGTATATATATATATATATATATATATACACACACACACACATATATCACATTTTTAAAATTCATTCCCACAATCTATGTACTCTTAGGTTGTTTCCATGTCTTAGCTATTGTAAATAATGCTGCTATAAACATGAGGATGCATATGTTTTTTCCAGTTATTGTTTGGTTTCTTCAGATAAGTAACCCAAGGTGGAATTGCTGGATCATACAGTACTTCTATTTTTAATTTTTTGAGGAACTCCATTCTGTTTTCCACAGTAGCTGCACCAATGCACATTCCCACCAACAGTACACAAGGGTTCCCTTTTCTCCACATTCTTGCCAGCACTTATTTTGTTTTTGATAATAGCCATTCTGACAGGTGTGAGGTGATGTCTCATTGTGGTTTTGATTTGCATTTCCCTGATTAGTGATGTTGAGCATCTTTTCATGTACCTCTTGGCCACCTGTTTGTCTGCATCAGAAAAATGTCTGTTTAGATCCTCTTCTCATTAGATTGTTTTGTTTTTTGCTATTGATATGTGTAGGTTACCTTTTCATTCTGTTGACGGTTTCCTTAGAAGCTTTTTAATTTGATGTAGTCCCACTTGTTTATTTTTGTTTCTGTTGCTCTTGCTTTTAGAGTCAGATCTAAAATATCATCACCAAGACCATTATCAAGGAGTTTACTGCTCATGTTTTCTTCTAGGAGTTTTATAGTTTTAGGTCTTATGTTCAATCATTTATCCATTTTGAGTTAATTTTTGTGTACGGTCAAATTAGTGATCCAGTCTTATTCTTCTCCATGTGGTTGTCCAATTTTCTCAGCACCACTTATCTTTCTCCACTGTATACTTTTGGCTCCTTTGTTATAAATTAACTGACCACATCTACATGGTTTTCTTCCTGGGCTCTCTTCTCCACTGATCTGTGTGTCTGTTTTTATGTCACAAAATACTGTTTTGATTACTATAGCTTCATAATATAGTTTGAAATCAGGGAGCATGTTGCCTCTAGCTTTGTTCTTGCTCAAGATTGCTTTGACTATTTGGGGTGTATTGTGTGGTTTCATATAAAATGTAGGATTGTTTGTTCCCTTTCTGTGAAAAGTGCCATTGGAATTTTGATAGGGATTTCATTGAATCTGTAGATTCATTTGGGTAGTATGGACATTTTTACAATACTCTTCCAATCTATGAGCATGAACTATCTTTTCATTTATTTGTGTCTTCAGTTTTTTTCATTAATGTCTTGCAGTTCAGTATACATATCTTTCACCACCTAGGTTAAATTTATTTTATTCTTTTTTAATGTAATTGAAAATGGGATTTTAAAAAATTTCTCTGATTATGTTATTAGTAAATAGAAACAAAACAGATTTTTGTAATTGATTTTGTATCCTACAACTTTACTGAATTTGTTTATTAGTTCTACAGTTTTGTGATGGAGTCTTTAGGCTTTTCTATATTTAATATGTCATCTGCAGGTATTGACAGTTTTACTCTTTCCTTTCCAATTTGGATGCCTTTTATTTCCTTTTCTTGCCTGATTTCTCTGACTCAAACTTCCACTACCATGGTGAATCAAAGGGGCAAGAGACGGTATTTCTGCCTTGTTCCTTGATCTTAGAGGAAAAGCTTTCAGCTTCTCACCATTGAGTATGATGTTACTCATTGAGTATGATGTGGGCTGGGCATATAAGGCCTTTATTATGCTGAAGTACAGTCCCTCTATATCCACTTCGTGAGTTTTTTTTATCATACATCGATGCTGAATTTTGTTAAATGCTTTTTCTGCACCTATTGAGATGATCATGATTTTTATCCTTCATTTTGTTCATGTGGTATATCATGTTGATTGATAGGCAGATGTTGACTCATCCTTGCATCCCTGGAATATAGCCCACTTAATCATGGTGTATAAAATTCTTTTAATGTATCGTTGAATTTGGTTTGCTAATATTATGTTGAAGATTTGTTCTTTAGGGATATTGATGTGTAATTTTCTTGTTGTGTCCTTGTTTTGGTATCTGGGTAATGCTGATATCATAAAATGAAGTGTTGCTATGCATTCTTCTTTGATAGAATTCACCAGTGAAGCCTGCTGGGCTTTTATTTGTTGAGAGGTTTTTTGATGACTGATTCAGTTTCCTTACTAGTAACTGTTCTGTTCAGATTATTTCTTCATGATTCCATCTTGGATAAATTCCTAGAAACATAGGTTGTCATATAATTGTTCAGGGCAGTCTCTTATGAACCTTTGTATTGCTGTGGTAATGTCTCTTCTTTCATTTCTGGTTTGAGTTCTCTTTTTCCTTGGAGAGTCTAGCTATGGGTTTGTCCATTTTGCTTATCTTTTCTGAGAACCAGCTATTACTTTTTTGTTTGTTGCTACTTCATTCATTTCAACTCTGATCTTTGTCAGTTCCTTCCTTCAGCTAACTTTGGGCTTTGTTCTTTCTTCTTTTACTGGTTTCTTGAGGTATTAAGTTTGAGATTCTTCTTGTATCTTAATAGAGGCATTTATCACTAAGACATTTTTTAATTTTGGTAAAATACACATAAAAATGGCTAACATGGTAAATTTTATGTTAAGTGAACAGTTCAGCATGTATTCACTTTGTTTTGCAACCAATCCCCAGAACATCTTGCAAAAGTGAAACTCTAAATGACAACTGTTTTTCCCTCCCTCAGACTCTGGCCCTCCACCTTCAGTCTCTCTGAATTTGACTTTTTTGTGACTGGTTTATTTCACATTGCATGATTTCAAGATCCATACATGTTGTAGCATGTGTCAGAATTTCTTTTAAGGCTGAATAATAGTCCAGTGTATGTATATACCACATTTTGTTTATCCATTCATCAGTTGATGGATACTTGGGTTAGCTTCCACCTCTTGGCTATTGTGAGTGATGCTGTAATGAATGTGGGTGTAGAGAGGCTAGTGAATCTTAACCTTTCGTGAGGCTAGTGAATATTAACCATTTGTGTGCCTAAGAAACCACCTAAGGAGCTATTTAAAGGGCATATTCAAGGCCCTTCTCCTCCTCATGATTCCAGTATGTCTGGGGGTGAAGTTTAAAAGCTGTTAAGTACTTCAGGTGATTCTACTGCAGGCATACTTCTACTCGTATGATGTTAGGGTGTAGGATCACATCCCTTGGGCAGAAGAGTGAAATCTGGTTTGTACCACCTCTCTCTGCTGCCTCACCCTGGGACAAACATTAAATGCACCACTGTTCACATTATAGGGATGCCAGAAGGAGAAGAGAGAGAGAAAGGGCCTGAGAAAATATTTGAAAAGATTACAGCTGAAAACTTCCCTAACATGTGAAAAGAAACACAGAAGTCCAGGAAGTATAGAGTGTCCCATACAAGATGAACCCAAGGAGGAACACCAAGACACATTCTAATCAAACTGACAAAAATTAAAAACAAAGAGAAAATAGTAAAATCAACACACAAGGGAACCCCATAAGGTTATCAGCAGAAACTGTAAGCCAGAAGGGAGTGGCATGATATATTTAAAGTGATGAAAGGGAAAAACCTACAAACAAGAATACTCTACCCAGCGAGGCTCTCATTCAGACTCGACAGAGAACTCAAAAGCTTTACAGACAAGCAAGAGCTAAGAGAATCCAGCACCACCACACCAGCCTAACAACACACGCTAAGGGACCTTCTCTAGGTGGGGGAAATAAAGGCCATAATTAGAAACAAGAAAATTACGAATGGAAAAGCTCACCAGTAAAGGCAGGAAATCATCCATACAAAAACAGGATATCAAACCCAGCATTCGTCAGAAGAGGGGAGTACAAATGCAGGATATTGGAAATTAAGAGACCAGTAACTTAAAACACTCTTGTTTATATATAGACCGCTATACCAAAACCTCATGGGAACTGCAAACCAAAAATATACAATAGATACACACACACACAAGAAAAAGGAATCCAAATCTAATACTAAAGATAGTCATCAAATCACAAGAGAACAAAAGGGTACTGGAAGAAAAAAGACCTACAAAAACAAATCCAAAACAAACAATTGACAAAATGGCAATAAGAACATACATATCAGTAATTACCTTAAATGTAAACGGATTAAATGCTCCAATCAAAGCATAGACTGGCTGAAGGGATATAAAAACGAGACCTGTATATATGCTGTCTTACAAGAGACTCACTTCAGACTGAGGGGCACATGCAGACTGAAAGTGAGGGTATGGAAAAAGCTATTACATGCAAATGGAAATCAAAAGAAAACTGGAGTAGCAATACTCAGACAAAATAAAGACTGTTGTAAGACACGAAGGACACTACATAATGAACAAGGGAGGCAGGAAGAAGATATAACAATTGTAAATATGTATGCACCCAACGTAGGAGCACCTCAATACATAAGGCAAATGCTAACAGCCATAAGGGGAGAAATCGACAGTAACACAATAGTAGTGGGGGATTTTAACAGCTCACTTTCATCAATGGACAAACCATCCACACAGAAAATCAGTAAGGAAACCCAGGCCTTAAATGACAGATTAGACCAGATGGACTTTGTAGAACATTCCATCCAAAAGCAGCAGAATACACATTCTTTTCAGGTGCACATGAAACATTCTTCAGGATAGATCATATCTTGGGCCACAAATCAAGCCTTGATGAATTTAAGAAAATTGAAATCATATCAGGCATCTTTTCCAACCACAACCCTATGAGATTAGAAGTCAATTACAGGAAAAAGAAACTGTAAAAAACACAAACACATGGAGGCTAAACAATATGCTACTAAATAACCAATGGATCACTCAAGAAATCAAAGAGGAAATCAAAAAAATACCTAAAGACAGATGACAATGAAAACATGATGATATCCAAAACCTATCAGAGGCAGCAAAAAAGCAGTTCCAAAAGGGAAGTTTGTAGCAATACAACCTCACCTCAGGAAACAAGAAAAATCTCAAACAACCTAACCTTACATCTAGAGCAACTAGAGAAAGAAGAACAAACAAAACCCACAGTTAGTAGAAGGAAAGAAATCATAAACATCAGAGGAAATCATAAATATCAGAGCAGAAATAAATGAAATAGAAATGAAAAAAACAGTAGAAAAGATCAATGAAGGCTGGCTCTTTGGAAAGACAAACAAAATCAATAAACCTTTTGCCAGGCTCATCAAGGAAAAAAGAGGGCTCAAATCAATAAAAATAGAAATGAGGGAGGACCTTCAAGATGGCGGAGGAGTAAGACATGAAGATCAACTCCCTCTACAAAAATACATCTAGATGCAGAACAGCTCCTACAGAACACTGACAGAGACCTCAGACTATCCAAAAGGCAAGAAACTCCCCACATACCTGGCCGTGTGGCTGACAGAGTCTTGGTGCTCTGGCTGGGTGTCAGGCCTCTGAGGTGGGAGAGCCGAGTTCAGGACACTGGTCCACCAGAGACCTCCCAGCACCTCGTAATATCAATCAGCAAGAGTTCTCCTAGAGATCTCTCTCTCAACGTTAAGGCCCACCTCCACTCAATGACCAGCAAGTTCCAGTGCTGGACATCCCATGCCAAACAACTAGCAAGACAGAACACAACCCCACCCATTAGCAGAGAGGCTGCCTAAAATCATACTAAGTTCACAGACACCCCAAAACACACTTCCAGATGTAGCCCTGACTGCCAGAAAGACAAGATCCAGCCTCATCCAACAGAACACAGGCACCAGTCCCCTCCACCAGGAAGCCTACACAACTCACTGAACCAACTTTAGTCACTGGGGGCAGGCACCAAAAACAATGGGAACTACGAACCTGCAGCCTGTGAAAAGAGACCCCAAACACAGTAAGTTAAGCAAATAAGAAGACAGAGAAACAGCAGATGAAGGAGCAAGGTAAAAACCCACCATACCAAACAAATGAGGAGGAAATAGGCAGTCTACCTGAAAAAGAATTCAGAGTAATGATAGCAACAGGGATCCAAACACTTGGAAATAAAATGGAGAAAATATAAGAAATGTTTAACAAGGACCTAGAAGAACTAAAGATGAAACAAACAATGATGAACAGCACAATAAATGAAATTTAAAATTATCTAGAAGGAATCAATAGCAGAATAACTAACTGACACAGAAGAACGGATAAGTGACCTGGAAGATAAAATAGTGGAAATAACTGCTGCAGAGCAGAATAAAGAGAAAAGAATGAAAAGAATTGAGGACAGTTTCAGAGACTGCTCAGAAAACATTAACATTCAAATTATAGTCATCCAGAAGAAGAAGAGAAAAAGAAAGGGACTGAGAAAATACTTGAAGAGATTATAGTTGAAAACTTCCCTAATATGGGAAAGGAAATAGCCAACCAAGTCCAGGAAGTACAGAGATTCCCATACAGGATAAATCCAAGGAGACACATGCCAAGACACATATTAATCAAACTATCAAAAATTAAATACAAAGAAAAAGCAGCAAGGGAAGAGCAACAAATAACATACAAGGGAATCCCTGTAAGTTTAACAGCTGATCTTTCAGCAGAAACTCTGCAAGCCAGAAAGGAGTGGCAGGACATATTGAAAGGGAAAGCCTACAACCAAGATTACTCTACCCAGCAAGGATCTCATTCAGATTTGATGGAGAAATTAAAACCTTTACAGACAAGCAAAAGCTAAGAATTCAGCACCACCAAACCAGATTTACAACAAATGCTAAAGGAACTTCTCTAGGCAGGAAACACAAGAGGAGGAAAAGAGCTACAATAACAAACCCAAGACAATTAATAAAATGGTAATAGAAACATACGTATCCAAAATTACCTTAAATGTAAGTGGATTAAATCCTCCAATTCAGACTGGCTGAATGGATACAAAAACAAGATCCATGTATATGCTGTCTACAAGAGACCCACCTCAGCTGAAAGACATAGACTGGCTGAATGGATACAAAAACAAGATCCATGTATATGCTGTCTACAAGAGACCCACCTCAGACCTAGGGACACATACAGACTGAAAGTGAGGGGATGGAAAAAGATATTCCATGTAAATGGAAACCAAAAGAAAGCTGGAGTAGCAATTCTCATATCAGACAAAATAGACTTTAAAATAATGACTATTACAAGAGACAAAGAAGGACACTACATAATGACCAAGGGATCAATCCAAGAAGAAGATATAACCATTGTAAATATTTATGCACCCAACATAGGAGCACCTCAATACATAAGGAAAATGCTAAAAAGCCATAAAAGGGGAAATCAACAGTAACAGTAATAGTAGGGGACTTTAACACTCCACTTTCACCAATAGACAGATCATCCAAAATGAAAGTAAATAAGGAAACCCAAGCTTTAAATGATACATTAAACAAGATGGACTTAATTGATAATTATAGGACATTCCATCCAAAAGCAACAGAATACACTTTGTTCTCAAGTGCTCATGGAACATTCTCCAGGATAGATCATGTCTTGGGTCACAAACCAAGCGATAAATTTAAGAAAATTGAAATTGTATCAAGTATCTTTTCCAACCACAACATTATGAGACTAGATATTACAGGAAAAAATTCTGTAAAAAATACATACACATGGAGGCTAAACAATACACTACTAAATAAGAGATCACTGAAGAAATCAAAGAAATAATCAAAAATTACCTACAAACAAATGACAATGAAAACAAAATGACCCCAAACCTGTGGGATGCAGCAAAAGCAGTTCTAAGGAAGATGTTTATAGCAATGCAACTGTACCTCAAGAAACAAGAAAAATCTCAACTTAATCTTACACCTAAAGCAATTAGAGAAAGAACGTAAAGAACCCCAAAGTTAGCAGAAGGAAAGAAATCATAAAGATCAGATCAGAAAAAAATAAAAAAGAAATGAACAATAGCAAAGAGCAATAAAACTAAAAGCTGGTTCTTTGAGAAGATAAACAAAATTGATAAACCATTAGCCAGACTCATCAAGAAAAAAAGGGAGAAGACTCAAATCAATAGAATCAGAAATGAAAAAGGAGAAGTAACAACTGACACTGCAGAAATACAAAGGTTCATGAGAGATTACTACAAGCAACTATATGCCAATAAAACGGACAACCTGGAAGAAATGAACAAATTCTTAGAAAAGCACAACCTTCTGAGACTGAACCAGGAAGAAATAGAAAATATAAACAGACCAATCACAAGCACTGAAATTGAAACTATGATTAAAATCTTCCAACAAACAAAAGCCCAGGACCAGATGGTTTCACAGGTGAATTCTATCAACCATTTAGAGAAGAGCTAACACCTATCCTCTCAAACTCTTCCAAAACGTAGCAGAGGGAAGAATTCTCCCAAACTCATTCTATGAGGCCACCATTACCTTGATACCAAAACCAGAAAAAGGTATCACAAAGAGAGAAAACGACACGCCAGTATCACTGATGAACATAGATGCAAACACCTCAACCAAATACTAGTAAATACAATCCAACAACACATTAAAAGGATTATACACCATGATCAAGTGGGGTTTATCCCAGAAATGCAAGGATTGTTCAGTATACTCAAATCAATCAATGTGATACACCATATTAACAAATTGAAGGCGAAAAACCATATGATCATCTCAATAGATGCAGAAAAAGCTTTTGACAAAATTCAACACCACTTATGATAAAAACCTTACAGAAAGTAGGCATAGAGGGAACCTACCTCAACCTACCTCACTCCCTAACACCATACACAAAAAGAAACTCCAAATGGATTAAAGACCTAAATGTAATGCCAGACACTATAAAACTCTTAGAGGAAAACATAGGCAGAACACTCTATGACATAGATCACAGCAAGATCCTTTTTGACCCACCTCTTAGAGAAATGGAAATAAAAACAAAACTAAACAAATGGGACCTAGTAAAACTTA
Source organism: Lipotes vexillifer (assembly GCF_000442215.2). NCBI lineage: Eukaryota > Metazoa > Chordata > Mammalia > Artiodactyla > Lipotidae > Lipotes > Lipotes vexillifer. The sequence goes on from NW_006780143.1 coordinate 569,521, forward strand.
AAAGCTTTTGCACAGCAAAGGAAACCAAAGGAAACCATAAACAAGATGAAAAGGCAACCCTCAGAACGGGGGAAAATATTTGCAAACGAAGCAACTGACAAAGGATTAATCTCCAAAATATACAAGCAGCTCATGCAGCTCAATATCAAAAAAACAAACAACCCAATCCAAAAATGGGCAGAAGACCTAAAAAGACATTTATCCAAAGATATAAAGATAACCAACAAACAAATGAAAGGATGCTCAACATCACTAATCATTAGAGAAATACAAAACAAAATTACAATGAGGTATCACCTGATACCAGTCAGAATGGCCATCATCAAAAAATCTACAAACAATAAATGCTAGAGAGGGTGTGGGAAAAAGGGAACCCTCTTGCACTGTTGGTGGGAATGTAAATTGATACAGCCACTATGGAGAACAGTATGGAGGTTCCTTTAAAAGTAAAAATAGAACTACATAAGACCCAGTAATCCCACTACTGGACATCTACCCTGAGAAAACCATAATCCAAAAAGAGTCATGTACCACAATGTTCACTGCAGCTCTATTTACAATAGCCAGGACATGGAAGCAATCTAAGTGTCCATCGACAGATGAATGGATGAAGAAGATGTGGCACATATATACAATGAAGTATTACTCAGCCATACAAAGAAAAGAAATTGAGTTATTTGTAGTGAGGTGGATGGGCCTAGAGACTGTCATACAGAGTGAAGTAAGTCAGAAAGAGAAAAACAAATACCGTATGCTAACACATATATATGGAATCTAAAAAATAATAATAAATGGTTCTGAAGAACCTAGGGGCAGGACAGGAATAAAGAAGCAGATATAGAGAATGGACTTGAGGACACTGGGAGGGGAAAGGGTAAGCTGGGACAAAGTGAGAGAGTGGCATGGACATATATATTACCAAATATCAAATAGATAGTAGTGGCAAGTAGCTGCATAGCACAGGGAGATCAGTTCAGTGCTGTGTGACCACCTAGAGGGGTGGGATAGGGAAGGTGGAAGGGAGATGCAAGAGATAGGGGATATGGGGATATATGTATACATATAGCTGATTCTCTTTTTTATACAGCAGAGACTAACACACCATTGTAAGGCAATTATACTCCAGTAAAGATGTTAAAAAAAAAAGAAATGAAAAATAAGATACAACTGACACCACAGATATACAAAGTATCATAAGAATTACTGTACAAACAACTATATGCCAATAAAATGGACAATCTAGAAGAGATGGATAAATTCTTAGAAAGGTACAACCTTCCAAGACTGAACCAGGAAGAAACAGAAACTGTGAACAGACCCATCACAAGCACTGAAATTGAAACTGTGATTAAAAATCTTCCAAAAGCCCAGTACCAGAGGGCTTCTCAGGCAAATTCTATCAAACCTTTAGAGAAGAACTAACACCTATCCTTCTCAAACTCTTCCAAAAAATTGCAGAAGAAGGAACACTCCCAAGCTCATTCTTTGAGGTTGTCATCACCCTGATACCAAAACCAGATGAAGATACCACAAAAAAAGAAAATGACAGGGCAATGTCACTGATGAACATAGATGCAAAAATCCTCAATAAAAGTACTAGCAAACCGAATCCAACAACACATTAAAAGGATCATACATCATGATCAATTGCGATCTATCCCAGAGATGCAAGGATTCTTCAATATACGCAAATCAATCAATATGATACACCATATTAACAAACTGAAGGAGAAAAAACGTATGATAATCTCAGTAGATGCAGAAAAATCTTGACAAAATTGAACACCAATATATGATTAAAAACTCTCCAGAAGGGAACCTTCTCAGAGGGAACCTACATCAACATAATAAAGGCCATATATGACAAACCCATAGTGAACATCATTCTCAATGGTGAGAAACTGAAAGCATTTCCTCTAAGATCAGGAACAAGACAAGAATGCCCACTCTCACCAATTTTATTCAACATAGTTTTGGAAGTTCTAGCCATATCAATCAGAGAAGAAAAAGAAATAAAAGGAATCCAAATTGGCAAAGTAGTAAAACTGTTTGCATAAGACATGATACTATACACAGAAAATCCTAACGATGCTACCAGCAAACTACTAGAGCTCGTCAATGAATTCGGTAAAGCGGCAGGATACAAAATTAATACACTGGAATTTCTTGCATTTATATACACTAACAATGGAAGATCAGAAAGAGAAATTAAGGAAACAATCCCATTTATCATCACATCAGAAAGAATAAAATACCTAGGACTAAACCTACCTAAGGAGGCAAAAGACCAGTACCCTGAAAACAATAACATGCTGATGAAAGAAATTGAAGACAAACAGATGGAAATCCATGTTCTTGGATTGGAAGAATCAATATTGTCAAAATGACTGTATTACCCAGTGCAATCTATGAATTCAATGCAATCCCTATCAAATTACCAATGGCTTTTTTTGCAGATCCCTATCAAATTACCAATGGCTTTTTTTTTGCAGATCTAGAACAAAAAATCTTAAAATTTGTATGGAAACACAAAAAGCCCCAAATAGCTAAAGCATTCTGGAGAATGAAAAACTGAGCTGGAGAAATCAGGTTCCCTGACTTCAGACTATACAATAATGCTACAGTGATCAAAACAGTATGGCAGGGACTTCCCTGGGTGGCACAGTGGTTAAGAATCCTTCTGCCAATGCAGGGGACACAGGTTCAATCTCTGGTCTGGGAATATTCCACATGCCACGGAGCAACTAAGCCCATGTGCCACAACTACTGAGCCCGCATTCCACAATTACTGAAGCCTGCGCGCCTAGAGCCCATGCTCCACAACAAGAGAAGCCACGGCAATGAGAAGCCCACACACGGCAACGAAGAGTAGTCCCCACTCTCCACAACTAGAGAGAAGCCCACGCACAGCAACAAAGACCCAATGCAGCCAAAAAAATAAATAAAATTAGAAAAAAAAAAAAAAGCAGTATGGTACTGGTGCAAAGACAAATTGCTCTGTCAATGGACCAGGATAGAAAGCTCAGAACTAGACCCTTGCATCTATGGTCAATTAATCTACGACAAAGGAGGCAAGAATATACAATGGAGAAAAGCTAGTCTTTTCAATAAGTGATGCTGGGAAAACTTGACAGCTACACATAAACGAATGAAATTAGAACACTATCTAACACCATACACAAAAGTACACTCAAAATGGATTAAAGACCTAAATGTAAGGCTGGACACTATAAAACTCTTAGAGGAAGACATAGGCAGAACACTCTTTGACATAAATCACAGCAGTATCTTTTTGGATCCACCTCTGAGAGTAATGAAAACAAAAATAAACAAATGGGACCTAATTAAACTTAAAAGCTTTTGCACAGCAAAGAAAACCATAAACAAAGTGAAAAGACAACACACAGAATGGGAGAAGATATTTGCAAATGGAGCAACCAGCAAAGGATTAATCTCCAAAATATACAAACAGCTCATGCAACTCTATATCAAAAAACCAAAAACCCAGTCAAAAAATGGACAGATGATCTAAATAGACATTTCCTCAAACAAGACATACAGTTGGCCAAAAAGCACATGAAAATATGCTCAACGTTGCTAATTATTAGAGAAATGCAAGTCAAACCTACAATGAGTTGTCACCTCACAATGGTCAGAATGGCCAACATCACAATATCTACAAACAGAAAATGCTGGAGAGGATGTGGAGAAAAGGGAACCCTCCTAGACTGTTGGTGGGAATGCAAATTGGTACAACTGTTATGGAGAACAGTATGGAGGTTCCTTAAAAAATGAAAAATAGAGCTGCCATATGAGCCAGCAATCCCACTCCTGTGTTTTTTCCAGAGAAAACCATAATTTGAAAAGATACATGAACCCCAATGTTCATTGCAGCACTATTTACAATAGCTAAGACATAGAAGCAACTAACTGTCCATTGACAGAGGAATGGATAAAGAAGATGTGATACATATATACAGTGGAATATTACTCAGCCATAAAAAAGAATGAAATAATGCCATTTGCAGCAACATGGATAGATCTAGAGATTATTATACTAAGTAAGACACTTAGAGAAGGACAAATATCTGTTGATATTACTTATACGTGGAATCTAAAAAAATACAAATGAAATTATTTACAAAACAGAAACAGACTCACAGATTTCAAAAACAAACTTATGGTTACCAAAAGGGAAACATGGTGGTGGTGGATAAATCAGGAGTTTGGGATTAACATATATACACACTACTATATATAAAACAGATAACCAGCAAGAACTCTACTTAATATTCTTAATAATTTATATGGGAAAAGAATCTGAAAAAGAATAAACGTATGTACATAACTGAATAACTTTGCTCTACACCTGAAACTAACGCAACATTGTAAATCAGCTTATAGTCCAATAAATTTTCTTTAAAAAAAGATGTTCTGAACCATGGTGCAAGGCTTATCCAGCTTGGAACAGTGCTGTCTGTGCCAGAGAGAAATTAGAATGGATGATTAGTGTTTCTGTGATTAACTGAAAGTGTTCACTGATTTGTTGATGAAAACATGTGTATGCTGCAATTATTAATACAGGATGATATAGTCTGAGGGACAGGTGTCCAAGGCTGTAGGCTAAGTCAGTAACCTATTTATTAGGAGATCTCTGTCACCCTTCACAATCAGCTTGTTCTGTGACCTTGGGCTACTTATTTGATCTGCCAAATCACGCTGTCCTACCTAGTAAATTGGAAATGATCTTCAAAGTTTTATGAAAAGGACTGTTTCCTAGGGATCACTGACTGAAGTGCTGGCTTTCCACTGATGTTCATGTGTATGAACGGGAGGTTAAATATTTCTAAGAACAAGGTCATGCTGCTATAGCTGAAGTTAGTATGATACATTGGGAGGTAATGGCCATAAAACCCAACAATGACTCAATAGAAGAATAAAGGCTGAAGTGTTTGAATTTGTGGTTACAATTTAGTTCATGAGCTTTAAACACCATGGACACCCATAGGTGTGGAGTGTGGTCGCGCATAGGTCGCTTGGTTGTAGATACTGATTCCCCAGGATGGAGAATCATTTATTGCACGGTAAACTTGCTTTGCCCTGAATCCAAACAACTATATGCTAAAATAATGATGTTGAGTTTGATCCTGAATATCTCATTTTGTGACAGACAGCACATGTGGTCAATGAGAGGAGGCCTAATTTCCAGAACCTTTCACATATTTCTCTGTAGACATATAGCTGTCCTGATGGCCACCTTGATGAACCTTAAGCAGCACAAAATACCAGAGTACCTTTGGAATCATTAAGAAAAGATGTTTCATATGCTTCTCCCGGAGTGTTAAATCTAGTTAATCACTCTCTAACTATGTAAATTGATGAAAGTTTGTTGTATCACTTAACATAGAGCTTCCAATTCAACTGGAACCAAACAGTAGGCTCTGCAGAGTATGGGAAGGAGAGTGTTCAGGTTTAGTTCAGGTGCCAGCTTTGCCATTACTGGCTGCTCAAGTAAATGAGCAAAGTACTCAGCCATTCTGTGCCTCTATTTCCTTATCAGTAATCTGGAGAAAATACAGTGTTTTAAATAGCACCTGTTCTACAGTAACCTCCCAAATGTTAGTTTCTTACTATTATTGTTGTTATAATAATAGTATTATTTAATTATATAATTACTATATAATTATAGCGTTTTCTGGTTTGCTTGGCACTTTTACATATATTTTCTCATTTGAGCCTAATGTAAGACAAATGTCATAAATAAGGAACATAAGGATAAAAACATGACTTTCCCATGGTCACAAAGCCAGTAAGTATTGCTCCTATGGCTAAATCTCCCAACTGAGAATCCATCCCTCTCACCACATTATGGCATCTCCTTCTTCAGCCATGCTGGATAAATGGAGGGCTGTTATAATATGGTGTTCTCTTCCTGGGGTTCCAGGTTAAGGTCAAGACACAGAGCGTTCTGGCTCCTGGGCTCAAGGGTCATTTTACTGACCTTAAGTTGTACACCAGCAACATTGTGTGTCTCTAAGCCCAGATTAAAAGAATCACATTTGATAAAGGTTTGCACGGATTACTGTGGTTTGTTTTACAACGGCCACATCTTTTATGATACCCTTCAAGTTCAGTGCCTTCCCCCAAATCATGCTAGTAAATAAAAGATGTGTCAGCAGAAGCAATGAGAGAAAAGTGAAACCTTTGGAGAAAAAATAATAACCATAATTTGTCACAAAGTCTCATTTAGGGATCCTGATTTCAGTGGGGTTTTGGTATCTTGTGACTTAAAGCACCCTCCTGTTAACACTGAGAAAACCCCCACAAGGATGCAAATAGTTCTGACATCTAGGCAAGTATGGATCTAAGCAATTGCGCTTTCCAGAATCTGGATCAAATTGTTGAAAGGTGAATGATCTAGCCCTATAGATTGCAAACATTAGAAAAGAGAGTTCTGTTAACGCCAGGTAGCACTTTTTGTAAAGAAATTAGGAATTTAAGAGAGCTATATAAACACTGTCCAGAGAGACAAATGCAAGGGAAATACAAGGCAAAGAGGGCTTGAAATATTCACCGCTCTTTCATAGAACCTGGCTTAACTCACGCTCGCTTCCTCAGCTCAAATCCTGTGGTTGCTCACTCGGATTTTAACAGTAGAATACACAGTAACTAAAGAAATTCAAGCTCAGATATCATCATCTATCTTAACTAAATTTTAATTCACAAAAATTGCTTTTTGTTGTTTATCTTCAATACTGCTTAAGAAAATAAGTATTTCTAGCTCATGAGAGCGATTCTGACATGGATTCAAAATATTAATCCATTTTTTTTCTCTTTTGGCCCCAGGAGCTGGGATGAAATCACATGATTTAATCATTCTGAATCCATGTGGCTCCTCAGAGATAGGGCCAGATGTAACCAGAAGGATTTATAGGGTGTAAAATTCAGAATGGATTAGGACAGCATTTCTGTGTTCAACCCAATACATCCTAAATCAACATTCCCTGGATGGACCAGAGCAATCTCTGGCTGGCCTAGTGGGGAGGTTGTCATGGCAACTGACTGGCAAGCTCAGCCCGTGGAATGTGAATGCAAACAATAGAGTGACAAGGCTGTGTACAGAGCAGCCTACTAAGGCTGCTTCTACCCAGGTACAGTGACATCAGTCGACGCGTGAAACTGTCACTGCATTTTTTTGTAACTTCTTGCACTTCTGGCAGCTTATTTGAAATTTATCGTGTCCTTTCCCAGATGTTGATAAAACATTGCTGCTGACAGGTAACAGAAGATATGGAAAAATCAGCACCAGTAGCTAGCTGCAATGGTATACAAAGCCCTGGAGGGCTGTTAGGCTAACACCACTCAAATTTCCTAAAGGAGGCTGAAGCACGCTTAGGGTAAATCCAATGATTCTTTAGTGCCACCTTATGTCCAGTTATATACGGGAAATTTACCAAAGGCCTACCCTCAAACGCTTTACTAGGCAGCAGTAGGACAGACATGGAAAAAGTTAGAGCTGCATTATGTTGGAGTTTGGGAGTCCCTTTCACAGCAGAATATGAACATGAAGTCTTCTAAGCCTCAAGTTAAAGAAAAAAATGGAAATTAATAATTTTGGTAGAATCTGAAATGAGGAAATCAAAAAAATAAATGCCAAATAACCCCAGACCTAGAAAAGATTAGAAGAGGCTGCATGCTGATCCAGGGGTTGTAGGAAGAGATGGCAGAGACAGACTGTGTCAAGGATTCTTCATGTCGTCCTTACTAACTTTTGCCAAGGCTTTTTTTTTTTTTTTTTTTGTCTAGACAAAAATAAGATGTGAACATCACTAATTCAACTTTATAATTCTTGTTAATGGATAGCAAGATGGTAGCATTTGTTCAAATGGCACCTCATCCTGCCTCTCATCTCCCACCCAAACCAAACCTACCAGCCACTGCCATCCTACCATCACCATGTCCCATTTAATTTCCACAGAAGTATGAAGTGACCAAGCTGTGTTTCTTTGTGTTTCTTCCAGGTTTTGAGTTTTTTGAAACAAGTGCCAAGGATAACGTTAATGTGAAGCAGACATTTGAGCGTCTCGTGGATATCATCTGCGACAAAATGTCCGAGAGTTTGGAGACAGATCCAGCCATCACTGCCGCAAAGCAGAACACGAGGCTCAGGGAAACCCCTCCTCCACCGCAGCCCAACTGTGGCTGTTAGTGTCCCGGTACAGGCAGCTCCAGAGGGGTTGGTTGCTAAAAGTAGCATTTATAAATGGTCAATTAGCCTTCATTTATACTGCCTAATAATTATTTGAGGGAAATCTTTGATGTCTGTGGCTCGAACATGCATTCAATTCCGGGGAGATTTCTGGTGTTAATAAGTGGCAAATATGTGATCTTAACTTTGTAAGGACTATCCATCTATAAACATCTGATGTTTGCATGTGATTTGTTATTTGTCTTCTAGGCTCTTTTTGTTTCAGGTTTCTTAGATTAAGCTACTGCTGGGACCTCTGATTATAATTTCAGTACAACTGTGTTTTGGGCTATGGGTTCAACTTATGCTCTTCACTTGTAGGGATGACAACCAAGAAATTGGTTGTGTGTGTGGTGTGAGCAGGGCGAGATCTCAGGAGGCCTTATTTGCTTTACTCTCAATCGAAAATCAAGTGGAAATGTTACTCATGCTTAGGGAGACTGTCATGGGTCTGGTTGGTTTGCTGTTCAGGAAAGGTATCTATTTTTCAGTGTTATTATAACTGAGAAGACCGTTGACTATAAAGAAATTGAAATATTGTTTAAGGCCCTTGCAAATTTACCAAGAGATTAATATTTACCTGACTGGAAGTAGATTTTAACAGTAGTCTTAGTTTAGATGTTTAAATAAGGAATACATAACCCAGGACTGCACCAGCCAACGTTCTGAATATTTGAGGGCACTGACAGACCGAGGTATCTGCTGAATGTGTTATGTAACAAGCGTCTTAACCAAGAAGGATATGAGTAGCAGTGGGATTCCAAGGCCTGAGCTCCCCCCGCCCCGTGACATATACTACCACGACTTTCTGGAACAATCACCAACTCTTGGAACAGAGGTTACGTTGAAGCTTGTTAGAGCCCCTCTTCCCATAGGATGTAGGCTTGCTTCCCCAAACATTGCCTTCTGCTCGCACCTCCCTAGGTTCTTTTACCTGGCTAGAAGTCAGTTAAACAGTATCTCCATGGCTCTCAGATTGAGGAAAAGACAATTATCATCTCTAATCTTTTTCAATCCAAGTATTTATACCTTTAAGGCATATCCCCATTCTGTAAGCCTTTAAACATGCTTAAGTTACTCAGAGACCTCTCTCTGGAGCTGAGAGTTACAGAAAAATCTTAGGGTGCCATAAGCAATTTGAGAGGAGAAAGGAAACCATTTGGACACCCAGATTCTTTCTCCTAGAGATTCTTTCTCCTGGATTTCCTGAGGACCATATATGATTAACAAGCAAACTAATCCCAGCAGCGATTCTAAGTGAGGACTGAAAAGAGACACAGCATCTGTATCACCACCCAGCATTGTTTACGGCTAGGACTTTAAGGCAGCAGGCACACATTGGCATATTTGGAAGGGCAGTTCCATTAAGTGAACTTTCCCCTTTTTTGGTGGTCATGTAAAAGCTTTTTTTCTCTTTTCAAAAACAGAGACACTTCCCATGAAAGTATTGAGCGCAAGATTCTTGAGCAAGGATATGGATAAGGAAAGA
>NW_006780143.1:579267-598775 GCF_000442215.2 Lipotes vexillifer
CTAAAGAGATCTCTGGAGGATCAATGCCTGCAAGTCAGGGAACTAGGTCACATATATTACTAGTAAGTTAGAAGATGAAAATCATAGGAGAAAGCATTTGGGATGTCTTAAGCATATCCACATTCTTATTATTGCTCATCTTAGCTTAAGATCCACTAATTGGCAATAAATCTTCACTTTGGCACTCTGCAAGGTAGACCTTAGCCTAGTGAAGACAAGAAGACATTAATGCTTTATTAGATTTTAATGGGGCAACTAGCTTCAAAAATCACAGAAATTAAAGTGAAGGGAAGAAAGAGAAGGCAGGGGCCATCAAAGCAGATTTGTTTGCAACAGAAGCCTGTTTGCATGATATTGTAATATTTCTTTAACATGGTCTAGAAAATGGCCATGTTAAATGATATAGCTGTTAAGCTGACTTTTACAATCTAATATGAAGCAATAGAACCAGGAAGACCTTCGCATCCTCTCTCAGACCTGATCTCACATACATACGTACAGATGTCAAGGACCTCAATATGATGTCTCGGATGGCTCTTTCAGAAGGATGTTGATATGCATATTATTGTAAAATGGAAAGCAAAATCAGAGAGGGTAGAAAATTGGAAAGAAAGTTGAGTTTTGCTCTCTTGTAAACTCCTTCCCTGAAGAGCTAATTGCCATTGAAATTAAATGGCTCTAGAACCAGAAGACCTAAGCCAAGTACCCACTTACACAATGTCAAACATACCAGACTTGAGTATGCCAGTCGGGAGCATAATGCAAGAATGGCCCAGGTGTCAGTGCCAAGGGACATCCAATAATTTCTATTTTTCAAACCTCAATGGAAGTAGAGGCTTACTAATTGATTCTCAGTTCTGAAGCCCCTACCCCAGTGTGATTTTTCTAAGTGAGACGCTTCCAGAAAGGATTGTCACAGAGCTCAATGAAATGAGCACCTATGCTCCTGCTGTAAAGCACATGGAAAGAGAGAAAAATTCTCTACTCCTAATCTCATCAAGAGATCCTGGTTTTAAAATCAAGTTTGGCAAAAGAAGAACCAGCCTAGGATTAACTAAGTAAACTTCTATTGGCATCAAGCTATATTACTTGTAACACTGTGGTTCCAAGGTTTTTCACCCTTTAGGCCATCATGCACACAAATGTGTATACACACACACATGCATACAATATCTCCCATATTCTGTCTGCCAACAGCTTAAACAATGACAGATCATTTTTACTAATGGCCTAACTAAATTTGTATTCGAAAGAACAAAGTGTATGTTTGTGTTAGTGTGTAAATTGTAGACAACCATCTTTTGTCTTCGATGCAACTCAATTAGTGTTTCAGGAACAAATTTCTCTTCCTCTGTCACCCCTCTCCTCATCACCCCATCCCTCCGATTACTTTTATAATCAAACCTTGATTGTTTTGAGCAGATACTTCCAAGAGCTTTGGTTTGGGGACATTCCTCTCTGTTCTAAATGTAAATGAAAAATTGGACTGGAAATTATTTCCTCTAAACAGCCATTTAGGACTTCCCTGGTGGCGCAGTGGTTGAGAGTACGCCTGCCGATGCAGGGGACACGGGTTCGTGCCCCGGTCCGGGAGGATCCTGCGTGCCGCGGGGCGGCTGGGCCCGTGAGCCATGGCCGCTGAGCCTGAGCGTCCGGAGCCTGTGCTCCGCAACAGGAGAGGCACAACAGTTGAGAGGCCCGCGTACCGCAAAACAAACAAACAAAAACAGCCATTTAGTGGACCCGCATTTCAGCTTTCGGGGTTGTGAGTGGATGTCGAAGGTGCATGAAGTTTCTTAAGTCCTAAGATGGCAGTTTACAAGTTAGCATTATATCTATGGGCTTATAAGAAGAATTAAGACAGTGAATTAGTTCATTGCCACTGCCCCCGCTGAGCAACCTCCACTGCCTTGATAAACTTCTAACCACCTCTTTAGTGTAACTTAAAATCATTATCCCTTTGCCCACCTAGTAAATAAGTGCTAAGATTTTTATTTGGAATGGGAACTATGATGATGCCTTTGGTTGTTGCAGAAAGCTTCAGCGTTATGTTAAATATGAACTATGAATTCCACTACAACTGCAATTATACAAGACATCTATATACTCAACAAACAAATATGTATTTCACCTACTTAACTCTTATCCAGATTAATAATAGCTCTTTGGTTCAGCACATTGGTTATCTTTCAGGAACTAATTTAAACTTCCAATTTTAACTACATCTATACTGAGGATAGACTTTCAGGGATGCAATGTTCTTGCGTTAAAGTAAAATACAGTCTACTGTTAACTGAACTTCCATGAAGCAACATTAATTTTGGAGCGTGGTAGTCGGTAATCAGTGGCTCATTCTGATGTGCTTTAACCAATGTGTCTCTTCGTGCTCAGTGAGGATATACTGTGCCATCCTTCAGTCAACTGTGTGGCATCTGTGAGACTATATTAAAAATGTATCCAGACTCTTCCAAGCTATCCCAAGGCTGAGGTAGCAGCTGCATGTGAAATACTAAGATAAATCTTAAAGTCGTGATTAAAACCCTTCTAGGTCAAAAAGTGTTTAATAATTTCCATATACTATTGGAATGCTCCATCAGGAATTTATGGCGTGGCATACTTGGGAGGTAGCCTTTCTGTCTGAAGAATGCTCTCTAAATTATAGTTTGCATGACTGGTAACTAAAACTCTTTGTTCCTTTGTGTGTGTACTCACTCAGTGTGCCATGTCAGGCTGCCATGTGAGCAACTAGACCCATGTGGCCTTTCTAATCACCCCCTAGAAGATGCAGCCACTCCAGATCTGCTTGGCTTTGCCCATTTGTGTATAATGCCTGTGTTTTAGGGGTCTGCCAGTAAAATGGTGAAGTCTTTCTGATCAGCTGAACAATCAGGGGTCAGCTTTTTAGATTCCTTCATATTTTAGATAAATTTTTGATCAAAGCCAGTTAAAGACAAAAGCCTGTTTTATATTCTGAAACAAATTGGGAAAATTGAGTAAAAGATGAAGTTTATAACCAGGAAAAAAAGCATCTTGATTATCTCTGCAGTGAACCTAAAGGGTTCCAGGTTCTAAAAATACAATATCCTCTAAGGGGACAAAAACAGGTCTAGAGAATTTATTTAAAATATATCCACCTACTGTTGTTTCATAAATAAATGTTTTTTTCTTAAAAACCTTTACAGGAATGCTTGACACTCTAGTCAAATACTTTGCTTAAGTAGATTAAAATATTTATACTTGGGCCACACAGATAATGTTGCCCCTCCCAGCACATACACACTCAAACACAGATACCTTTTCTATGAAGGAAAATTTCCATTTATGGTGCTTTCTCAGTGCTAGGGAAAAGAGTGCTTTTACTATGCTCCAACAACTGTAACTGGCATTTCCCTTTAAAAGGTCTACAAAATAGATTCTTCACACTGATTTGATTTGCCTCTGTGCAGAGAATTAATTCCCATTAAAAGGGGAGGATAGAGAGAATATATTTTGCAAACCTTCTAGAGAAAAGAAATTATTTCAAAGCCTCTGTCAGAGCTCGAGTATTAAGATCAGACCATGTAGCTAGTGGACAAATTGAGCTTTCTATTTACAATTCTCTTTTCTACTTCCTGATTTTTTTATCATTTCAGTTTTTTAAAGCACTATCCTCACAGAGTGACAGAACCAAGAATAGGAAATGAGACTCAAGTTTCACCATTTACCTCCCATCAGTACAGTTAGTGGTAGAGTTTCAACCGGTCATTACTTGCTGAAATGAGGTTGGGGGTGGGGGGGGGGTACCTGTGTATTTCATTCACCTGTGTTCATACTTTCCTTCATTGTGGACAACTGAGAGTTGGCTGTGGCTTTATTTCTTAATGGAAATGTTTCCATGGTCATATTATTTGGCACTAGAGGTTGCTTAGGTTCATGAATGCCATTCTTAAAGATGCAGATGGTACATGAGCCACAGACACCTGGCCTTTCAGGGACGTGAGCATAAATTACATCTGTCTAGTGGTTCCATACGCCTCATAAAAGTGAAATCTGGGGATTGTTTGCTGTTTCAGTATGATGGTTTTCCATTCATTGTCTCATCATCCCTAGGATATGTGCTGAATGAAAACTTCCTGTAATTCCTGTTAATATATTGTTAATGTCAGACGTGATGTGATACCGTTGAACTGTCCAAATGTACAACTACTTAATGGTGTTTGTGGAACTGAAATGTCTTAAATGTTGCATGAAATATGTTATAAAAATAGATTTGTTTTCTATTTTTCAACACCTCAGAATTGAGGGTTCATGGGCCAATAAGTGCAATATTTAATGACTTACTCAGTGTATATAAACTAGTGTGAAAGAGTGAATTATAATGAATGTGTGAGATGCTTTGATGGCTGTTTGACTTACTCAGATTATTTCGTGTAGCTGTATTTGTCTAGTGGTACAATTTATACAGTAAATACCTTATTGGTGTCATGTGAAACTCCTCTGTGCCTACTTCAAGGTATGTTTTTTTTTCCCCCTATAAGCCCAAACATTTAGGATCTGGGAATATATGTCAATTTTGCCTTTTAGAATTGTGGATTTTATTTTCAAGACAGAATGGCTGTTAGTTTATTTTATATAGGCATTCCCTTCTTTAATTCAGAATTTTCCTTAAGCCTTTTATAAGAGGTTAATTTAGAAACCTAAAAAAATATGCACATAAGGAAAAGTCATTTTTATTTTTCTCTGAAATGTTGATCACATGTTCTGTCTCCTAAGAATTTTCACTCATATTTTTGTGTATATTTTATTGTTACTCAACCTTGTGTTTTGTTTGCAAATTTAACACTGTCAATCCTGAGAATCCTAAAATATTGATGTCTTTTTAGGTTGTTGCTAATGTTATATTCACTTTCAATTCTCAATTGTCCACACTGATAATATAGGAGAAACAAGTCAGAATCCTTAAATCACTTTGGTATGTCATCACAAACTCATATATTCGTCCTCAGACTCCCTCGGTTAATCTCATAATTGGTGGCCTAGAACTTCAATGAGATACAAAATCAAGCAATTAGACCTGGTTGCTGGATTACCAAAAACTATGTATTTATGTATATGAAGTTTCAAGTAGAACAACTACCTTAAACTCCTATTTGCCATTTTAATTTTTAAGGCAAAACACTCATTTTAATACTGTGTTTTGCCTTTTCATTTAGTTAGAGTAAATCATGATACCCTTGCGAAAAACATTGAGTTTTTCACTAAAAATGATGAAAAACAGTTGGTTTTAGATGACCATGGCCCTCTGTACATCACAGGAAGCCTTCAGTTCTCTCTATGGCAATTGCCTGAAATTGACATGTGAGAATGTGCCAATCATATTAAATGGCTTTGGACCACTACCAGCGATATGTGGCCCTGTTTTACATGTGATAGCCTGCTCTCAGCCCCAAGAAGTCAAGTAGAGGTGGGTGAACCAGGGAGGTTAGAGACTACTTCGTGCCAAATTAAAAAAAAAGAAAAATGTAAGCAGGTAGCCAACATTAGAATGATAATTTAAGGGTGTGTTTAAATGTTTAGTCGTCAATAGTTAGTTACTGAATACCATGTACTCAGTGCTGTGGGAATCAAAACATGGAAGAGGTATGGCTCTGACCTCTAATAAGCTTACTGACTGAAGAACAAGGAATGAAATACCAGGATATGATCTAAATGCTATGTTATGTCAGGCTATAGGAGCACAGAGAATGTGAAACCTACAAAAACAGGAAAAGTCAAGAATAGCTCCATTGAAGAGGTGAGACAGGATCCCAGAAAGAATTAGATAGAGGAGACTGTGCCAGGCAAATAAATGGGAAAGGTCACAGTTTGTTTCCTTGAATGGGGGACAGAGCTGGCAGCTAGAGATCATTGTTTTCCTCCAGAAAACCAGACTGGCCCTCGGAAACCCAACAAATTACCCCAGTTTGGTTCTCTCTGTTTTTATCCCCATGAGGAAAGCAAGCTGCAGTGTCGTCATATTCCTCTGTGCTGAACGGCCCCAGACTCGGGCCCGAAACACAAATTAATCTGAAGCTCATAAGAACAGTAGATTTAGACATTTTGCCCATGCACCAAACCACAAGGCATTGTCAAATCCAGTGTCAACCAGGCAGATGTGAGCCCAGAGATTTTTTCTGTGGTTCTGTGTTTCCCATAAAGGGTATGGGGAAGTGCACAGATGAATACCTTCCTTTGTAACCAGGCACTTTCGGCTCCTTCTTAGTGACTGCACTGTGGAGCTCTTCTTGAGAAAAAATTGAGTAATGGCTTAATGCTTTCATATAGTGATCGTGATGTTTATTTGAAAACTACTGCTGCACAGCAAATATTATGACTCTTCATGTGTCCACAGGAGCTCTTGTCTGGGTTTAACGCTATGAAGTGTATTCACATTGTGAAGTTTTAATTCTCTTTATTAAAATTAATTGTGTAAGAGCTGTATGTGCTGTATTAGGTATTAAGTTTGTATGTGAATTCTGTATAGAAAGTGGTTTTTGTTCTTTGGGTTTATCTTGTTTTATTTGGAGATTACAATAAATATCTAAGAGACTATATTCCTGAATCTCAGTCTTGGTCTGAGAACATTTTTCATCTCCTCTCAATTTGTATTACTTTTGGTCCTAGGATACCTATTTCCATTTTTTTCCTTCCTCATCTACAATCCTAGGCACAGTACTGAGCTTGAACTAGAGACAGAATGAGTGTATTTTTATTTAGGGCTATGAGTTTCCTACACATGATTTTGGACTTAGGCAAAGGAGTTAACTCTAACATTTGTCATCTTTTAAGGTAGGTAACTTTTTATACCTGACTATATTCCAGAGTCAAAGCTCTTGGTTGTAGAATCAAGAAAGGCTGCTATGGTATTAAAAAGTCACCTCTGCTACCTGAAGACCATGTGTTCCTGTATCTGAATTCTAGGATCCAATGATTATTTTGCACCCTATTGACACAGCCTGGGAAAGAAGCATTCAACCAGGCAATGTATGGATGGGATGTGTGAGTGGTATAGGCTTTTTTAAATGTATGGTATGTCATGCAGTGATGCTTCAGGTAATATGCAGGCTTGCCTTGGTCTTGGACCTCAGAGCGTGGTGAAGCACCCAGTTATCCA
This sequence comes from Lipotes vexillifer, assembly GCF_000442215.2. Classification (NCBI taxonomy): domain Eukaryota; kingdom Metazoa; phylum Chordata; class Mammalia; order Artiodactyla; family Lipotidae; genus Lipotes; species Lipotes vexillifer. Next base: position 586,400 of record NW_006780143.1, read on the forward strand.
TCTATTTGCATCACAGCAGATCTACTACTAATTTTAAGATTGCTTAATATTCTAATCATGCCAACAGCTCTATTTCCACATATTTTCTTTCAAATATGCCTCTAAAGCTGTTTCCCAAACTCTGTGCTGAAAACAAGCCAAGCAAGATGGTCCTAGGAATATCCACATGGGTCCACAGGGTCAAAATAACTTCCTGAACAGAGCTCAGAGGGTCACCTGTCTGTCTAGACAAAGCAGGCAACATGAAAAGAATCAAAATTAATGGAAAATAATAAATTAAGGGACTTCCAGTTATATTAATCAACATTTATAGAATGTCTTTTATGTGCTAATTTCTTGGTGTACATGAAAATACATAAATAGAGTACTACCTCAGTGAACTCGTACAATTGTGATAGAGGAAAATGTGTAAGTTAATATTAATAGATTACCACAGTTTATATATTACTCTTTCTTAATATTTGTGTCTAATAAATAATTGAAGTGAACATTAGAAAGTTGTTTCATTCTAAAAGAACTCACAAAAATGTCTTCTTGAAATCTTATGAAATACATTTTTTCAGACAATAGTCCTCTATCCCTAGGTAAAAGTCTTGCCAGTAGCAAGACCTCAGAAGAACTATACATGCTTCACGGTCATTCTGAGGTTTCTGTGGCTAAACCAGTTCCAACTGGTTTTAGCAGGAATCCCCCTCTATGTTCCCCCCTCAGAAATAATCACCCTGGCTTTAATTTTTAAAAAATGAAGTTACTATGTGTCTATTTTTCTCAATAACATTGAAAATGTAGACCTAGAAAGAATATATCTGGCACCCTCAGAAGATGCTAATCATTTTTGCTAGGTTCATATTGGCCCTGAAAAAGACTTCTAAATAAAAGGTCACATGGCAGGCTCTGGTCTTGGACACTTCTCGGGAACACCCAAGTCTGAAGGTTCTCTTATTTCTCCTCTAAATTTCTTCTCACTTCACCCCATACCCACCAAGTCCAAAGAATCTTTAGTCTGGTGGAGAGGTAGTCTGACTGCTCAACTTTTCTTCCTAATCTATTTTTTATGCCCCAAGTCCTTCAGCACTAGAATTTCTTTTTTATTAATTCTAAATCTCAGGCAATTTCAGCTAAAAATCATATTCTTTTTTAAAGTATATTGTTCCTCCCTTAAAGCAATTCTACTGACTGAATGGTAGAAAGGCAAAGATAATATATTGTATAGACAATATAAGAAGGCAAGTATTGGGAGAAAGTCTGGATTAAAATTTCAAAACAGTATACTACCAAGCAGACAATTACAATACAATTTGATGTGTGCCAATATAGACGTTACATACAAACTACTGTGAAAGCACAAAAGAGGGGCAATTAACCCAGATTGGAGGCAAAGACTGGGATGTTCCAAGAAAGTGTACTAGAAGAAATGAGACCCGAGTTAAAACATATAGGAGATGTAGGAGTTATGCTGGAGCAGAAGTGGAAGAAGAAGGTTGTTCCACACAGAGAGAGCAACAAAAGCAAACCACAGAGGTAGAGCAGAGTACTGTGTATTCCTAGAACTCCAAAACCATTCACATAGGTCATCACAGGGTGGAAGAGAAAAAGAGAGGCTCAGTGCCGAGATCATCACACTTTTCTGAAATACTTTAAAGTCTGGATTTCATGTTCCAGCTTTGAAAAATTCTTGAAGGAATTTAAGCAAGAAATTAGTCTGATCAGATTTGACTTTTGAAAGGTCACTCAAATGGCAATATAGGAAATGGACTAATAGGAGGCAATGGTGGAAACAGAACAAGCATTAAAAAGCTGTTAGGTTATCTATATGCTTGAAATAAAGGTGGCTCAGTAGTGGTGAAGAGTACAGGATGCACGATAGTTCAATGTAGAAAGTAGGTAATGGTGACCAATAGGACTTCAAGAGTGAGAACTAGAAACTGAGAGGAGACACTGACATTTCTGGCTCAGTTTAAGTATATACTAGCTCCACTAACTCAAAGACAAAGTACAGGTTCTGGTTCAAGATGGTGCCGTAGAATATCCTGAACTCACCTCATCCCATGAACACACTGAATCTGTAGATACATATTGAAAAACTTCCACTGAAATAAAATGAAAAACTACCTGAGCAACCCCTATACACTGGGCAAATTAAAAAAAAAAAAAAAAATGCAGGTAAGAGAGGCTGAGACAGTCTCACCATAAATTCCATACTGGGTGTGGTGACCCACAATCAGGAGAGAACTCAAAACCGAGAGCTTCTCCCTGTGGAGGAAAGGGTTTGAGCTCCATATCAGGCACCCCAACTCTTAAAGTCTTCGTCTGAGAGATAAACTTCAAAACATCTAGCTTTTAAAATAAATGGGGCTCACATCCATGAGACCCGTGAGTCTATAGCAAATCGAGAAACAGCCCATAAAGAGTTTGCGGACTCAGATTTGCTTGCCTCAGAAACCAGCACAGAGGCAGTCAGCTGAGAGGAGACCAGGCTTTAAGACAAGCAAGCAAGCCTCTTTCACATAAAGTATCAGCCAGAGGGGCAGGCATCCAATTTAATACACATCTAGAGGCCTGATAGGGTACTCTCCAGAGACAGAGGCTGGCGGGCAGCATCTCTGTGCTCTCTGTCTGCCATGCTCCAGCTCACCTTTATCCCTTAGAAAGGAGTTCTTACCCTCTCTGGCACCCTGCCAAGTTTAATTGCCTGGCTCTGGTGGCCAGTGGAGCTCAAGCTTGAGAATCCTAAAAAATTGTAACCAATGGAGAAAGAGTTCTTACATGGCTGCCACCCCCAGAGCACAGCAAGAGGCAGCAGACTGAGGCACCCAGTCTTTCTGTGAAAGAGGCCTACCAGCTTATCTTCATAGCTACGGCCTGAGGGATAGGTTTCTAACTAAACAAACATCTAAGAGCTTAATGGAATCTTCTCCAGAAACCTTAGAGGACAGGCACAATCTCTGTGCTCTCCCTCTGCCACACCCCAAGAGGAGGGCTCTTACATGTGTTTGGTGCTTTCATTTTTGTGGTTGCCCCCCAGGGAATGCCCCTTGATGGCCTAGTTCTGATGGCCAGCAGGGCTTGCTTTCCTGAGTTCCATGGGATGGTAATAAACAGAGAGATGGTTCTTGGCAAGCTACCACTCCCAAGACACTGTGCAGACAGCAGACTGAAACACATCCCCAGTCTTTACATGATAGAGGTCTATTTGCTTCTCCTGGTGCTTCAGCCTGGGGAACAGGCTTCTACTTTGTCACATGTTTAGGGCCTAACAGAGGGGCATTCCAAGGACAGAAGCTGCTGGACTCCATGTCTGTGCTCTCCCTATGCCTTGCTCTAGGCCACTTGTATCTTTTCTAAAGGACCTTGTGTACTCATCTGGCACCCCAATTTTTGCAACTGCCACCCACAAGATGCCTTTAGATTCCAGGACTCCTGTGGCCAGTGAAACTTATGCATACAGTCACATAAGACCATATATATATTTGTGTACTTTAAAAGCTGCTGCCTAAGGGTCTGGCTTCCATCAGCTTGAATCTTTGTACTGACTGAGCTATTCCCCTTTAGGATACTGACAGCCTCAACTACTGGGAGTCACTAAGAATAAAATAATCTGCTTGAACAATCAAAAAAGGCAACCAAGAGCTAGGGCAGGGTTGAACGATAAGGTTCATCTCCTACATGAGGACGCTCCTTCAAGACTGGGTCTTGTTGAACCAGAACCTAGACTTAGTTTTATCTAATACATAGAAACTAACACAGAGGGTCAAGGAAAAAGAAGAAACAGAAAAATGTGTTCTAAAAGGCAGAACACACCTAAGAACAAGTTCTTAATGAAACAGATATAACTGATTTGCCTGATAAAGAATTCAAAATAATGGTCATAAAGATGTTCAACAAACTCAGAAGAATGAACACAGTGAGAATTTCAACAAAGGAATAGAAAAAATAAGAAAGTACCAAATAGTAGTCGTAGAACAGAAGAATCCAATAAATGAACTGAAAAATACACTAGAAAATTTCAATAGCAGACTAGATGAAGCTAAAGAAAGGATCAGTCAACTCAAAGGGCAGTGAAACTATCTAATCAGAGCAGCAAAAGGAAATGATGACAAAATGTAAAGATAGCTTAAGGGACTTAAAGAACAACATTGAGCACACCAATATTCATATTATAGGGGCCCCAGAAGAGAGAAAGGTGTCAGAAAATTTATTTGAAAAAATAATGGCCCCAAACTTCCCTAACCTGGGAATGGAAATAGACATCTAGATCCAGGAATCCAGAAAATTCCAAGTAAAATGAACCCAGAACAGACCCACACCATGACACATAATTAAAATGTCCAAAGTAAAGACAAAGGGAGAATCTTAAAAGCAGCAAGAGAAAATCAATTTGTTACATAAAGGAAACCCCCCTAAGACTATCAGATTTTTCAGCAGAAACTTTGCAGGCTAGAAGAAAGTGGCACAGTATATTCAAACTAAGAATACTCTACCCAGCAAAGTTATCATTCAGAATTGAAGACAAGATAGCAAAATCTAAAAATGTTCATCATAACTAAACTGTCCTTAAAAGAAATGTTAAGGGGACTTCTTTAAGCACTAATTAGTAACAGGAAAAGATATGAAGTATAAATCTCACCGGTAAAGGTAAATATATAGTAAAATTAGGAATAATCTAATGTTGTAAAATGGTGAATTAATCACTTGTAAAGCTAGTATGAAGGTTAGAAGATAAAAGTAATAAAATAACTATAACTACAATAATTAGGAAAGGGATACATAAGATAAAAATGTAAAATATGACATCAAGAACATAAAATGAGGCAGGGGGGAGATTAAAATGTAGAGCTTTAGATGCATTTGAACTTAAGTTGTTAAGAACTTAAATTAGACTGTTATAAATGTAAGCTGTTTTATTAAAGCCTCATGGTAACCACAAGGCAAAAACCTACAGTAGCTACACAAAAGAGAAAGCTAAAGAAATACAAAACACCACTACAGAAAGTCATAATATCACAAAGGAAGAGAGCAAGAGAAGAACAGAAGAAATACAAACAGCCAGAAACAATAAAAATGGCAATAAGTACCTATTTATCAATAATTACTTTAAAATAAATATATTAAATTCTCCACTCAAAAGACATGGAGTGCCTGAAGGGATAAAATAAAAATTTAAAAGAACCATCTGCAGGCTGGCTACAAAAGACACAAGGGCATACACAGTAAAGGGATGGAAAAAGATATTCCATGCAAATGGAAACTAAAAGAAAGCTAGGGTAAGTATACTTATATCAGACAAAATAGACTTTAAAACAAGGACTGTAACAAGAGACAAAGAAGGGCATTACATAATGAAAATAGTTCAATCAACAAGATAATATAACATTTGTAAATATTCATGTACCCAACATAGGAACACCTAAATGTGTAAAGCAAATATTTATAGACCTAAATGAAGAAATAAACCATGCAATACAATAGCAGTATGGGACTTTAAAGCTCTACTTTCATCAGTGGATAAATTGTCCCAGTCAGAAGATAAATAAGAAACATCAGCCCTAAACGACACATTAGACCAGATGGACTTAACAGGTATATAAAGAAAATTCTACCCAAGAGATTATAGAGTCGTTTCAAGTGCACATGGAAGATTCTCTAGGATAGATCATATGGTGGGCCACAAAACAAGTCTTAATAAATTTAAGAAGATTGAAATCATATCAAGCATCTTTTCAACCACAATGATACGAAACTAGAAATCAATTACTGAAGAATACTGGAAAATTCACAAAGAAGTAGAAATTCAAAAATATGCTACTGAATAATCAATGGGTCAAAAAAAAAATCAAAAAGTACCTTGGGGACTTCCTTGGTGGTACAGTGGTTAAGAATCTGCCTGCCAGTGCAGGGGACACGGGAAGATCCCACATGTCGCAGAGCAACTAAGCCTGTGTGCCACAACTACGGAGCCTGCACTCTAGAGCCCGCGAGCCATTACTGAGCCCATGTGCCACAACTACTAATGCCCGCATGCCTAGAGCCCATGCTCCGCAACAAGAGAAGCCACCACAATGAGAAGCCGCGCACTGCAATGAGGAGTAGCCCCCACTTGCCACAACTAGAGAAAGCCTGTGCACAGCAACAAAGACCCAATGCAGTCAAAAAAAAAAAACTTGAACAAATGAAAATGGAAATACAACAAACCAAATCTTATGGGATACAGCGAAAGAAGTTCTAAGGGAGAAGTTCATCGCCATAAATGCCTACATCAAGAATCAAATATCTCAAATTTTAAAAAAACCTAACTTACTACTCGAGGAACTAGAAAAAAAACAATTAAAACCCAGCTTTAGCAGAAGGAAGGAAATAAAGATCAGAATAGAAACAGATGGAGACTAAAAAGACAATAGAAAAAAAGATCAATGAAACTAAGAGCAGGTTCTTTGAAGATATAAAAAAAATTACAAATATTTAGCTAGACTCACCAAGAAAAAAGAGGACTCAAAATCAGAAATCAGGGCTTCCCTGGTGGCGCGGTGGTTGAGAGTCCGCCTGCCGATGCAGGGGACACGGGTTCGTGCCCCGGTCTGCGAGGATCCCACATGCCGCGGAGAGGCTGGGCCCGTGAGCCATGGCCGCTGAGCCTGCACGTCCGGAGCCTGTGCTCCGCAACGGGAGAGGCCACAGCAGTGAGAGGCCCACGTACTGAAAAAGAAAAAAAAAAAAAAAAATCAGAAATCAGACATTACAATGCATACCACAGAAATATAAAGGATTGCAGGAGATTGCTGTGAAGAAGTACACACCATTGAGTTAGACAACCTAGAAGAAATGGATAAATTCCTAGAAACATAAAAACTACCAAGACTGAATTGTGAAGAAATTGAAAATCTGAACAGAACAATTACCAGTTAGAAGATTGAATCAGTAATCAAAAACCTCCCAACAAACAAAAGTCAAAGACCAGACAGCTTCATTGGTGAATTCTACAAAATATTTAATGAATACCAATCTTCCTCAAACCCTTCTAAAAATAGAAAAGGAAACACTTCCAAACTCTTTTTAGAAGGCTAGCATTACTGTGATACCAAAACCAGACAAGGATACCACAAGAAAACTACAGACTACAATCACTGATGAACACAGATGCAAAAATCCTCAAAATATCAGCAAACTGAATTCACTATTAGAAGAATCATTCACCATGATCAAGTGCAACTTACTCCAGAGAGGCAAGGATCGTTGAACATTCACAAATCAATGTAGTACATCATATTAATGAAAAGCATTTGACAAAATTCAACATCCATTTATGATAAAAACTCTTAATAAGGTAGATATAAAGGGAACAAACCACAGCATAAAAGGTCATATATGTACATAGCAATAAGGACATACCTATCAGTTACAAGCCCACAGCTAACATCACACTGGTGAAAACCTGAAATCTTTTCCTCCAAGATCAGGAAAAAAACAAGGATGACTACTCTCACCAGTCTTATTCAACATAGTACTGGAAGTCCTAGCCAGAGCAATTAGCAAGAAAAAGAAATAAAAGGCATTACAACTCACACAGGAAGAAGTAAAACTGTCACTATTTGCTGATCTTATATACAGAAAATCCAAAAGATTCCACCTCCAAAAAAAATGCAAGAACTAAATAAATTTCAGGATACAAAAATCAGTATGTAAAAATCTGGTGCATTTCTATACACTAACAATGGACTATCAGAAAGATATTAAGAAAGCAATCCCATTTAAAATATCATCAAAAAGAAAAAAAATACTCAAGCATAAATTTAACCAAGGAGGTGAAAATTTTTACACTGAAAACTGCAAAACATCGATGAAAAAAATTGAAGAAAATACACATAAGTGAAAAGATATTGTATGCTCATGGATTTGAAGAATTAATATGGTTAAAATGTCCATACTACCCCAAGAAATCTATAGAGACATTGCAATCCCTATAAAAATTCCAGTGGCATTTTTCACAGAAATAGAAAAAAATCATAAAAGTGGTATAGAACCACAGAAGACCCCCAAATATCCAAAGCAATCCTGAGCAAGAGCAAAGCTGGAGGCATCATGCTCTCTGATTTCGAACTAGACTGTGGAGTTATAGTAATCAAAAAAGTATGATGTTGGCATAGAAACAAACACATAGCTCAGTGGAACAGTATAGACAGCCCAGCAGTTAAGTGCACACATATGTGGTCAATTAATTTACAACCAAAGAACTAAGAATCTACAGTGGGAAGAGGACAGTCCCTTCAATAAATGATGCTGGGAAAATTGGAATGCCACATGCAAAAGAATAAAACTGGACGCCTATCTTACACCATTTACAAAAATTAACTCACATTGGCTTAAAAACTTAAATGTAAGACCTGAAACCATAAAACTCCTAGAAGTAAACAAAGGTGGCAATCTCCTTAACATCAGTCTTTGTGATTATTTTTTTGGATTTAATACCCAAAACAAAGGTAACTGATAATATTACTGATAGTTAACAGCAAATAAACACAATTCAACACTAAATTATTTATTAAGTACACTGTCAACCCAGCACAGGTATGCACCCAAGGAAAGATTTTAAAAAGTAAAAGGAACTCAGCAAACATAAACCCTGCCTGTTTACCAAAAACATCACCTCTAGCATAACTAGAGGCACTGCCTGCTCAGTGATAACTGTTAAGCAGCTGTGGTATCCTGCCTGTGCAGCATAATCATTTGTTCTCTAAATAAGGACTTGTATGAATGGCCGCAAAAAGGTTTTACTGTCTCTTACTTTCAATCAGTGAAATCGACCTTCCTGTGAAGAGGTAGGAGTAAAAAAATAAGACGAGAAGACCCTATGGAGCTTTAATTAATTGACCCAAATAAATATAACTTAACCACCGAGGAATAATTTTCACAAGGGTTGACAATTTTGGTTCAGGTGACTTTGGAGAACAAAAAAGCTTCCTAATGATTAAAATCTAGACCTACTAATCAAAACACATTATCACTTATTGATCCAAATATTTTGATCAATGGAACAAGTTACCCTAGGGATAACAGCACAATCCTATTCTAGAGTTCATGTTGACAATAGGGTTTGTGACCTCGATGTTGGGTCAGGATACCCCAATGGTGTAACCGTTATTAAAGTTTCATTTGTTAAACAATTAAGGTCCTGGGCTTCCCTGGTGGCGCAGTGGTTGAGAGTCCACCTGCCGATGCAGGGCACACGGGTTCGTGCCCCGGTCCGGGAAGATCCCACATGCCGCGGAGCGGCTAGGCCCGTGAGCCATGGCCGCTGACCCTGTGCGTCCGGAGCCTGTGCTCCGCAACGGGAGAGGCCACAACAGTGAGAGGCCCACGTACAGCAAAAAAAAAAAAAAAAACAATTAAAGTCCTGTGTCATCTGAGTTCAGACCAGAGCAATCCAGGTCTGTTTCTATCTATTATATATTTCTCCCAGTACAAAAGGACAAGAGAAATGAGGCCTACGTTTTAAAAGCACCTTAAAATCAGTTAATGATATAATCTTAACATATAGAAAACATTACCCAAGAACAGGGTTTGTTAGGGTGGTAGAGTCTAGTAATTGCGTAAAACTTAAAAATTTATAACCAGAGGTTCAAATCCTCTCCCTAAAAAAATGTTTATAATTAATATCTTTATACTCATTATCCTTATTCTTCTAGCTGTAGCATTCCTAACATTAATTGAATGAAAAATTCTAGGCTATGCAACTTCGAAAAGGACGAAATATCTTTGGATCATATGACCTACTATAACTTATCTCTGATGCAATCAAATTATTCATCAAAGAGCCACTACAACCAGCTACATCTTCTATTTCCATTTTTATTATCACAGCCATTCTAGCCTTAACTTTAGCCCTAAGCATATGAATTCCCCTACCCATGCCCCACCTCCTTACTAATATAAACTTAGGGGTATTATTTATACTAGCTATGCCAAGCCTAGCTGTCTACTCCATCCTATGATCTGGATGAACTTCCAATTCAAAATATGCACTAATTGGAGCCCTATGAGCAGTAGCACAAACAATCTCATATGAAGTAACACTAACAAGCATTCTCCTGTCAATCCTTCGAATAAATGGATCCTTTACCCTCCCAACCCTCATCACAATACAAGAACATTTATAAATAATCTTCCCAGCATGACCATTGGCCATAATATGATTTATTTCTACCCTAGCAGAAACCAATCAAGCCCCCTTCAACCTAACAGAAGGAGAATCTGAACTCATATTGGACTTCAATGTAGAATATGCAGCAGGCTCATTCACTATATTTTTCTTAGCAGAATATGGCAACAACATCATAACAAATATTTTCCCAACAATCCTCTTTCTAGGAGCCCTGCACAACCTCCACACATCAGAACTATACACAACCAACTTCATTATCAAAACACTACTATCAACAATTTCCTTCTTATGAATTTGAGCATTCTATCCTTGATTCTGATATGATCAACTCTACTCCGAAAATGTTGGTTTATATCCTTCCCCTACTAGTAAATCCTGTTATTCTTATTATCATCATAACAACCATTATCTCAGGAATAACATAACTGTAGTTACCAGTTTACACTGAATACTTATCTGAATTGGATTTGAAATAAGTATACTAGCCATTATTCCCATTAAAATAAAAAAATTCAACCCACAAGTCATGGAAGCATCTATTAAACATTTTCTGATACAAGCCACTGCATCATTATTACTTAGAATAGTGGTTATAATTAACCTATTATATTCCAGCCAATGAACTATTACAAAAATCTTTAAATCAGCAGCATCAATAGTAATAACAATAGCCCTAATCATAAAACTAGGGCTATGTCCATTCCACTTCTGAGTATCTGAAGTCACACAAGGCATCTCATTAATAGCAGGCTTAATTTTATTAACATGACAAAACTCGCACCCCTATCAGTATTATACCAAATTTCACCATCCATTAACCTAAATTTAATACTATCTGTATCTATATTATCAATTATAATTGGAGGATGAGGCAGACTAAATAAACCCAATTATGAAAAATCATAGCCTACTCATCGATCACCCATATAGGGTGAATAACTATAATAAGCTATTACATTGTATAATCCAACTATAACAATCCTAAATCTAATCTATATCATAATAATGTTTACCATATTTATACTATTTATTTATAGCTCAGCCACCACTACACTATCACTATCACAGACATGAAATAAAATGCCCATTCACGACCTTTATTCTAATCACCCCATTATCAGCAGGAGGTCTTCCACCACTATCAGGATTTATACCAAAATAAATAATCATTCAAGAAAGAACAAAAAATAATATTATTTTACCTACATTAATAGGTATTATAACGTTACTTAATCTATATTTCTTCATATGACTCACATACTCCACAGCACTGACTATATTTCCCTCCACCAACAACAGAAAAATAAAATGACAATTTGATTTCACAAAACAAATGATCTTCCTACCAACAGTAATCATTATATCTACAATGCTATTACCACTTACACCAGTCTTTTCAGTAATGGACTAGGAATTTAGGTTAGTATAGACCAAAAGCCTTCAAAGCCCTAAATAAGTATAATTTACTTAATTCTTGTTCAATAAGAATTGCAAGACTATATCTTACATCAACTGAATGCAAATCAAACACTGTAGTTAAGTTAAATCCTCACTAGATTGGTGGGAAATTTTAGTTAAGGCTAAATACTCTAGTCAACTGGCTTCAATCTACTCCCCCAACGGTCAGGGAAAAACAGGCGGAAGAAGTCCGGGCAGAACTGAAGCTGCTTCTTTGCAATTCAATATGCTAGATTGACCACAGGACGTGGCAAAAAGAGGACTTAACCCCTGTCTTTAGATTTACAGTCTAATGCTTACTTAACCATTTTACCTGTGCTCATAAACCGCTGATTATTCTCAACCAACCACAAAGATATTGGTATTTCATATTTATTATTTGGTGCTTGAGCTGGAATAGCAGGCACTACTCTAAGCCTATTAATTCATGCTGAATTAGGTCAACCCGGAACATGACTTGGAGATGATCAAATTTACAATGTAGTTGTAACAGCCCACGCATTTTTAATCATCTTTTTTGTAGTTATACTTATTATAACTGGCCGTTTGGGAGATGACTAGTCCCATTCATAATTGGAGCACCCCATATAGCCTTCCCCTGCATAAATAATATAAGCTTCTGATACCTTCCATCTTCTTTCATACTATTACTCACATCATCAATAGTTGAACCTGGGCACTGGTACAGGCTAAACCATATATCCACATTTAGCTGGAAACCTAGCCCACGCAGGAGCTTCCGTTGACCTTACCATTTTTTCC
>NW_006780143.1:598785-612915 GCF_000442215.2 Lipotes vexillifer
CCCTACATTTAGCAGGTGTTTCCTCAATCTTAGGTGCTATTAATTTTATTACTACAATTATTAATATAAAACCACCCACTCTGTCCCAACACCAAACACCACTATTTGTATGATCCGTTCTAATTACAGCTGTATTACTATCACTACCAGTTTTAGCAGCCAAAATTACTATACTATTAACAGACCGAAACCTAAACACAACCTTTTTTGATCCTTCAGGGAGAGGTGATCTAATCTTATATCAACACTTATGTTGATTCTTCGGACACCCTGAAGTTTATATTCTTATTTTACCTGGATTTGGAATAATTCCACACATTGTCAGGAAAAAAAGAACGTTTTGGGTACGTAGGTATAGTTTGAGCCTTAATGTCAATCAGCTTCATAGGGTTTACCATGGGAGCCCACCATATGTTTACAGTAGGAATAGATGTTGATACACAAGCATATTTTACATCAGCTACTATAATTTTTGCCATTCCTATATGAGTAAAATATTTAGCTGACTGGTAACACTTCACGGAGGTAATATCAAATGATCCCCTGTCATAATATGAGCTCTTGGCTTCATTTTCCTTTTCACAGTAGAAGGACTAACAGTAATTGTTTTAGCTAATTCAACCCTAAATTACTTCACAATACAATATGTCCTTCACAATACATATTATGTAGTTGCACACTTCCACTATGTATTATCAACAGAAGCAGTATTCACTATTATAGGAGGCTTCGTACATTTAATCCCACTATTTTCAGGTTATAAACTCAATGAGTCATGAGCAAAAGGTCATTTTGTAATTATATTTGTAGGTGTAAATATAACCTTTTTCCCACAACATTTCCTAGGTCTATCTGGAATACCACAATAATATTCTGACTACCCTGATGCCTACACAACATGAAATACTATTTCATCAATAGGCTCCTTTATTCCACTAATAGCAGTAATATTAATAATTTTCATAATTTGAGAGGCATTTGCATCAAAACGAGAAGTCTTAACAGTAGGATTAACTACTACAAATTTAGAGTAACTAAACTTGATGCCCTCCACCATATCACACATTTGAAGAACCCATTTATGTCAACTTAAAATAGTGAAGAAAGGATGGAATCGAGCCCTCTTCTACTGGTTTCAAGCCAACAGCATAACCATTATGTCTTTTTCAATAAATGAGGCATTAGTAAAATTTTACATAAATTTGTCAGAGTTAATTACAGGTGAAAGTCCTATATATCTCCATGGCATATTCCCTCCAACTAGGATTTAAAGATGCAACATCACCCATTATAGAAGAACTTCTATACTTTCATGATCATATATTAATAATCATATTTTTAATTAGCTTTCTTGTTCTTTACATTATTTCACTTATACTAACAACTAAATTAACACATACAAGCACAATAGATGCACAAGAATTAAAAACTATCTGAACAATTTTACCAGCTATTATCGTAATTTTAATTGCCTTACCATCATTATGAATTCTTTACATGATGGATGAAATTAATAATCCCTCTCTAACTAAAAACCATAGGACACCAATGATACTGAAGCTATGAATATACAGACTATGAAGACTTAAACTTTGACTCCTATATAATTCCTACATCAGATCTAAACCCAGGAGAATTACGACTATTAGAAGTAGATAACGGAGTAGTTGTACCTATAGAAATAACAATCCGAATACTAATCTCCTCAAAAGATGTTTTACACTCATGAACTATACCTTCACTAGGCCTAAAAACAGATGTCATTCCAGGAAGCATGACCAGGTCTATATTACGGACAATGCTCAGAAATTTGCGGGTCAAATCGTAGCTTTATGCCCATCGTCCTTGAATTAGTACCACTAAAATACTTTGAGAAATAATCTGCATCAATACTATAAATACGTTAAGAAGCTAAATAACGTTAACCTTTTAAGTTAAAGCTTGGGAGTTAATCCTCCCCTTAATGATATGCCGCAACTAGATACATCAACATGATTTATTACTATCCTATCAATAATTCTAGTCCTATTCATTATATTTCAACTAAAAATTTCAAAACATATTTACTATTCAAACCCAGAAACAATATTTACCAAAACACTAAAACATCCCACTCCTTGAGAAATAAAATGAATGAAAATTTATTTGCTTCTTTCATTAACAGGGCTTCCTGTTGTTATCTTAATTATCATATTTCCAAGCATTCTATTTCCTACACCTAATCGACTAATCAAGCATATAACTTCTATTCAAAAGTGATTAGTTCAAATAACATCAAAACGAATAACAGCTATTCACAATCACAAAGTACAAACCTGAACACTAATACTAATATCACTCATTTATCAGATCAACAAATGTACTAGGACTATTACCACATTCATTTACACCTACTATACAACTCTCAATAAATCTAGGCATGGCAGTTCCCCCATGGGCAGGGACTGTAATTACAGACTTTCGTCACAAAGTAAAAACATCCCTAGCTCACTTTCTACCACAAGGAACACCAGTCCCTCTTATTTCCATACTAGTTATCACTGAAACTATCAGTTTATTTATTGAATCAATAACCCTGGCCGTAAACTTGACAGCTAACATCACAGGACACCTGTTGATTCATTTAATTGGAGGAGCAACTCTAGCATTACTAAATATTAGCACTGCCACAGCCCTAATTACATTTATTATCCTTATCTTCCTCACCATTCTCAAATTTGCTGTTGCCATCATTCAAGCCTACATATTTATCCTACTAGGAAGCCTTTACTTACACAATAATACATAATGACCCACCAAACCCATGCATATCATATAGTAAACCCCAGTCCCTGGCCCTTCACAGGAGCTCTTTCAGCCCTCCTAATAACATCAGTCCTAATTATGTGATTTCACTTTAATTCAACATTATTGTCACCAAGCCCACTAACAAATACCTTAACAATATATCAATGATGTTGAGACACCATCCAAGAAAGCACTTTCCAAGGCCATCATATACCAATTGTTCTAAAAGGACTCTGATATGGAATAATCCTATTATTTCATAAGTCCTCTTTTTGTACTGGTTTTTCTAAGTTTTTTAACCACTCAAGCCTTGCCTCCACACCTGAGCTAGGAGGATGCTGACCACCAACAGGAATCTGTCCCCTAAATCCACTAGAAGTACAACTCGTCAATACCTCTGTACTATTAGCTCCAGGGTATCCATTACCTGAGTCCACTACAGCCTCATAGAAGGAAACCGCAAACACATAATTTAAACTCTTTTTATTACAATTGCTTTAGGTGTTTTTTTACACTTCTACAAGCCTCAGAATATTATGAAGCATCTTTTACAATCTCAGATGGAGTGTATGTATCAACTTTCTTCATAGCTATAGGATTTCACAGACTACATGTAATTATTGGCTCTACCTTCCTTATTGTCTGCCTCTTACGTCAATTAAAACATCATTTTCCATCTAATCATCATTTAGTCTTCAAAGCCACTGCCTGATACTGACATTTTGTAGATGTACTATGACTATTCCTTTATGTATCTATTTTTTGATGAGGGTCTTATTCTTTTAGTATTAAATAGTACAGTTGACTTCCAATCAATTAGTTTGGGTATAATCTGAAAAAGAATAATAAACCTGATACTGACATTAATTACAAATATAGCACTAGCCTCATTTCTTGTATTCGTCGCATTTTGATTCCC
The DNA here is from genome assembly GCF_000442215.2 of Lipotes vexillifer. NCBI lineage: Eukaryota > Metazoa > Chordata > Mammalia > Artiodactyla > Lipotidae > Lipotes > Lipotes vexillifer. The sequence goes on from NW_006780143.1 coordinate 602,492, forward strand.
TCAATTAAATATTTATACAGAAAAAGCAAGGCCCTATGAATGTGGATTTGACCCCCATAGGATCAGCCCATCTACTCTTTTCCATAAAATTTTTCCTAGTAGCTATTACATTTCTCCTTTTCGACTTAGAAACTGATCTTCTTTTACCCCTACCATAAGCATCTCAAACAATCTAAAAACAATACTCATTATAGCACTATTCCTAATCTTATTACTAGCAACAAGCCTAGACTACAAATGAATCCAAAAAGGACTAGAATGACCTGAATATGGTAATTAGTTTAAAATAAAATAAATGATTTTGACTCATTAGAATATGATTAAGTTCATAATTACCAAATGCCTTTAGTATATAAAAATATTGTTATCGTATTTATAGTATCTCTCATAGGGTTATTAATATATCAGTCTCACCTAATATCCTCACTACTATGCCTAAAAGGTATAATATTATCAATATTTACTATAGCAACCCTAATAATCCTAAACACAAATTTTACCTTAGCCAGCATAATACCAATCGTTCTGCTACTCTTCACCATCTTCAAAGCTGCACTCAGACTACCCCTACTAGTAATAGTATCAAACACATATAGCACTGATAAAGTAAAAAATCTTAAACATCTCCAATGTTAAAAATTATTATCCCTACAATTATGTTAATACCACCAGCATGACTATCAAAAAGCAACATAATCTGAATTAACACTACAATACATAGCCTATTAATTAGTTTCATAAGCCTTTTTCTCCTAAACCAATTCAACGACAAAAATCTTAACTTTTCACTAGTTTTTCCTCCAACTCCTTATTAGCACCATTATTAATTTTAACATGACTCTTACCATTAATACTAATAGCCAGCCAATTTCACCTGTTCAAAGAATCATTAACCTGGAAAAAAATGATATATTACTATACTAGTAAAACTACAAATATTCCTAACATTTACTGCCACACAGAACAAATCTTATTTTACATTTTATTTGAAGCAACACTAGTCCCAAAACTTATCTTCATTACCCGATAGGGCAATCAAACAGAACAACTTAATGCAGGACTTTATTTCTTATTTTATACCCTAGTAGGGTCCCTCTCACTCTTAGTAGCATTAGTATATATTCAGAATATCTCAGGCTCATTAATTTTCTAATAATCCAATATTGAACTCAAGCAATATCAAACACCTGATCCAACATTTTCATATGATTAGTATGCATAATAGCCTTTATAGTAAAAATACCCCTATATGGTCTCCACCTTTGATTACCTAAAGCACATGTAGAAGCCCCCATTGCAGGGTCTATAGACCTTGCAGCCATACTGCTAAAACACAGAGGTTATGGTATATTGCTAGTTACAAAAATATTAAATCCATTAATGGACTTTATAGCATATCCCTCCCTCATACTCTCTTTATGAGGAATAATTATAACCAGTTCAATTTGCTTAATGCCAAACAGACCTAAAATCACTATTCCTCTGTTAGTTATATAGCTTTAGTTATCGTAGCTACTCTCATCCAACACCTTGAAACTATATAGGAGCTATCACTCTAATAATTGCTCACAGCCTCACATCATCTACACTATTCTGCTTAGCAAATTCAAATTATGAAAGTATCCACAGCCAAACAATAATTCTAGCCTGAGGCTTACAGACATTTCTCCCACTAATTTCAACATGATGACTATTAGCAAGCCTAACAAACTTAGCTCTACCCCCAACTACCAACCTATCAGAGTTATTTGTAGTAATATTACATATTATTTCATGATCAAACATTACCATTATCTTAATAGGAATTAATATAATTACTGCCCTATACTCCCTATATATGTTAACCATAACACAATGAGACAAATATACACATAATATCAACAATATCAAACCATCATTTGCACAAGAAAATGCCCTCATAACCCTTCACCTGTTACCTCTATTACGCCTATCATTAAACCCCAAAATCATTTTAGGGCCCTTGTACTGTAAATTTAGTTTAAAAAAACACTAGATTGTAAATCTAGTAACAGAAGGCCAGATCTTCTCATTTACCGAAAAAGTATGCAAGAACTACTAATTCATGCCTCCATACCAAACAGTATGTTTTTTTCAAGCTTTTAAAGGATAGCAGTGACTTCCCTGGTGGCACGGTGGTTAAGAATCCACCTGCCATTGCAGGGGACACAGGTTCAAGTCCTGATCCGGGATGATCCCATATGCCACGGAGCAACTAAGCCCATGTGCCACAACTACTGAGCCTGCACTCTAGAGCCCAAGATTCACAACTACTAAGCCTGCGTGCCACAACTACTGCATCCTGTGTGCCTAGAGAGAGGGTGCTCCACAACAAAGTGTAGCCCTCACTCGCCGAAACTAGAGAAAGCCCGCACACAGCAGCAAAGACCCACTGCAGCCGATAAATAAATAAATTTATATTTAAAAAAAAAGGATAGCAGTTATCCATTGGTCTTAGGAACCAAAAAATTGGTACAACTCCCAATAAAAGTAATCAACTTATTTACCTCCTTAACACTAGTCACACTATTTATATTAACAATTCCAATTACAATAACAAACTGCAACATTTACAAAAGTAACATATATCTACCCTACATAAAAGCCACTATTTCATATGCTTTCATTACCAGCATAATTCCAATAATAACGTTTATTCACACAGAACAAGAAATAATTATCTCAAACTGACATTGAATCACAGTCCAATGGAAAAATAAACAAATGGGACTACATCAAACTACAAAGCTTCTACACAGCAAAGAAAATCATTAACAAGATGAAAAGACAATCTACTTAATGAGAGAAAATATTTGCCAGTCATGTATCTGACAAGGGGTTAATATGCAGAATATATTAAAAAACTCATAAACTCAATAATAGAAAAAGTATGATTTTTAAAAATGGGCAGAAGATCTGAATAGATATGTTTCCAAAGAAGAGATACAGATGAACAAGAGGTACATGAAAAGACGCTCAGCATCACTAATCATCAGGGAAATGTAAATCAAAACCACAATGAGATATTACCTCACACCTGTTAGAACGGCTATTATCAAAAAGAAAAGGGGCACACGGTCCCCCGAGCTGCAGTGTCAGCACAGCAGTTTCACACTAGGAACTCTGGTCTGAAGTGCCTGGGGACAAGGTCTCTGCACCATATGAATGGCACCATATGAATAAGTGAAACTAGAGAAAGAACAAAGGAAAAAAAATACATATATATATGGGAAAAAGAAGACCAGAAAAGAGTGAGCAACCTGCCCAAGGTCACAAACAACCACACTCAGTAACACTGAAAGCAACATAAAGACTGGGTAAAAGAGGAAAGGAGCTTCCCTGCTGGCGCAGTGGTTGAGAGTCTGCCTGCCGATGCAGGGGACGCGGGTCCGTGCCCTGGTCCGGGAAGATCCCACATGCTGCAGAGCGGCTGGGCCCGTGAGCCATGGCTGCTGAGCCTGTGCGTCCAGAGCCTGTGCTCCGCAGTGGGAGAGGCCACAGTAGTGAGAGGCCCGTGTACCGCAAAAAGAAAAAAAGAAAAAAAAAGAGGAAAGAATCCCCATCTCTTTTTAGCATCATCAAGCCCACTGTGTCTCTATCCACCACAGTGAGAAACCAGAAGGTGTTGGAGACAAGATGGCCTAGCAGGACTTGAGTTCAACTCCTCTCACAAAAACAGCAAAATCACAACTAACTGCTGAACAACCATTGACAAAAAAAGACTGGAACCTACCAAAAAGGATATTCTACAACCAAAGACAAAGAAGAAACCACAATGAGACAGTAGGAGGAGTGTGCATTTTCAATACAATCAAACCCTATACCTGCCGGGTGGGCAAAACACAAACTGGAAAATAATTATATTGCAGCGGTTCTCACACAGGAGTGAGAGTACCGAGCCCCACCTCAGGGCCCCCAGCCTGGGGGTATGGAAATGGGAGAAGGAGCCGTCTGAGCATTTGGCTTTGAAGGCCAGTGGGGCTTCGAACTCCACAGGACTAGGGGAAACAAACTCCACACTTGGAGAAGGTATCATGCACACCAGGACTGAGGGAAAAAGGAGTGACTTCATAGGATCGTAGGCCAGACCTACCTGCTTGTCTTGGAGGGTCTCCTGGGGGGGTGGGGGTGGCAGCTGTGGTTCACTGTGGGGACAAGGACACTGGTGGCAGAGGTACTGGGGAGTACTCATTAACATGAACTCTCCTAGAGGCTGCCATTTTGTCATCAATGCCCAGCCCCACCCAACAGCCTGTAGGCTCCAGTGTTGAGACACAACAGGCCAAACAACAAACAGGGTGGGAACACAGCCCCACCCATCAGCAGCCAGGCTGCCTAAAGTCTTCCTGAGCTCACAGCAGCCTCTATACATATCACTTGACACAGCCCTGCCCACCAGAGGGACAAGACCCAATCCCTCCCACCAGGAAGCCTGCACATGCCTCTTAGACCAGCCTCACCCACCAGGGGGCATACTCTAGATACAAGAGGAACTACAATCCTGCAGCATGCAAAATGAAGACTTTAAACAGAGCAAGTTAGACAAAATGAGAGGGCAGAGGAATATGTTCCAGATGAAGCAACAAAATATAACCCCAGAAGAACTAATTAAAGTGGAGATAGGCAATATACCTGAACGAGAATTCAGAGTAATGGTAGTAAAGATGATCCATGATATCAGAAAAAGAATGGAGGAACAGATTGCAAAGATACAAGAAATGATTAACAGAGAGCTAGAATATATAAGGAACAAACAGAGTCGAACAATACAATAACTGAAATTAAAAAAACACTAGAAGGAATCAATAGCAGAATAAATGAGGAGGAAGAACGATAAGTGAGCTGGAAGACAGAAGGATGGAAATCACTGCCACAGAACAGAACAAAGAAAAAAGAATGAAAAGGAATGAGGACAGTTTAAGAGACCTCAGGACAATATTAAGCACACCAACATTATAGGGTTCTGAGGAGGAGAAGAGAGAGAAAGGGTCTGAGAAAATATTTGAAGAGATAATAACCAAAAACTTCCCCAACATGGGAAAAGAAACACTCAAGTCCAGGAAGTGCAGAGAGCTGCATACAGGATAAACCCAAGGAAGAATATGCCAAGACACATTTTAACACATTATTGACCGGAGATGTATTAATAAGTCTTTTGTTACCCGAAAATTACTGACCGGAAATGTATCAATACGTTTTTAGAGAGTGATATAATTAACATCACCGTGTGAAGTTGTTAGAGCTTAAAATTGATCAAGGGTTCATTATACAACTTATGATTGTTGTTATCATTCACATTTTGCTCCATCAGGTTTCTGTTCCAACTTTGTGTATATTATAAATGCAAGTTTATTACTATAAAATTTTCAAAAATGACACATCAGAAAATTTTGAGTGAAGAATTTTTCAGTGAATTTTATGCATATACTTCCTCTGACTGTCTGAGTGACATATATACTAGTGTCTCAGAAGATGATTGTTCTTCAGAATATAGTTCTGATTCAGACAATGTGAATATTAAACAAAAAGACAAGAAACTTTAGTGATTGATTCTGATATGGAAAGTGAAAATGATGGTGAAAACTCATGGTGCTGTAGAATGCTCAGAAGAGTGGATTGAGACAACATTTAATGAAGATTAGAAGACTTTACAGGTGTGCCAAGGGTAACTATTGAATGTAATAATCTGCAAAATGTCAGTGAAATAACTTTTTTTTTTTTTTGCGGTACGCGGGCCTCTCACTGTTGTGGCCTCTCCCATCGCAGAGCACAGGCTCCGGACGCGCAGGCTCAGCGGCCATGGCTCATGGGCCCAGCCACTCTGTGGCATGTGGGATCTTCCTGGACCGGGGCATGAACCCGCATCCTCTGCATCGGCAGGCGGACTCTCAACCACTGCGCCACCAGGGAAGCCTGAAATAACAATTTTTGGTAACGACTTATTCGAGTTGGTCGCTTCTCAAAAAACTTGTATTGGCAACAGAATGAAAAATCATATAAAAAGTATGACAAGGCTTTAAAATGGACTGATGTAACCAATAGTGACATAAGGAAGTTTCTTGGGTTAATAATTTTGATAGGACAAATAAGAAAGTCACACTGGAAAGAATACTGGCCGACTGATGCCTTACTTGAAACACCGATCTTTTCAAAGATTATGATGAGAAGAAGGTTCGAACAAATAATGACATTTCTTCACTTTCATGATAACTTGGAAACTCTACTTCTTGCAGACAGAATTTCAAAAGTTAAACTTCTTTTGGATTATTTTCTACCAGAAATTTCAATCGATCTATATACCCAAACAAAAGCTATCACTTGATGAGGAAATGATAAAATGGAGAGGATGACTCCAATTCAAAACCTAAAATTCTGGAAAACTTACAAAATATGAAATTTTGGTCAGGATGGTTAGTGAAAGTGAAACTGGATGTATATGCAACCTTGAGATTTAGAAGGGTAAAGGAAAGAAACTGCAAGAAACAATATTATCAGTCCTACAACCTTATCTTGGTTCATGACACCATATTTACCAAGACAATTATTACAACAATGTGTCCACATCTGAAATATTGTTGAAGAATAAAACCAGAGTCTGTGGGACTATAAGAGAGAATCATGGTCTACCAAACCAATTAAAGGAGAAATCTAAAAATCTACAGAGGGGAGAAATGACATTCTTACAGAAGGGAGAAGTGATTCTTCTTATATGGAAAGACAAGAAGCTAGCCTGCATGGTGACAACTATTCATGTTGCCTCCATAGCATCTATAGGAAAGGAAGACAGGAGGGCTGGCCATGAGATAACTAAGTCCACTTGTATGTTAGAGTATAATAAATATATGAAAGTAATTGATTGATCTGATCAATATCTAGCAAACTTCAATATCCTCCAGAAAACTCAAAAATGATATAAGAAAGTGGGTGTCTATTTGAGAAACTGCAGTTTATTCGATGTGTTTAAAATTTATTGTAGCTTTAATGCACAGAATAAAATGACTTACAAGCAATTTTTATTAGAAGTAGCTAGAGAATAGGTAACTGACCATTCTTGTGAATGTAGTGGTAGTTCCACACCTGGTTCTTCTTGTGTTTCTAAAAGAGCCCCCTGCAAAGATCCACCTTGTTGACAATCAGGTAAAATAAAAGAACATAATCTAGAGGAAATAATACCAACAGGACAAAAAAAAAAAAAAAAAACCTCCAGAAAGTGTAGAGTCTGCTCTTCAAGGGGAAAGTGCAGTGAAACACAGTATATTTGTAATAGATATTCTGTTCCCCTGCACAGAGGTGCCTGCTATACTGTCTATCACAGTCTAACAAAATATTAGAATGCTCTAGTAAGACACATAAAAGTTTCAAATAAATACATTAAGTGCAAAAACGTTGTTGATATTTACACACATGTGGGTGTTTCAATATTCACTTACATAAGAAATCACTGGGCACAGGTGTTAGTTTCTGCAAAAATCCCCTGGTCAATAATGTGTGAATCAAACTGACAAAAATTAAACACAAAGAAAAAATATTAAAAGCAACAAGGGAAAAGCAACAAATTACACACAAGGAAAACCCCATAAGGATGTGAGCTGATTTTTCAGCAGAAACTCTGCAGGCCAGAAAAGAGTGACATGATATATTTAAAGTGATGAAAGGGAAAACCTACAAGTAAGAATACTCTACCCAGCAAGGCTCACATTCAAATTCAGTGGAGAACTCAAAAGCTTTAAGGACAAGCAAAAGCTAAGAGAATTTAGCACTACAAAACCAGCTCTACAACAAATGCTAAACGAACTTCTCTAGGTAGAAAAAAAAAAAGGCCAAAACCAGAAACAAGAAAATTATGAATGGGAAAGCTCAATGGTAAAAGCAAACATACAGTAAATGTAGGAAATCCCCCAAATGCAAATATGATATCAAAACCGGCAATCATGAGAAGAAAATACAAATGCAGGATGTTGGAAATGCATTTGAAATTAAGAGAACAGCAATTTAAAACAATCTTGTATATACATATATATAGACTTCTGTATCAAAACCTCATGGTAACTGCAAAGCAAAAATCTACAGTAGATACACACACAAAAAAAGAAAAAGGAATCCAAACTCAACACAAAAGACAGTCATCAAATCACAAGAGAACAAAAGAGGAAGGGAAGAAAAAAGACCTACAAAAACTTATCCAAAACAATTAACCAAATGGCAATAAGAACATACATATCAGTAATTACCTTAAATGTAAATGGATAAATGCTCCAACCAAAAGACACAGACTGGCTGAATGGATACAAAAACAAGACCTGTATATATGCTGTCTACAAGAGACCCACTTCAGATCTAGGGACATATAAAGACTGACAGTCAGGGATGGAAAAAAGTATTCCATATAAATGGAAATCAGAAAACAGCTGGAGGGCTTCCCTAGTGGCGCAATGGTTGAGAGTCTGCCTGCCGATGCAGGGGACATGGGTTCGTGCCCCAGTCCGGGACGATCCTGCATGCCACACAGTGGCTGGGCCTGTGAGCCACCATCGCTAAGCCTATGTGTCCGGAGCCTGCGCTCCACGACGGAAGAGGCCGCAGCAGTGAGTGGCCTGCGTACCACAAAAAAAAAAAAAAAAAAAAAGAAAGCTGGAGTAATAATACTCATATTAGACAAAATAGACTTTAAAATAAATACTGTTACAAGAGACAATGAAGGACATTAATAATGATCAAGGGATCAATCCAAGAAGATATAACAATTGTAAATATATATGCAACCAAAATAAGAGCAGCTCAATATATGAGCCAAATGTTAACAGCCATAAAAGGAGAAACTGACAGTAACACAATAATAGTGGGGGATTTTAACACCCCACTTACATCAATGGAGAGATCATCTAGACAGAAAACCAACACTGTCTAAAATGACACATTAGACCAAATATACTTAATAGATATATAAAGAACATTCCAACCAAAGGCAGGCAAATACACATTCTTCTTCTCAAGTGCACATGCAACATTCTCCAAGATAGATCACATGCTAAGCCATAAAACAAGCCTCAGTAAATTTAAGAAAACTGGAATCATATCAAACATCTTTTCCAACCACATCACAATGAGATTAGCATTCAACTACAAGAAAATAAAAACTATAAAAAACATATACTAGCATATTGGAAGCTAAACAATATGCTACTAAACAACCAATGGATCACTGTAGAAATCAAAGATGAAGTCAAAAAATACCTAAGAGACAAATGAAAATGAAAGCATGATCATCCAAAACCTATGGGATGCAGCAAAAGGATTTCTAAAAGGGAAGCTTATAGCAATACAATCTTATCTTGTTAGGAAACAAATCCCAAATAAACAACCTAACCTTACATCTAAAGCAACTAGAGAAAGAAGAACAAACAAAACCCAAAGATAGTAGAAGGAAAGAAATCATAAAATCAGAGCAGAAATAAATGAAATAGAGATGAAGAAAACAATAGAAAAAATCAATGAAACTAAAAGTTGGTTCTTTGAAAAGATAAACAAAATTGATAAACCTCGCTTCCCTGGTGGCGCAGTGGTTGAGAGTCCGCCTGCTGATGCAGGGGACGCAGGTTTGTGCCCCGGTCTGGAAAGATCCCACATGCCGCAGAGTGGCTGGGCCTGTGAGCCATGGCCGCTGAGCCTGCGCATCTGGAGCCTGTGCTCTGCAATGGGAGAGGCCACGACAGTAAGAGGCCCGTGTACCGCAAAAAAAAAAATTGATAAACCTTTAGCCAGATTCATCAGATACAAAAGGGAAAGGGCTCAAATCAATAAAATTAGAAATAAAAAAGGAGAAGTTACAATGGACACCACACAAATACAAAGGATCATAAGAGACTACTACAAGCGACTATATACCAATAAAATGGAAAACCTAGAAGCAATGGACAAATTCTTAGAAAAGTACAATCTTCCGAGATTGAACCAGGAAGAAATAGAAAATATGAACAAACCAATCACAAGCACTGAAACTGTGATTTAACACCTCCCAACAAACAGAAGTCCAGGACCAGATGGCTTCACAGGCAAATTCTATGAAACATTTAGAGGAGAGTTTACACCTATCCTTCTGAAACTATTCCAAGAAACTGCAGAGGAAGGAATGCTCCCAAACTCATTCTATGAGGCCACCATCACCCTGATACCAAAACCAGTCAAAGATACCACAAAGAAAGAAAATTACAGGCCAATATCACTGATGAACGTAGATGCAAAAGTCCTTGGTAAAATACTAGCAAATCAAATCCAACAATACATTAAAAAGATCACACACTAGGGCTTCCCTGGTGGCGCAGTGGTTGAGAGTCCGCCTGCTGATGCAGGGGACACGGGTTCGTGCCCCGGTCTGGGAGGATCCCACATGCCACAGAGCGGCTGGC
>NW_006780143.1:612981-659590 GCF_000442215.2 Lipotes vexillifer
ACCCAAAAAAAAAAAAAAAAAAAAAAAAAAAAGATCACACACTATGATCAAGTGGGATTTACCCAGGGATGCAAGGATTTGTCAATATGCACAAATCAGTGTGATACACCACATTAACAAATTGAAGAATAAAATCCATATGATCATCTCAATAAAGGCAGAAAAATCTTTTGACAAAATTCAACAACATTTATGACAAAAACTGTACAGAAAGTGGGCACAGAGGGAATGTACCTCAACATAATAAAGGGCTATATATGACAAACCTACAGCTAACAACATACTCAATGATGAAAAGCTGAAAACATTTCCTCTAAGATCAGGAATAAGACAAGGATGTCCACTCTTGCTGCTTTTATTCAACATAGTTTTGGAAGTCCTAGCCACAACAATCAGAGAAGAAAAGGAAATAAAAGGAATACATATTGGAAAAGAAGAAGTAATATTGTCCCTGTTTGCAGATGGCATGATACTATACATAGAAAATCCTAAAGATGCTACAAGCAAACTACTAGAGCTCATCAATGAATTTGGTAGTTAGAGGATACAAAATTAATACACAGAAATCTGTTGCATTGCTATAAACTAACAAGGAAAGATAAGAAAGAGAAATTAAGGAAACAATCCACTTACCACCACATCAAAAGGAATAAAATACCTAGAAATAAGCCTACCTAAAGAGGCAAAAGATCTGTACTCTGAAAACTATAAGATGCTGATGAGAGAAATAGAAGATGACACAAGCACATACCATGTTTTTGGATTGGAAGAATCAATATTGTGAAAATGACTATACTACCGAAGGCAATCTACAGATTCAATGCAATCCCTATCAAATTACCAATGCCATTTTTTGCAGATCTAGGAAAAAAAACTTAAAATTTGTATAGAAACACAAAAGACCCCAAATACCCAAAGCAATCTTGAGAAAGAAAAATGGAGCTGGAGGAATCAGGCTCCTTCACTTCAGACTATACTATAAAGCTACAGTAATAAAAATAGTATGGTACTAGCATAAAGACAGACTGGTAGATCAATGGAACAGGATAGAAAGCCCAGAAATAAACCCACACACCTTTGGTCAATTAATCTATGACAAAGGAGGCAAGACTATACAATGGAGAAAAGACAGTTTTTTCAATAAGCGGTGCTGGAAAAACTGGACAGCTACATGTAGAAGAATTAAATTGGAACATTCTTTAATACCATACACAAAAATAAACTCAAAATGGACTAAAGACCTAAATGTAAGACTGGACACTACAAAACTCTTAGAGGAAAACATAGGCAGAACACACTGACATAAATTGCAGTAATATCTTTTTGGATGCACCTCCTGGAGTCATAAATTTTTTTTTTAATAAACCAATGAGACCTCATTAAATTTAAAGGATTTTGCATACAAAGGAAATCATAAACAAAGCAAGAAGACAACCCACAAAATGGGAGAAAATGTTTGCAAATGATGTGACAGACAAGAGACTAATCTCCAAAATCTACAAACAGCTCATGCAGCTTAATATAAAAAAACAACCCAATCAACAAATGGGCAGAAGATCTAAATAGACATTTCTCCAAAGAAGACATACAGATGTCCAAAAAGCAATATAAAGATGCTCAACATCGTTAATTATTAGAGACATGCAAATCAAAACTACAATGAGGTATCACCTCACACCAGTCAGAATGGTGTTCCATCTCTTCCATCCAACATGGGAATGTAAATTGGTACAACTGTTATGGAGAACAATATGGAAGTTCCTTAAAAAACTAAAAATAGAGCTGCCATATGAACCAGCAATCCCACTCCTGGGTTTTTTCCAGAGAAAACCATAATTTAAAAAGGTACATGCACCCCTATGTTCATTGCAGCACTATTTACAATAGCTAGGACATGGAAGCAACCTAAATGTCCACCAACAGAGGAATGGATAAGAAGATGAGGTATATATATACAATGGAATATTACTCAGCCATTAAAAAAATGAAAGAATGCCATTTGCAGCAACATGGATGGACCTGGAGATTATCAGATGGAACAATTGAAATCAATTCCTCTAAGATCAGGAATAAGACAAAGATGCTTACTCTAACCACTCCTACTTAATATAGTAGTGGAAATCCTGGCTGAAACAACAAGGAAGACAAAGAAATAAAAGGCATCCAAAATGGAAAGGAAGAAGTAAAATTGCTGCTATTTGGTGATGATATGATTTTTTATACAGAATGTATCAGTCAGCCAAAACTTTTATAATTAATCAATGATTTCAATAAGGTTGCAGGATACAAAAATTAACATACAGAAATAATTTGCATTTTTTATACTAATGATGAAAGATCCGAAAAAGAAATAAAACTTCCCCATTCACAATGGCATCAAAGACAATAAAATACTTAGGAATAAATATAACCAAGGAGGTTAATGATCTATACAATGAAATCTATAAGACTTTGATGAAAGAAATCAAAGGATACACAAACAAAAGACACCTGTGTTGATGGATGGGAAGAATATTGTTAAAATGTCCATGCTACCCAAAACCATTTACAGATTCATACAAACCCCATCAGAATACCAAAATTATTCTTCACAAAAATAGAAGAAACAATTCTAGAATTTATGTAGAACCACAAAAGACCCCAAACAGCCAAGGCAGTCCAGAGAAAAAAGAAAGTCTGAGGTACCATGCTTCTTGATGTCAAGCTATACTACAAAGAATGGCACAGTCACAAAAATAGACACATAAACCAACAGAACACAATCCAGAGCACAGAATTAAATTCTGGCATAGATGTTCAACTAATATTTGACAAGGGAGCCAAGAACACTCAATGGGGAAAGAATAATCTTTTCAATGAATGGTGCTGGGAGAAAGGGAGAAACACGGGCAGAACAATTAAACTGGACCCCTATCTCATGCCACTCACAATAATTAACCTTGAAATGGGTCAAAGACTTAAATGTAAGACCTGATACCATAAAACTACTAGAAGCAAACATAGGGGAAAAACTCCTTAATATTGGTCTTGACAATGATTGTTTGGACATGATGCTAAAATCACAAACAACAAAAAGCAAAATAAATAGATAAACAATTAATAAAATGAAAAGACATTCTACATAATAGGAGATTTTTACAAACCATATATTAATTAAGAGGTTAATATTCAAAATATATAAGTAACTCAAAATAACAAAAAGACAGTCCAATTTTCTAAATGGACAGAACAACTAAAGAGACATTTTCCCAGAGAGTACATCAAAATGGCCAATGGATATATGAAAAGATGCTCAACATCTATAATCACCAGAAGAGTGCAAATCAAAACCACAATGAGATATCACCTCACACCTGTTAGAATGGCTATTATCAAGAAATCAAGAGACAACAGAGACTGGCGAAGATATGGTGAAAAGCGTAGGAATGCAAATTGGTCCAACCACTATGGAAATTAATATGGAAGTTCCTCAAAAAATTAAAAATAGAAATACTATAAGATCATGCAATTCCAATTCTGGGTATATAACATGTGGAATAATAGAAAAATATAGATAGATAGACAGATAGATAGATAGATAGATAGATAGCTATAGATTCTGCCCCTGCTTCCTGGCACAGAGCTCCTTAAACTGTTTCTCTTTTTCCCAAAATTTTAATTGAAGTATAATTGATTTACAATGTTATATTAGTGTCAGGTGTACAGCATAGTAATTCAGTACTTATACAGATTATACTCCATTAAAAGTTATTACAAGGTATGGGCTATAATTCCCTATGCTAGACAATATATCTTTGTTGCTTATCTATTTTATACATAGTCGTTTGTATCTCAATTTCATACCCCTAATTTGGCTCTCCCATGTTCCCTCTCCTCATTGGAAACCACTAACTTGTCCTCTTTATCTTTGAGTCTGTTTCTTTTTTGTTATATTAACTGGTTTTATTTTTAGATTCTACATGTAAGTGATATCATACAGTATTTGTCTTTCTCTTATTTCATTTAGCATAATACCCTTCAAGTCCATCCATGTTGTTTCAAATGGCAATATTGCATTTTTAAGGATGAGTAGTATTCCAGTGTGTGTGTGTGTGTGTGTGTGTGTGTGTGTGTGTGTGTGTGTATCACACCTTCTTGATCCATTCATCTGTTGATGGGCACATATTGCTTCCATATCTTGGCTCTTGTAAATAATGCTGCTATGAACATTATGGTGCATGTATCTTTTTTAATTAGCGTTTTCATTTTTTTCAAATATATAGCCAGGAGTAGAATTCCTGGATCATATTGTAGTTGTATTTTTAGTTTTATGAGGAACCTCCATACTGTTTTCTACTGTGACTGCACCAATTTACATTCCTACCAACAGTGTACAAGGGTGCCCTTTCCTCCACATCCTTGCCAACATTTGTTATTTGTGGTCTTTTTGATGATAGCCATTCTGACAGGTGTGAGGTGATAGCTTGTTGTGGCTTTGATTTGCATTTCTCTGATGATTAATGATGTTGAGTGTCTTTTCATGTGCCTGTTGGCCATCTGTATGTCTTCTTTGGAAAAATGTCTATTTAGGTATTCTGCCCATTTTTTAATTGTGTTGTTTGATATTGAGTTGTATGACCTGTTTAGATATTGTGGATATTAATCACTTACCAGTTATATTATTTGCAAATATTTTCTCTAATTCAGTATGTTGTCTTCTATTTCTTGTAAAGCTGGTTAGTGGTGCTGAACTCTTAACTCTTGCTTGTCTTGAAGCTTTGGATCTCTCCATCAAATCTGAACGAGAACCTAGCCAGGTTGAAGATTCTTGGTTGTAGGTTTTTCTCTTTCATCACTTTAAATATATCATCCCACTCCCTTCTGGCCTGCAGAGTGTCTGCTGAAAAGTCAGTTCATAGCCTTACGAGAGTTCTCTTATATATTATTTGTTGCTTTTCCCTTGCTACTTTTAATATTCTCTCTTTAATTTTTGCCATGTTAATTACCGTGTGTCTTGGTGTGGTCCTCTTTGGGCTAATCCTGTAAGGCAGCAGTCCCCAACCTTTTTGGCACCAGGGACCAGTTTTGTGGAAGACAATTTTTCCACAGACCGGGGTGGGGTGGAGCGATGGTTCAGGCGGTAATGTGAGTAATGCGGAGCAACAGATGAAGTTTGCTTGCCTGCCCACCACTCACCTCCTGCTGTGCAGCCTGGCTCCTAACAGGTCATGGACCAGTACTGGCCCATGGCCTGGGAGTTGGGGACCCCTGCTCTAAGGGAATCTCTGCCCTTCCTGGACTTGAATGTCTGTTGCCTTTCCCAGATTAGGGAAGTGTTCAGCTACCATGTCTTCAATTATGTCTTCTGCTCCTTTCTCTCTCTCTTCTCATTCTGAGACCACTATAATGTGAATATTAGTGCTTGATGCTGTCACAGATGTCTCTTAAACTGTCCTCCTTTCTTTTTTTTTTCCCTGTTCAGCATCAGTGATTTCCACTACTCTTGTCTTCCAGCTCACTAATCCATTCCTCCATATCGTTTAATGTACTGTTGATTCCTTCTAGTGTATTTTTCATTTCGATTATTGTATTCTACATCTATTTGGTTGTTCTTTATATTTTCTAATTCCTTGTTATAAAGCCTCTAACGTCTAACTCTGTGCATCCATTCTTCCCGAGTTCTCCAATGATCTTTATAATCACTACCCTGAATTCTTTCTTGGGTAGATTGCCTATCTCCATGTCATGCTTAGTTCTTTTCTGGGGTTTTATCTTGTTTCTTCATTTTTACATGTTCTTCTGTCACCTCGGTTTGCCTAACTTGCTTTTTTAATTTTTATGGTAAGGTGGTTACAGCTCCTGATCTTGAAGAAGTAGGCTTTTGTAGGAGATGTCCTATGCATCCCAGCAGTGCACTTCCCTCTCTTCACCAGAGCAATATGCTCTAGGTGTTCCCCTTATGAGGGCTGCATGGGTCTTTCTGTTGTGGTGGGCTGACTATGTGGGTGATCTTGCAGGCTTTGTTGGCCCCTGGTCTGTTTGGTTGCCAGGTCCTGCCTTGTGTGGAGGCTTCCA
Organism: Lipotes vexillifer; assembly: GCF_000442215.2. Taxonomy (NCBI): domain Eukaryota; kingdom Metazoa; phylum Chordata; class Mammalia; order Artiodactyla; family Lipotidae; genus Lipotes; species Lipotes vexillifer. The sequence continues at coordinate 619,036 of NW_006780143.1, forward strand.
GCTGCTTGTTGGAGGGACTGAGTCACGAGGCAGCTGGCTGGCTGAAGAACCCCAGGATCCCTGGGGCTAGTGCTGGATTACTAGGGTAAGCCAGGGTCAGGGTCCAGGTGACTCTGGAGCTGTTGCCCACCCTCTAGTGTGTGAAGTCAGGTCCTGGGGCTAGTGGTGCTCTTCTGGTTGGCAGAGCTGGGTCCTGGGGTCTCGTTGCAGGGCCCATGGGTCCTAGAGCAGGTGTTGGGCTGCTGGTGGGTGGGACTGGCTCCTGATGCACTTGGCTGTGGGCCCAGGTTATCTTGAAGCTTGTGTTGGCCTGCTAGTGGGTGGGGCCTGAGCCCAGTTGGTCCCAGTGCAGAATCTGGCCTGCTAGTGGATGGGCCAGGTTTGCAGACTGTAGTGCTATGGTTTTCTTACAGCTGGTGTCCATTGGCTGGTGGGTAAATCTTGGAGCTGGCTCACTCGTGGGTAGGGCTGGGGTCCTAGTGATTCTGGGCCAGGTGTCTGCCCACTGGTGGTAGAGCTGGGTCTGCAGTCTCTGGATGGAGGGCCCTGGGAGGTCTTGTGTTTACTGCCTGCGCACTGGTGCATGGGGCTGGGTTCTGGACACTCTGGCAGGCAGGGCAATGTCCAGAGGTGGCTGTGGGCTTAGAGATTCTTAAGGCAGCCTGTCTGCTGGTGGGTGGGGCTATGTCCATTCCCAGTTAGTTGCTTGGCCTGAAATGTCCCAGAACTGGGGCCTACAGATGATTGGGCCAAGGCAGGGTTGGGTCCTGGGCTAATAAGCTAGAGTGAAGGTTCCAAAATGGTGCTTGCCAACACCAGTATCCAAGTGGAAGAACGAACTCCCAATAATGTCTGCCACCAGTGTCTATGTCCCTAGGGGTAGGATGCAGTTGCCTCCTGCCTCTCCAGGATACTATCTAGTCTCATCAGGTAGATCTGACCCAGACTCCTATCAAATTACTGCTTCTGCACTGGGTTCCAGAGCATGTGAGATATTTTGTGCACCCTTTAAGAGTAATGTCTCTATTTCCCACAGTCCCCTGGCTCTCCCAAAAGTAAGCCCCTCTGGCCTTCAAAGCCAAACGCTCTGGATGCTCATCTTCCCAGTGCAGGACCCCCAGGCTAGGGAGCCTGACACGGGGATTAGACCTCTCACTCCTTTGGGAGAACCTCTGCAATTGTAATTATTCTCCTGTTTGTGAATCACCTCCCTGGGGGTAGGGGATTTCACTGTATCACAACTCTGTCCCTCCTCATCTCATTTGTAGATCTTTTCTTATAGGTTCCAGTCTTTTTCACTGATGGTTGTTCTGCAAAAAGTTGTGATTTTCCTGTGCCTGTGAGAGGAGGTGAGCTCAGAGTCTTTCTACTCCACCATCTCGTGCAATCTCCTAAACTCATAGAATTTCTTAAGTGATAATGCGCCCTAGGGCTCTTATTTGTTATATGGAGGTGACTCTGAGTGGGCTCCTGGATGGAGGCTGGTCACCAGAAAGACCAGGCCATGATTAGAAGTTTGGAATTTTCAACCCCACCCCACATCTTCCAGAGAGGGGAGAAGAGCTAGAAATGGAGTTAATAATTGATCATGCCTAGGTGAGGAGGCCTCTGCAAAATCCAAAGAGTACAGGGTTTGGAGATCTTCCAGGTTGGTGAACAGGCGGAGGTGCTAGGAGACTGACATACCTAGAGAGGGCATGGAAGCTCTGCATTCCTTCCCACAGACCTTGCCCTACACTTGTCTTTCATCTGGATGTTCTACTATATCCTTCAGCATATCCTGGTAGAAAAGTAAAACATAACTGAGTTCTGGGAGTTTTTCTAGCAAATTGAACATGAGGAAGGGGTTGTCATAACCTCCAACCAACAGCCATTTTGTCAAAAAGCCCAGGTGACAACCTGGGAAGTTGTTGGAAGGAAGTCCTGTAGGACTGAGCCCTTAACTTGTGGGAACTGACTCTATACAGGTAGAGAGTTTTAGAATTGAGCTAAATTATAGGACACCGAGCTGGTGTCACAGAGAATTGCTTGGTGTGGGGAAAAACTTCTACATATTTTGACCAAAAGTGAATTGTTTTTTATGAGTAGTAAAGGAGACTCACAGGGAGGAAACTCATAGTAGGGAAGAACTGTTCTTTTTCCTACAATGGAAGGAGAAAAACTGCATTTTTCCATTACACTGCCAAAGGAAATGAAAACAGGAGTTTGAAGAGATGTATGCACTCCCATTGCAGTGTTATTCACAATAGCGAAGACATGCAAATAACCTGAATATTCATCAGTGGATAAATGGATAAAAAGATGTGGAGAAAGAAAGATATCTTGCCATTTGCAATAACATGGATAGACCTTGAGTACATTATGCTAAGTGAGATAAGACAGATGGAGAAAGTCAAGTACTGTATTTTAACACTTATATGTGAAATATAAAAAAGTCAAACTCATAAAAAACAGTAAAATGATGGTTACCAGGGAATGGGGTGGGGGATAAGACTGATGTTGTTTAAGGGTGCAAATATGCAATGAGTAGCACACAAGCCATAGAGATCTAACACACATTATAATGACTTTAGGCAATATTGTACTATAACTATGTAATGTTATAAATATAGCTACAAAATTATATTACAGTATGTAAGTACCGAAGTAACATGCTGTATACGTTAAATTTATACAAGGTTGTATGTCAAATATACTCAATTTAAAAAAAACAGGTACAATAACCAAAACTCTGGGGAGTAGAGAAAACAAAATGCAGGAGAATGTCACATATCAGAAGAGTAAACTGGGAACTAGGATACACTACATCTATAGGCAACCAAGGAAGGCAAGCTCACAAAAAAGACTTGAAAAAGGAGAGGCTAAATACATGGATGGACATGAAGAAGTCTACAAATAAGAAATGTTGGAGAGGGTGTGGAGAAAAGGGAACCCTCCTGCACTGTTGATGGGAATGTAAGTTGGTGCAGCCACTGTGGAAAACAGTATGGAGGTTCCTCAGAAAACTAAAAATAGAATTACCATATGATCCAGCAATCCCACTCCTGGGCATATATCAAGACAAAACTATAATTCAAAAAGATACATGCACCCCTATGTTCATAGCAGCACTATTCACAACAGCCAAGACATGGAAACAGCCTAAATGTCCATTGACAGATGAATGGATAAAGAAGATGTGGTATGTATATACAATGGAATACTACTTAGCTATTAAAAAGAATGAAATAATGCCATCGGCAGCAACATGGATGGAACTAGAGATTATCACACTAGGTGAAGTAAGTCAGAAAGAGAAAGACAAATACCATATGATAGCACTTATATGTAGAATCTAAAATATGACACAAATGAACTTATCTATGAAACAGAAAAAGATCAGAGACATAAAGAATAGACTGGTGGTTGTCAAGGGGGAGGGGCCTGGGAGAGGACTGGATTCGGAGTTTTGGTTTAGCATATACAAACTGGTATATATAGACTGGACAAACAATAAGGTCCTACCATATAGCACAGGGAACTATATTCAATAACCTGTGATAAACCATAATGGAAAAGAATATGAAAAAGAATGTATATAATATATATATATAACTGAGTCACTTTGCTGTACAGCAGTAATTAAAACAACACTGTAAATCAAGTATACTTAAATTAAAAAAAGAGATGGATGGAGAATGGGATGAGAGTGGGATACACGAAGCCACGAGAGGAGAGAGTTTTGAGATAGAAGTGGTCCACATTTTCAGATTATGTGAAGAAAAATCAGGATTGCCAGTCACGTTGACAGGGACAGTTTTAGAATAGCAATGGAGGAGAAAGATTGCAATGGGCAGAGAATCAAATGGTAATGATGAAGATAAGACACTATTCTTTTAGGTACTTTGAAGATACAAGTGAGGGTTATTTAATGAGGATAGTCTAAAGAGGGTTTTATTTCCCAAAATGAGATGCTTACATATCATTTAAAGTTAAAGAGAGCCAACAGAGTTTGAAAATATAAGCAAAAATTGATATCCTCTCCATCCAAGTCTTATTCTCCCATTTGTACTCCTGTTTCTCTCTCCTCTGCTCCCTCTCTATGCACTTTAGTTTCTATACAACCATCTCAAACTAATTGCTTTTGTCCTTTCCTAATATTTTTACTAATCTGTAGGGCATGGAGCTTCCAACAACTACTTACAATGAGATGAAAAACAACTATCTTTTTAAGGTTCATACTGAAACAGACATTGAATATTATAAAAAAAAAAAAAAAATTTAACCAAGAAAAGCATTACCTCATCTTAACAGTGATGACGACATTTTTAATGTCGAAGAAACCAGAAACCATTCGTTAAGTGGGTGACGAGCCCAACTGAGCTAAGGTTTTAAACTGTGTTTTTCCACCAAATCACAAAACCATTTGCAAGAGAAGGGAAGGTGATATTTCTGAAAAGCTGGCAGCTGCTCCTTTATACATTCTCATTGGGATACACCAGGTGTGATGCATTCCCTGTGGTTGACATCACTTCAGATCAAGTATAAAATAACATATTCCTCGGCATCTTTTTGCCCTTGCCTCTATTCATAGAACAGAAAAAGGAAAAGACAGGGGTAGGCTAATGGAGAGCAAGTCAAAATTAAAAGGACATTTAAAAATAGAACTTTGGAGGGAGGAATGGTGTTGGTAGTAGAAATCCTGGAAACTGACACATAACATAGGCTTAGCAAGGAAAAAGATGGCATTCACAAAAGGCCATTTGTTGATACTTGAGCTAAAGTGCAGTCAGGATTTGCAATGGGAAGCGGGAGGGGAGGGAGAATTTCTTATGGAGGTTTGACAGTATAAGCAAGAAATAAAAAGCTAGTTTAAAAAAAAGGTCTTGGAAAATAGATTAGGTTCTTAGGTGCCATGAATTCCAATCCTAGAGCTGAAAATAGGGTTTTCACAAAAATACTCACAATTTTTATATATTATCAAAAACTGAATGGGACCTTAAGAGGACATCCAGAAAAATCTTTTTCCCTTTCTGTAGTTTAAATTGCAGTTGCTGTACTACACAATTGCTGGTGCTCTCCTAAGGTTACTGTGACTCTCTATAAAAGACATTTCAATATTTCTCTCACTAACTGTCTGCCCTTAAATGGTAAAGGCCTAGAACATTTTCCTTGTACTGTGTCAGTAGAAAAGGAAAAAAAAAAACTCTTCAAAGAGCATTACGATATTGAAAAGTATAATAGCTTTTGGAATTTTATCATTTCCATTTGACCCCAGGCCATCCTCAAATACAGTGATTTAATTGGAAAGAACCCTTGGACTTTCAATGTAAATTATTCAATATTAAGACCACCCTCAAGTCACTGCATGATCTGATCATTAAAAGCAAGTACAGTTTTACGGTGTTTTCAATCTTCTGGGGGCAGTGTGTATTATTTTATTCATCTATGCATTTAATAAATGTTATATAAAGGGCTTTTATGTGTCAGGCACATAAGTTGAATTTATTATCCTCTGGGGTAATTTATTATCCTCTGAGCCCAGAGAGAAGGGCTTGTCAACTTGATTCTCTAACTCTACCTCGACTAATTTAATCAGATTCTCTGGTACCGAGACCTAGGATTAAGTATTTTTTAAAAACTCCTCAGGGCTTCCCTGGTGGCGCAGTGGTTGGGGGTCCACCTGCCATGCAGGGGACACGGGTTCGTGCCCCGGTCTGGGAGGATCCCACATGCCGCGGAGTGGCTGGGCCCGTGAGCCATGGCCACTGAGCCTGCGCGTCCGGAGCCTGTGCTCCGCAACGGGAGAGGCCACAACAGTGAGAGGCCCGCGTACGGCAAAAAAAAAAAAAAAAAAAAAGCTCCTCAGGTGCTTTTCATGTGGTCCAGTTTTATGAAACATAAAAAACCTAACAGGAGATACCAGTTTGGTACAGCTTTCCCAAAATACAGAGCAAAGTAGAGCTTTCTTTGCCATCAAGGGTTATCCAGCTATTCAAGGGCCATTACAGTTGCCCTTCCACCTGTTCCCTATTCTTCATCCAACCAGGAATTATTAAGTCCAAGAGTAGCAGCTGCCTTATTACCAGTAGAGTCAACATCTGAGCATGCAAACGGAGCCCTGGTCAGTGCTATTGAAGCCATGACAACATCATGACAAACAACCCACCAAACAAACCCACCAACAATGAATGGCCCCTATAGGATTAATTCCCCTTTTATCTCCTTTTCTTTTCAAGCCATTTCTACTTTCTGGTCATGGCCCATGAAAACGAGTTTGCCCATTCCTCTTGCAACAGTGCAGGAACATTACATTTGCCATTGGTGGTACTGGCAGAAGCACGTCTTTATTCCCAGGTAAACCTAGGCACTGCAGAATGTGCTCCCTATGCTTCTATGAGAAACTCATTCAACCTCTGCACACACTCAGTATGGTAAGCTGCCCCCTAAGGATCCCATCTCCTGGTGGTATCATGCTTTGTTACGTGGCCAAAACAAATTACAACAAATTTAGCAGCTTAAAACAAGCAACCCAAATATTATTTCACAGTTCTGTAGGCAGAAGTCCTACTAGTCTCACCAGCCTAAAAATTAATGTATCAACAGAGACACACTCCTTACCAGAGGCTCTGAGGATGAATCTGCTTCCATGCTCTTTTAGGTTGACGGCCGAATTCAGTTTCCTTGGTTGTAGGATTGAGGTCCTCAGTTCCTTACTGATTGTCACCCAGGACCAGTCTTTGCTCCAGTCTTTGTTGGAGCCTCTCTGTATCTTACTTGCTTTGGATAAGCTCCTAGAAGCCTCTCTCCAGTCATTGCACATGAACTTTAGGTCTCAGAACCTGCACCTCAAACACCTTTCACCCTTAAAATCTCTCTGACTTCCCTTTCTGCCACACCCTTTCACATTCTTCTTCTGCTTTTAAGAGATCATGTGATTACATTGGCCCCAGCTGGATAATCCAGTATACTCTCCACTTTAGGGTCAATAAACTTAATCACACCTGCAAACTCCTCTGCCATGTAATATAACATCTCCACAGGTTCCAGGGATTAAGGAGTGAACATTCCAGGGATTTAGGAGGAGCCATTAGTGTGCCTACCACATGCCTTTATATAATTCTCCTTAAGGGGGAAAGGGATTTAGCAAATAGAATGCAACAGAGGTTATGAGACATCATTTCCAAGATTAAATTATTAAAGACTGCAGCTTCCATCCTGGGGCACTCTCTCTCACTCTTTCTTGATCACTCACTCTGGGGAGACCAGCTGCCATGTTGTGAGGAAGACCTATAGTGGAGAAGTCCCCGGGATTCAGCTTGGAAGCAGAAGCAGATTTTCTTAGGTCTGGCAACAGCCAAATGAATGAGTCTGGAAGCACATCTACCTTGAGTGGAGCCTTGAGACAGCTGTAGGTCCATCCATCTTCTTGATCACATACTTGAAAGAACCTGATCTTGAAATAACCAGCTAAGCCACTCTCAGGTTCCTGACCTACAGAAACTGAGATAATGCTTGTTTAAAGCTGCTAAATTCTAGAATAATTTATTATGCAGCAATAGATAACTAATATGCCCAGTGACTCTCTTCCTGAGCTTTTCTAAAACTGGGGGTACTTTATTCCTCTCCATTTGCAGGAAGAGGTCTTCAGCTAGAAGTCCCTAAGATCTATTATTGTGGACAAGGGGAAAAATGTTTGTTAACCATGTAGAAACTGGGTATATTTAGATGTGGAACAAAAAGTATCAGTATTTCAAACACCCTTTTAGCCCTGATTTAACCGTTATAGTTTGCTTAGAGCAATATATTTCCAAAATAGAGAAGTAGAATCCAGATATGAGAAACCTACATTATTATGAACTTGGGACATATAAACTCTGGATTCAAGGAGACTGATTTAAATAGTATATAAATAGGGGGGAAAGTACTGAGGATACATTATAACTGGGCACAATGAAGAAAACTATGCCCTGTCTTTGGTAGTTGAAGCAATGTTTCTCAAAGTGTGGTCCTCAGACTGCTTATATGAGAATCACCTATGATGACTGATTAAATTGCAGATTCTTGGGCCTTCTGAATTAAAACCTCCAATAAGGAGTAAATGTGCCGTATTAAGAAGATTCTCAGGTGCTGTTTATTCCCATGGAAGTTTGAGAACCACTGATATGGTGGTTAGGGGTGCAGACTTTGAACAATCTGTGTTTAAATCTCACCTCCTTCATGTAGTTCTGAAGGCAGAGAATTCTCTTTTGTTCCTTCAAATCCCCAGCACCTAAACTGCCAGGCACAGAGCTAGCGCTCAAAAAATATTTGTTGAATGAAGAGTGAGCAAATTACTGAAGGAATGATCATGGGCAGCTGTCTTAATCTCACCAATTTTCTTAACAGAAAAAAATAAAATGAGAAAAGTACCCCTCTCTTACAGGGCTAGAGTAAGGAAGAAATGAGCTAATGTGTGTGCAACAGACAGCACAGTGCCTGATACACATACAAAGTGCACACTATGTGGAAGGTGGTGATGGCACTTGTGTTGCTGTGGTCATCACATAGGTGCTTGATGTGTCAGCAGAAACGACAGAGAAAACCCTTTGCTCTCAGAAAAACTCAGGAGCTAGAAAACGTGCTCTCCATGTGCTTGTTGAAGAGATGCTGGGTGAGCATACTAGAAGTAAGAACACATTTTCAGCATTTATCAGAAAAACATCTTTCTTTAGGAGTTCCAAATAATCTGTTCCGGTGAGGCCATGAGGAAGTCAAAGGCCTGACATAAGGAAATATAATTTATGTACATGTTCTTATTTATCCTCTCCTGCATCCTTTCCCCTTTCTTTATCCCCCAAATAAGGAATTTTTATATTTCTGGCCAGAAATTGCTGGATGTTCACCAGATTCATGCATAAAAGATGTGCTGACTACTCTAAGAAAAATTTTGAAAACATTTAAAACATAATTCAGTCTGAAAGGTGCTCTGTGAATACAAGGGAACAGTGGTATTTGCAAAAATACTTTGTGCAATTTAGTAACTTCACCAAAATTAAAATATTGTTAAACACAATAACATTTAATTTGGCTTAGAATCTGATTAATATGGTATATATTCATTATCTTGATTGTGTTGCTAATTTCATGGGTGTGCTGGTTTTAAAATATGTTCACAGATTCTCTGATACTCCTCCCTTCAAGGTGTGGAACCTAAGCTTCCTTCCCCGAGTAAGGGCTGCACTTAGTGACTTGCTTCTAACAAGTAGAATAAAGATGAAGTGATGATAGCCTTCAGAGCCCGCGTCGTAAAGCACTACAGTTTTCTCTTGCTTGTTCTCTCTTGGATCGCTTACTCTGGGGGAAGTTAGCTGCCACTGTGAGGACACTTAAGTAACCTAAGGCGTCCTGTCAACAGCAAGCAAAAAAACTGAGGCTTTCAGCCAATGGGCATGAGAGTGTGCCATCTTGGAAACAGATCCTCTGGCCTCAGTCAAACCTTCAGATGTTTGCAGCCCTTTGAACATCCTGGATGGAGCCACATGAGAGGTCCTGAGCATTATCCCAAAAGCTGAGCTCCCAAATTCCTGATCCACAGAAACTGTGGGATAACAAATGCTTATTGTTTTAAGCCACTAATTTGGGGGGTAATTTGTAACACAACAGGATAACTAATACCACAGGTTTGTACATATGTCAAAAGTTATCATATTATACACTTTAAATATGTGTTTATTACATGTCAATTATATAATTCACCAGAGCTGAAGATGCACAAGATACATAATAGAATTAAAATGCTATGATTTACTATTGAAGGGACATCTGGCTGTTTTGAACAATGCGCAAATTAAAGCCAGGTATAGAACTGGCTTTTTTGTTAAACAGACCAAAAAAAAAAAAATCCAGAAAATAATGATGTTATTATATCAATTACACATTAGAAATAAACAGCCAACCATAATTTCTGAATCTATGCCCCTGTTATTTGTCAGATCTTTTCCTTATTCAACAACCCATGGTAGGCAAAAACAAAAATGTGAACACAACAATTTCTAACAGCAGTGGAGATGTTTGGTTCAGTACAATCCATTCTTGATTATATGACCTACTGGAGGCAAGAAGTAGCCCTGGAGCGTCACAGAAAATTCTGTTAGATTAGGAAGAGGGAGAATGGAATAGGAAGGAAATAGTGCATTTATAATGGGACATATATGTATATAATTTGAAGATAGACAGACACATAGATACATAGATACATACATAGTTTATAGTATAGATAGTTCAGTATTTTGGTTTTCTTTTTCCACCTGTCACTGTGTTGTATTTTCCCAAGTCATCTCCCATACCAATATTTTTAATAGATATACTGTAGTTCATTGTACTATAAATACAGTAAATTATATAAGCTATCCTCTATTATTCACACTTTGGCCACTTCTAACTTTTGGTCATCAGTAATACTATGATGAGCGTCTCTCTAGCTAAAGATTTGCTTGCTTTGCTCTTCAGGGCAGATTTCTGAAAGTGAAAATTCAGTGTGCATGAACATCTTCAAACCTGTTACTACAAATTACCAAATTACTGTCCCAAAACACTGTGCCAACTTATATACTCACTGACATAAAAACTCCTGTCTCACCACATTCTTGCAAGCATTGTGGATTTTTTAAACTGTGCTATTTATTTTCTCATGAGTTTCTGAGGCTTGAGTTTAAAAAGAGCTTTACCATCCTTCAACCACCCCACACCATTCTGTTTCCTTCACTGAAAACATTTTCACTGGAAGGTGACTTCTTTTTCAAGCATGGTGAGGCCCTTTAGTTAGCAAGATTTGGCACCAGAGAGAAATTAGTGACCAAATCATAAGTAAACCATTAAATTAATAAATTCATACATTTTTCTTATTAGGGGATGAATTCCTAAATGACTTTGAATAGAATTAGATACAAGGGGCTTCCCTGGTAGCACAGTGGTTGAGACTCCACCTGCCAATACAGGGGACACGGGTTCGAGCCCTGGCCCCGGAAGATACCACGTGCCACAGAGCAACTAAGCCCGTGCGCCACAACTACTGAGCCTGTGTTCTAGAGCCCGTGAGCCACAACTACTGAGCCCATGTGCCACAACTACTGAAACGCGCACGCCTAGAGCCCGTGCTCCGCAACAAGAGAAGCCACCACAATGAGTGGCCCGCGCACCGCAAAGAAGAGTAGCCCCCGCTCGCCGCAACTAGAGAAAGCCGACGCACAGCAACGAAGACCCAATGCAGCCAAAGATAAATAAAATAAAATAAATTAATTTTTAAAAAAGGAATTATATACAAGAAGCAAAGGTTCAGAGACCATATTCTCATTTGAGCCTGAGTACCTGCCCCTTCCTAGGAAAACAAAGGCAACTCTCTCATAAATTAGACCCACTGAGGGGAAAATGGCAGTCCCCAGGGTAGCTCCAAGAGATGTCAAAAGACTCAAAGTCCCTTTTTACCAGGACATTTGCATTTAAAATTTATGAAGAAGTCATAAAAGTCAACAACAGAAAGAAAGTGTGCCCAACAAATTTGAGTTTGGGGCATGCACAATATTTTTCAACAAGATTATGGTCATCAGACCAACCATGCACTGATTGCTTACCTTGTGTGTTTATGGATTTCTTTTTGTTGTTTAATTCTCAACAAAGACCTCTGAAATGTGGCCACCATGATCCTCATCAAGAATCATACATGAGACTACAGAGATTTAAAGATATTAAATAACGTGACCAAGGAGACAGAGACAGAAAGTGGGAGGAATGGATCTTAAAGCCAGGTTTTTCTGACATGAAATCCTATAGGCAAACCTGCATATAGTTATCAGAGACCCAATGCATAGTTTCATTAGGCTATTTTCTTTTTTGAAGGTATTGGATGAGAGGCAGCATGGCATAAGGGCATGAGCAAAGCTTTGGATTTAGACTGACTTGGATTTGAATTTTGCCTCTGTGTGTTAGTTTCTGACTTCTGTGATCATCAGTTTCCTTATAATATCATCCTCAATTGTTGTCAGACTTAAACGATGGACGCAGTGCCTGCCACAATGCTTAATGCAATGCGTAATGTGTGGTAGGTATGATTATTTACATGCTGCACAGTAGACAAGGCTAGAAAGGAAATGTGTACTCAATTGTCTCCACCAGAGGGCAGAGTAAGAATTATTATGTCTTTTTCTATGTCAGTTCTGATAGGGGAAACTAGAATAGGATATGAATACATAACTTAGATACCACTTACTAATCCTTAGATCCTGAGAGGAGGCTACAAAAGACTTAAAAAGAAACAAAAACATGAAAAAAGAAATACATGAAGAATAATAAACTGAATATTATTTTACATTCCATAAATTCAATTTACATTCCATATATATTCAATTATATGAATACTTTCGAAACAAGAAATTTTGGTAGTGAGGACAAATATAAAGTAATTATGAGGATTTTTTTTAAGTTGGAAAGATAATCAACAATATCCTTAAAATTATTTTAGACTATGATGTATGGGTAAAGAGAAGAAATGGGGATATGGAAAATCATTCAATTGATACAACTTTTTCTGTTAAACCATGCAAGTGGCAAATGTTTTACCAAAAAATGTTAAAATTTTAAAAATCACAGAAGTAAGAGTATGCTGGAAGGAAGGAGGCAGGCAAAACTACGTTACAGATTGAACATTGTTCCTTAAAAATAACCATTCTGAGTTCTCCAAGACTGCCCCGGGAATACGCTTCCCAAAGAAAATAAGATAAAACACTTTTGACTTCTTGTCAGTGTCTCACTCAGTGGCAAGTCCTTGAAATTAGTGCGTACATTGCCTCCGGAAAGGCAGAGGGGACTATGGGCTGGATGTACCAACCGCCAGCTTACTGCTGCAGATCTCTGTCAGAAGTACCAAATCCACCATGGGGCGAAAGGAATCGGCAGCTTCTTTTAATGCTGCTTGACATGTAAATTGGTCCTCTGCAAAGTGTGGTTTGCTCCTTAGTTATTTGATCTTTCAAACAAAAATTGAGTCCTGGGTAATTTTCCTACTTTATTAGCTAAAAATGCCTTTCCTTAATCGATACTATAGACAAACCCTCATACCCACTAAACCCAGGGCAATGATGAGGCTAATAGACTCCCATCGAGACAGACCTTCCGTCTGGCGGTCTCCCCTCCCTCCTCCCAGTGTCCCTCCCAGGTGTGCAAGCATCCTGACATCCTCCAATGCCTGCAGACTTTGTAACAGGAGCGGAGCTCCCCCAACTGCCTGTTATGAAGCAGAACTCCATTCCATGGCCTTTACTGCTCAAGGGCTCAGGTTCCCTAGAGATCTTCTTAGCAGATCCCAAATGCCCACCTTGAATTCATCCGATGCATCAGAATCACCTGGGGCAGGGGTATTACACATTCTCAGATTCAACCTCAGACCCACTGAGTAAAATCTCTCAAACTGGTTGGCAAGAATCCATATTTTAAACTATTTTATTGGGTAAATCTCATCAGCACCAGATTTCAGAACTTTTCAGCTAGGTGAGAGCTAGCAAATTGGGTATAATAACAACAATACCAAATTCTCCACAGGGTTTACAGTGTGCAAAATGACGTAACCTGCATTTTGCCACTGAATCCGCATCACACCTGGCCTTATGAGATAACTATAACATTAGGTGCCTACCTGTATTGCTTACTTACAGGCATTCTCAGGAGGTAGATTCTATTAGGGTCCTTATTCTAGACTCTAGATGAGGAACAAAGGCTTTTAAAAATGATGTCGTTGTTCAAGACCAGAGTTGGGCAGTGAGTCAAGGTTTGATTCCAAACCCTCTAACTCCCAACCTTCCCACCACACAACACTGTCTTGCAAATTTCTGAGGTGGACAGAGCCAGGCCTTACCTTTCAGAGTGAGGAAATTTAAATTCAGAAGGTCTAAGATAGCATCAGGATGCAGCTCATTTCTGAGTATCTGCTGCTTAATTACCTTGACAACAATATTCTTCAGAGGCAGAGTTAATGTACTTTTCATTGTTTGTAAAGATGTTCCTGAAGGACCTTCATTTGGAAGTACTTTTCAAGCACTACAAACAGGTTTAGACTGATGCATCCATAAACTTCATAGGTTTTTATTAAAACAACTTTTCAACTGAATGAGATATAGACAAAGGGAAGAATTTCTCTATAGCCATAGAAGATAGACTCAAAAGAAGATGAAATTCCCATGACCATGGTAAGCTAACCGCAGCAGATTTTATTTTCTCAAAAAGCCACAGTAGGGGGCTTCCCTGGTGGCGCAGTGGTTGAGAGTCCGCCTGCCGATGCAGGAGACACGGGTTGACCTTGCCACTCACCCAAGAGGTGGGGTCTGTGTCCCCTCCCCTTGATTCCGGGCAGGTTTTTGAGTACTCCCATCAATAGAATACGGCATAAGCGATGCTCAGTGACTTCCGAGGCTGAGTTAGCTAAAAAGGATAGAGCTTCTGCCTGGCTCTGTCTTTTAGGACACTTGTGTGGACACAGTGAGGAAGCCCAAGTTAGCCCATGTGAGAGGACTGATGCTCCGACCAACAGCCAGCTTTCACCCCCAAAATGTAAGTGAACAACCCTTCCAGCCTTCAAGCTTGGTAGTGAGCTTTCCAAATAAGGCCCCAGCCTTGCTGTACCCTATCCAAATTCCTGTCCCACAAAATCCATGCTCATAACAATTTGTTGTTTGTTTGACACCACTAAGTTTTGATATAATGTGCCACACAATCATGGTAAGTGGAACTCTGACCATAGCCAGCTCCATTTTTAGGCTCAGCTAACATTCAGTGAAATGTTCTAGAGAAAAAATTCATCCAAACTGAGGCAAAGCAACTTATCAGTACTTGTAAACTGTTCCACCCAAAGTTCCCACCCAAAGTTCCCCAGAAATAAGTGAACAGATCCTCCATGAAATTGGATTTCTCCTATACCTTTTTCTTTTTTACCATCAGATTAAGTCTGTTCTCTAGGAAGGTGTGCCCTATTTCCCCTTTGCCCTCACCTTGGGAGGCTGTACAGGGGTCCCCTTACCTCTGCTTAAGAAGCATGGATTTGAGTATTACCCCTCCCAGACCTATTCTCATTTTAATATCAGAAAGAGCCATAGACGGAAGGAAGGAATCCTAAGTTCAGAGTGTAATGTCTGTGACGGGAAGGCATAGAAGGGCAAGTGAATTGTTCACATTTCTGAAAAGTCATGTGAAGGAGGTTGACACCCACTTTGCTCCAGGGTAAAGCACAGGTTCAACCAGGTCTGACGGCTTATGATATGGAGCAAAAGGAATTTGGTCAATTACCTAATTTCTCTTGATTGGCAAATCTGTATTGTTCAGAATGAAACCTTTCTGATAGAGCAAGACCCCATAATGATTTGGAAACTCGAACACCATATTTCACACTTTCTAAGTTTGGTAAGAAACATTCTCGGTATCACTGTGTATAGTGAGGACGTGGTGTCACTGTACACATGGAGGATATAAAAGACCTAGTTGTACATTAGAAGTATGGTGTGGTGTGGTCTTTCTAACTGAGTTGGGTTTTCTAGACATAACCACATCACCAACTTGCTGTGTGACCTTAGAAGGTCATATTACTTCTCTGGTTCTTACCTATTCAGGAAAAATAGGGAGTTGGAATAATATGGCTCTCTAAGTCTATCAGTCTATGATTCCAGAACCCAGACTTGGCCTTCACCCAAGCCACGCAAAGACTGCCCTTGTTCCAGAGAGGTCCACTATCAGAAAACTCTCCTTTGTCTTTATGTCAGGAATGAACTATCTTTCACTACATCATTTAGGGTGTGTTTTCCTACAAATAAAATCTAAATCAAAGTGTCTTTAAATATCTATTTTATAACATCTCAGAAGTAGGATGGGCTCCAAGTCAGGTTGATACAGTGGCTTAACAATGTCATCAAGACCCAGGGTCTTCTGAGCTTTGATGTTTATTCCCTCTATAGGCAGGTAGCCAGATAGCTTTGGTGGAAACAAGCATCACATCCAGACAAAATGGCACGAGGAAGAAGAGAGAATATCTCCTTCTGGGACTTTCTCTCAGGTGAGAGAAACCTTTCCCAGAATGACACTCCCAGCCCCTAGCTAGCAGCAGCAGACAACGTCTTATGTCTCATCAACCACAACTGGTTCGTGTGCTCCACCTTGAACCCATTACCAGCCAGGAGAATGAGGGTCCCCTAGTTGGCTTAGGCTAAGCATTTGAGTGAGATGGATATTGAAAGTCAATTAAACGTCCACTACGTTCCCCTCCAACTCTGCTTCAGTCTCTCCTAAAATGAGCACTGGCTGTCCCGTGATACCAAACTGTTGTGGTATGCAATGGCTCTCAATGCTGGGTACCCAGTAGAATCACCTGGGAAGTGCTTTTAAACATACCAAACGTTGACCTCACCCCTGTTCAGTGAAAACGGTATCTCTGAGGGTGGGAGCAAATCCTGGTTTGTCCAGGATTATAGCAGTTTAGGGGTGGTACCAAATCTCCTGACTCCCATTTTAACATTCCTTCCATTCCTGGCTTCCCCTCTTGTTTATTCCATGCAATTCTATATAGCATATATAAGTGATTTGACTAATAAAGGACATTCTACAAATCTTCCTTTCTATGAAAACAACAAAGTTCAAGTTTATGTCAACACTTTCCTCCCCTAGCTCTTTTTAGATTTCTTCAGAAATACCTGAAGAAAAAGACTCCTACCTGATTCTGACTTGCATTTCATAGCCCCTAGTGCAGTCTTGCAATAAATGCATATTTTATAACATACTTCAGCAGATAGTTCATGTTTTACAGTAATCTGATGTATTGTGAATGCCTAGATTTACCAATTTGCAGTCAAACATTTTAAAAGGTATTCATTCCTCAGTGTGTTTTAAAATGGGCCTCAGTAACACTCAACTCTGAACCACTGTAGGACAAAGAAGCTACAGAATCCCGTCCCCATTACCTCCTCATGGCGACAAAAGTAAAAAAGCACATAAAACCTTAATTTCACTCTGACATCAAAGACGGATTTTTAAAAAGTCAACAAAGTTCTGCCCACACACTCTACATTTTTAAGTTGTTTATTTCAACTCCTATTTGTTATCTTACCGTGAAAGAGGCATAGTTCGCATAAACTAAAAATGTTGAAAAGAGAGGGAATATTATTCTCTTTCAATGAAAGTGGAAAGAACTTGGCTAAACTGGAAAGAATAATATAAATAATATGAGAATAAATGGGGGCAAAGGGATGCTAGTTCATCCTTCTAGAAACCGCACCAAGCCAAGAACCCCTTCTGCGAGTGGAAGAAATTGTAAAAAAAGAAAGGACAAACTACCTCTCACTCGAGCTCGCCCAAAACCAAGGTGGGAGGAAATAGCATAGCTAAGTAGAAAGCCTACTAAATATTTCATGAGCCAAGTTTATAAAACCATTCCTATCTTTACAGTTTTATACCTTCCTGCCTTTCACTTTTCTCTCTTCCTTTCCTCCCTGAAGGAAACGTTCTGGCTCAGTCACACAGCTTTAACTCTCATGCTCCAGAGCAGCTGGTCCCCACTTCTACAGCGGCCTGCTTGACATTTCCTCAGCCCCTCAAACACAACTTTTCCTATTAGCCAACTCCTCAATCCAGCTCTTCCTCCTGATACTTAAAGTTTCTCTCTGGGGTAACGATATCCTCTGGTCACCAGGCTTGAAACCATTAATTCCCCCACACCCACGTCTTCCTTATCCCTAGTGCCTGGATCTCCTCACTTCTCCCAGTGCTATCAGCCTAGGGTGGGATCAGAGCAGGAACGTTGGGTGCATGTCTGCAGGAGCGAGGCTGGCTGCATCCCCTTCCAGTGTCCCTAGTTCCCAGATTTATGAACATTAAGAAGTTTGTTTTATTTCTCTATCTATCTATCTATCTATTTATGGCCGTGTTGGGTCTTCATTGCTGCGCATGGGCTTTCTCTAGTTGCGGCGAGCGGGGGCTACTCTTCATTGTGGTGCGTGGGCCACTCATTGTGGTGGCTTCTTGTGTTGCAGAGCATGGGGTCTAGCTGCACGGGCTTCAGTAGTTGTGGCACGTGGGCTCAGTAGTTGTAGCGCACAGGCTTAGTTGCTCCGCGGCATGTGGGATCTTCCTGGAGCAGGGATCAAACCCATGTGTCCTACGTTGGCAGGTGGATCCTTAACCACTGCATCGCCAGGGAAGCCCCATCAGGAAGTTTTTTAACCTCTCTGTGGCTCATCTTCCTAATCTGCAAAAGACAGGTGGTGATACTACTACTTACCTCAATGGGGTTGTTGTGAGAATGAAATCAAATAAAACACAGAGCCCTGGAAGAGTGCTCAACAATAAGTATTTGCTGCCCTTTAAATGTAGGCCTTGTCTGCACACCTGTACCTCTGTACCATTCTCCTAGCTGAGCTGACTCCTTAATTCTTCTCCAAAGCGACCTGCACACGTTGCAAAGATGAGCCGTGCTAATCCCACTCAGCTGCTGCAACGTTGTCAGTGGCCCTCAGATGATGAAGCAGCTTGATGCGTCCTCCACCAGCAGCATCCACAGCAGGTCCAGAGCCTGCGTTTACAGCCACACATCCCTCCAACAGCACCTGAGGACCCTGTGCTCCAGGTCCGTCTAGCCACGGCCCGTTCCTCCTCAGACTCTGCAGCCCCTTCTCTCTGCTCTTCTCTCTCTCCTCCATCTACCGGGCATTTTCCTTCTCAACCCATCAAATCCTTTGACTCTGAAATATCTCAAACAAATAAAAAATAGAATAATAAACTAAACCCCACCCAATGCTATCAATTCTAAATATTTCGGCACACCTACTTTACATCTCTTTAAAGAGATCACACATTACAGATGTATCTGAAGCCCCCATGTATCCGCCCCTGAGCCTATGGCCCTCACAACCTCCCCAGAGGTAACAGATGTCCTGGAACTGGCGCTTGTGATTTCCTTACACTCTTAAAACACTATTATTTATCAAGAACAAGAAAAGTCTAAGATACTGTCACCGCAAAGAGGAGCCTAAGAAGACATGACTAAATGTAGCATGATATCCTAGGTAAATCCTGAAGCAGGAAAAGTACATGAGGGAAAAACAAAGAAATCTCAGTAAACCATGGACTTTAGTTAATAATAATGCATCCGCAACCATTCATTATTTGTGACAAATGTACCGCATTATGTAAGATGTTAATAATAGGGGAAACTGGGTATAGTTATGTGGGAACTAGCTGTACTGTTCTCATAATTGTTTTGCAAATATAAGTTTATTCTACCATAAAAATATTATCAAAAATATTATTACCACCTATGTATAACCATTGACAGCATGTAGCATTATTCTAAATGTTCTATAGGTTGTCCAGCTTGTATAAATGATATCATACTATACACTTCATTATATAACTAGATTTTTTCAGTGGTCAGTTGCCAATGCACCACCCCAATTCTATTCTCTGCTCTTCTCTGCAACTGTCCCCAAAAAAGTGACCTCCATGGATTGCATCCTTGGGCTTCATTGCTCTCTGCTGCTCGTTGGATTTGTCCATTGGAAAGCAACAGCAGGAGATTGTAGAGTGGCAGAAGAGAAAGTATGAAATGATGGGCAGAATAATGACCCCCCAAAGGTGTCCATGTACTATTCCTCAGGACCTGTGAGTATGTTACTTTATATGGCAAAGGGGACAGATGTGATTAGTTAAGGATCTTGATATGAGAAGATTATCTTGGATTCTCTAGATGAGTGCAATGTAACTACAAGGGTCCTTATAAGAGGTAGGCAGAGAGGTGAGAGAGAGAGAGAGAGAGAGAGAGAGAGAGAGAGAGAGAGAGAGAGAGTGAGAGAGAGAGAGAGAGAGAGAGAGAGAGAGAGAGAGAGAGATTGGAAGATAGCTACACTTCTGGCCTTGAAGATGGAAGAAAGGACCACAGGTCAAGGAATGCAGGCGGTTTCTAGAAGCTGAAAAAAGGCAAGAGAATATAGTGTCCTCTAGAACTTCTAGCAAGAATGCAGTCCAGCTGATGCCTTGATTTTATTCTGGTAAAACCCAATTTGGATGTCTGACCTCCATAATCATTAACATAATAAATGTTAAGTTTTATGCCATTAAGTTTCTGGTAATTTGTTATAGCAGATATAGGAATCTCGTACGTATAAGATATTCATCCCCTCTGCTATCTCCCTGTCTAGCTACATTTCTGTCAGTGGCTTCATTTTTGACAATAACTCCCTTCCAGCAGCCTCTCTTTTATGGCTTCATCTCTAACCAGGTTCCATTAATCCCAATCCCTCCCTTTTATCACTTCAAGTCTAGAAGTGGTGAAAACTTCCCTTTGTTACTAGTTCCCAAGTGTTTTACCAACCCTCTGATTCCATTTACTCATCCACACCTCTGAATATAGTCTCTTCATTCAATTATCTTCAGTTAAACTCCATCAAACATCATAGTACCATATTTTCTAATGGGACCCTGGCACATATACTCTTTTCTCTCATTACTAATATTTTTATGATATACCCATGTTGATACATGTAGCCCTACTTCATTTAATTTAATAGGTATATAGAATTCTATTGCATGAAACACCATCTTTTATCAATTCTCCTGTAGATGGAAATTTAGAGAGATTTCAGTTTTACTCATTACATTTTCCTGTGTATGTATCCTTATATATAAAAGTTACATTTTCTTTAAGGTGTATAATTGTAGGTAGAATTACAGATTGTTGACTACATGTAATTTTCAATTTTACTACATATGACCAATTGGCTCTCCTATGTCATCTTTTAAATATCTATCTTTTAAGTATCTAAAGATACTTGTCATCTTTTAAGTATCTATGAACATCCTGCCCATTTTTCAAGGCCCGGCTTGAATTCCACCTTCTCAGTGCAGCCCTCCTTGACTCTCCCAGCTGTAATCTCCTCTAGATTCCCATAGCACCTTTTTGGGTACCATTGGTATGGCACTTACCATCTCCAAATTTTTGCCCAATTATGTATGTGTGCACCTCATCTCTCCTAAAAGCAGGAATTATGCAGCTTTCTGCAGAAGATTACATTTGTAACCTCAACAATAACTATCAGCACATCTTTTTCCTAACTAGTTTTTCTTCTTGACTTCTCTCCTTCTATTAATGACATCAAAATTCTCCTAGCCACAAAATACTGAGGGCTCAGGCACCTTAAATTTTTTCTGACCCTTTCTCTGCTAAGTTATTATTTGCTAAAGACTGTAGCACCTATGACTGGTGACCGTAAATCCATAGCTTTTAAATCCAGCCCTTCATTCCATTTTCATTGTTGCTTCCTTGGTCCAGGCCTCATTTACTTGTCATTAGGATATCTGGGATGGCTCTGTACTGAGACCCAGCTCCACCCAAGATAATGAATTCTCCTTTCAAAGCATCTTATGGTAGCATCCCTTTCCAACTCATACATCCTCAGGGCTCAGAACTGACTCTAGAGCTCTCTCCCAGATATTCAAAGTCAACAGAATTGAAGGTAGATAGACAGCAAAGCAATAATAGTAGAGGACTTCAATACCCCACTTTCAACAATGGATAGACCATCCAGACAGAAATCAATAAGTAAATAATGGACTTGAACTACACTTTATACCAAATGAACCTAATAGACATATACAGACTATTCCACCCAACAGCACTATATACCTGCTTCTCAAATACCACACAGAATATTCTGCAGGATAGATAATATGTTAGTTCATAAAATACATCCTAAAAAATTGAAGAAGATTGAAATAATATCAAATATCTTTTCCAAACACAATAGTATGAAACTAGAAATAAATAACAGGAGGAGAGTAGGAAAATTCACCAAAATGTGGAAATTAAACAACACACTCCTGGACAACCAGTGGGTCATCGAAGTAATAAAAAGGGGAATTTAAAAAAGATCTTGAGACAATCAAAAATGGAAATTCAACATACCAAACTTAAGGGATGCAGCAAAAGCAGTTCTAAGGCAAAAGTTTAGTGATAAATGCCTACATTAAGAGGAAAGAAAGATCTCAAATAACAACCTAACTTTATGCCTCAAGGAACTAGACAAAAAAAGAACAAACTAAGCCCAAAGTTAGCAGAAGGAAAGAAATAACAGATTAAAGCAGAAATAAATGAAATAGAGATGAGAAAGACAACAGAAAAGATCAATGAAATTTAGTTGCTTTTTTTTTAAGAGATAAACAAAATTGACACAACTTTATTGAGACCAAGAAAAAAAAGAGAGCAGACTCAAATAAGAGTATAAATGAAAGAGGAGACATTACAGCTGATACCACAAAAATACATAAGATCATAAGAGACTACTATGAACAATTATATAAATTAGATAACTTAGAAGAAATGGATAATATCCTAGAAACATGCACCATACCAAGACTGAACCATGGGGTAATAAATCTGAACAGACCAATAATGAACAAGGAGATTGAATCAGTAATAAAAAAAAATCTCCCAACAAATAAGTGCTCAGGACCAGATAGCCTCACTGGTGAATTCTGCAAAACATTCAAAGAATTAATACCAATACTTCTCAAACTCTTCCAAAAAACTGAAGGAGAAGAAACACTTGTAAACTCAATTTAATGAGGCCAGTATTACCCTGATACCAAAGTCAGACAAGGACACCATAAAAAAAGAAAATTATTGGTCAATATCTCTGAGAAACATAGACACAAATATCCTCAATAAAATACTAGCAACTGAATTCAAGAGCACATTAAAAGGATCAAACGGCATGCCCAAATGAAATTTATCCCTGGGATGCAAGGATGGTTCAACGTATGCAAATCAATAAATGTGATATACTACATTAACAGAATGAAGGAAAACAATCATTTGGTATTTTCAATAGATGCATAAAAGACATTTGACAAAGTTCAGCATCTTTTCATGATAAAAACTCTCAACAAATTAGATATAGAAAGAATGTACCTCAACATAATAAAGGTCATATGTGAAAAGCTCACAGCTAATATCATACTCAACGGTGAAAAGTAAAAAGCCTCTTCTTTAATATCAGGAACAAGAAAAGGATGCCCACTCTCCCCACTTCTATTCAGCACAGTACTGGAAGTCCTAGCCACAGGAATCAGGCAAGAATAAGAATTAGGGGCACCCAAACTGGAAAGGAAGAAGTGAAATCATTTCTGTTTGCTGGCAACAGCACCATGTGGCTTTCTATTTTGGGTCCCTTTCCCTCAACTTTGTAGAGAATATTTTGTATGATGGTGAGGCAGCCCCCACCTTTGATTTCCCTTCCTAGGTGTTGGATAGTCTCCATTTGGCCCTCCATGTCCAATCTTTACCTTTTTTCATCTGGCTCTGTGCCTGAAAGGCCAACCTCCAAAGATGGCATCGTGAGTTCCCTGGACTGCTAGCTTCCAGTTGTGTTCAGTTAATGGGAGGCACCAGCAGGAGACTGAAAAGTGGGGAGAGAGGAAGCAAGGTATTTATTTCCCCAACTCAGGTTCCCCTGGCAACCTGTGTCCGGTGCCAGGATACAGGTTGATAGTGGTTGCCTTCCTCTTTATGGAGCCACAACTGCTATAGCTACAGGTTTTACTACATTGCACTGATAGCTCCCTATCCTTTCAGGTCTGGACGTGGTAATGACTTCTGTTCTGTTGTTGGCCCTGGGGAACTTGCTGGTTTTCCTTATTGCTGTCCTCACCTTTATAATTAGAGTAGTTTTTCATGAAACTCTTGAATCATCTCAGCTGAGAGTGCCAAGAATCTGACTAATATATTTGGTTTGGAGAATTCCCCACCCCTTAGGAGAAAGAGATAGCATTTTTTACAGAAGCCCAAAGCTCAGTTTCCCAGCTTCCTTTGCAACTGGGGTAGAGGCATGTGACCCAAGCTCCACAAGTTGGGTGCATCCATGCAAGAACTTGAATCTGAAACTGGGAAAGCAAAAGAATGAGCTGTGTGGAATCATTTTGGGAAGGAAGCCTGCAGGCAAGACCCATTCCTGGCTGTCTAGGTTCAAAGCCTAGGTTTTCAACCCTTTCAAGGATTCTGAGAATCCCCTGCTTAACCAAGCCAGAGGTGGATTCTGTTGTTGGCAACTGAAAATCCTGAGTGATGACGCCCTCTCCTGGACACCGGAACACTTGATGCCTGGCTGATTCTCTCTCATCTTCCAACCACAGTTTAAGTCTGACTTTATGCTTCCTATTCCTGCACCAGAAAATGCTTCCTTTCTTTGATTCCAGTCATTAAAATTGATCTGCTATAACTTGACTTAAAAAATAATCCTTGTAAAATAATCCTTGATCACTTGCAGATCAGGAAAAGAGAGTTGCTTACTACATGCTCTGCAGGAAGCTCAGATCCAAATATCCTCCTCTTCCTCTCTTCAACCCAGGCCTGACCCTGCTCTTTAGTGGTTTCAAGAAAAACTCTACTCCTGACTTCTTGCACTCACACTCTGTAAAGGTTAATCATGGACAGCCACATGCATCTGAGCCTGGGCTTGGTTGCTTTTCAGAGGAGGCTGATTGTGACTCAAATTAAGAAAAAGGAGAATACTCCTTTTAAATAACATGGGTCACCTATATTACTACGAATATGCCGTGGCTTTCCATGGTACACAGATAACAGAAGAAAGTGTGTGGCCATGTGCATGCCAGTATTTTAACACAAGATTGGAAAATGTATCCTAATTTATTTTAGTTCATACAAACCACTCAGAGACTGGATGGGGCATTTCATTTTCACCTTGAGATTCCTAATTGAGGATCCCAAGTCAGCCAGCCCATTTCACATAGGAATTGAGGTAATAACGAGCTTAACTTATCCAGATCTAGAAGGTAGAGCTTGTGGTACACGATTGTATGAACCAAATTATCAACACCTTTTCATCATGATGGCATTTTTTATATTTTTCCTCTCATAACCTACCAATACTTAATATTCCAACTAGCAGGAGGCTTACAATTCATCTGGTTAAATTCCTCCATTTTACAGGTAAGGAAACTGGAATCCAGAAATGTTAAATGCTTGCCTGGGTCAACCCGTTGCTGAAAAGCAGAGCCAGGTGCAATCCTGATTCTTTTTGGCTTCAAAACCAATGTCCTCTAAACCTCAGGGATCTAACTCTCCAAATAACAGGACGACAGTAGCTTTCAAAAACCCAGAGATCTATTAAATGTGTCTACAGAACTTAGGATCTGTAAGGAAAAAAAGTAGGAATAATGTGTTATTTACATTTTAGATATGAGGAAATTGAAGAATAGAGGATACTTTAAGCTTTAAATGCTTTTTGCTATGGTAGCAAAATCAGGCCCAGAACCTTGTTCAGGGAGCTTACCTTGTAAAGTGAACCATCTTTTAACAGTAAATGAAGCTACAAGTTTGTCTAAATTGATGATTCACAAAGAAATCCAAGTGCTAGTTACAGAATCTGTTGAGTGCCCTTCTGTTTAAGGCCTAGAGACCGACGTGGTGGCCCTGGCACTCTGGGCCCTATACACGGCTTAGGAAGAGAGAAGAGGGCAGTGTTGGGGCCTGGGCTCTAGAATATGGCTGTTCAAAGTCACCCCGCTCCACAACTCATCTGCATGATCTTGACACATTAGGTAAATTCTCTGTGCCTCCATTTCCTCATTTGTAAAACAGGAGACAATTGTGAGAATTAATGCATCTAGGATCTGGTAGGTATTAAGTGTTCAAACCAGTTAGCAATTATCATTATCAACAAAAGAATTAAGAGATTTAAGAACTCCACAGTTGCCTTTGGAATTATGTATTTCTAAATTTGGTGGGTTGGAAATTAAAAGAACCTGCTCCAGACAGCCACTAGAGGGCGCCCTCCGGTCAGACCGGAATGGTGCAGGCTGGTGGCCTGAGCAGCGTTCTCGCTGGAGACCAGAAAAACACGTGCCTGAGAGAGAACCAAAACCCTAAGGCTGAGACCCATGGGACTTGTAGATCAGATGGCCATCTTGAGTTGAGTTTTCTGAGGGAAGGTGGCTGGAATTTGTCACTGAATTGTCTCTTGTTTTCAAGTTGCCTGAAGCTGTAGTTCTTTACTGTTCTGGACTCAACTGTGAAGAGTGTTACTTATAATACACTGAGATAGTTTAGTATGAAGGAGTCTGTGTGTGTGTGTGTGTGTGTGTGTGTGTGTGTGTGTGTGTGTGTGTCTACTCTCAGAGAATAGTTGAATCACATTTACCACTTTATAATATCAACACGTCTCTGCATTCCTAAGAGGCACAGAAAAGGAGGGCATTTCTGGGAGTGTGCAAACACAGGGGAACTTCCCGCCTTTTGTGTTTCGGAAGTTCAGGACCCGGGGCTGGGGCAGTGAGAGCAGTGCTCATCTCCAAACGTCACAGCACCTCAGAAAGGCAGAGTCTGCATCTTGTATAGGTTCAGTTTAGGCAGAATATGTATGTTCTTGAAGGTGAGGCAAGAGAGACCCCCAGGACCAAGACTGAAGGGGGCGATCCCCCTGGCCCTGGTGTGCGTCCTCCGCCCCACTCTGCCAGAGTCCATCCCCCAAGCCCCTCCCAGATGCAGCGTCTGGTTTGGTAACCTCTCTCCTCCCCTTCTCCGATGCCCCCAGTGTTGGGAAAGATTCAGTCTTTTACTCCTCAGCTTGATTTCAGGACATCATTAACTCTTCCAGAAGCATTTCTGTTTTAACTCAGCTGTAAGTTTTGACTTAAAACGCTTTCTGTATCCTGTCTGCTTTCTACTACCAACTCCCAGCATCTTAAAGTGATTCCAAGTGTTACCCAAGCCCAGAACAGCCCTCCCCATCAGATGGACGCTTCCTCCCAGGCAAGGCTCTTGTTGATTGCTTCTGTGGATTTCCAAGGGTGAAACTATGGGGAGTTTCTTCACTGAAGACTCTCCCCAGACATCCTGTTCTCCAGCACATCCTGTCACTGCCCTCCCGTCCTCAGCTGGTTTAATGCCGGTAGCAAACACTTCCGAATCGCGGGGTGGGCACTGGGGGAGGTCACAGGTCCACTCTCAGTCAGTCTCCAAGCACTCAGTATCCTCTGACAGAGCCCGTCTGTTGCCAGCTTTCCCTGCGAGGGTTCAGGCCTTGCCGTGGGAATGAAGAGTCATCCCCAGGCCAACTGGCGTTCTCCATTCTCTTATCCCAGGCAGACCTTTGTTTTCTGGAGTGGCTGAACTATTTCCCTGCCGGCCTCACATCCCAAGTCTTTGGCTTTTGGATGCAAACACCGTCTGGGCAGCTGTCGGCCTGCTCAACTCGGTACTGGTCCTCTGAGCTCTGTGTCACTTGGCTGGGGCTGTGCCTTCCTGTGTGTCTTGCATCTCGTCTCCCCTGTTTACCCCCTGGCGTCCAACACTGGGTGGCCCCCACCTCCTCTTGCTGGACCCACAGACCTATCCAGCCTCTCTTTGACACAGAAAAATGAGTTTTTAAAAAGCCCATTAACGCTCTGACAAGGATTGCCCCCAAGTCACAAGTGTCCCTGATTAGGGTGACCGCTCTCCAGTCACAGAGACCCCTCCTCACACCCCTCCGTGGGGATTTGTAGCAGAAACGCGTGGAGTAGAAATTCAGGGAGAAGGCAACCATCATCTTCCCCTGAGAGGTCCTCTGCCCGTAATGCTTTAAAAATATTGGAACCTGGGGCTTCCCTGGTGGTGCAGTGGTTGAGAGTCCGCCTGCCGATGCAGGGGACACGGGTTCGTGCCCCGGTCCGGGAAGATCCCACGTGCTGCGGAGCGGCTGGGCCCGTGAGCCATGGCCACTGAGCCTGCGTGTCCGGAGCCTGTGCTCCGCAAGGGGAGAGGCCACAGCAGTGAGAAGCCCGCGTACTGCAAAAAAAAAAAAGAAAAAATTGGAACCTACAACTGCTTCTTGTGATGGGAGTATTGTTGGTTGGTTGGTTGGTTGTTTTTCAAACATACATCCTTTTCCCTCCTTCAAAAACTGTACCACTCAGGCCCTGCCATCTTGGGTATGCCCCCCGAAGTTCAGCCAGCACTGGCTTTTGTTTCATTTGTCTGAAAACCCCTCCATCACCCACCACCAACTCTACCCTCATTCCTGGCCCCTCTGGGATGTACACGTGGAGATCTGGAGACCAGGTCACCAGCAGGGTTGGGATAGAAAAAAAATAAGCTTCTTTTTAACGCTGGTTTAACTAGCTTTGAAAAAAACAAAAACAAACACTGAGCAAAGTGGACATTATCATTTTTGCCTCAAGTAGCAGTTTATTGTCATGGATATCAGGGCATCCAGAGCATATAATTTTGTCAGGCTGTTAACCACAGTTTTAGTAAATGAGGTAAAATCATGCATATTAAAAAAAAGTATGAAATATTCTCCTAGGTAGCCCTAATATCCAGTGTTCCCTCTTTTCTTCTCAGAAAAGCTACGGTGACTCACGTCTGTGCTCAGATAGATGACATTTGTGCGTCCACTTCTGGCCACGACAGAGGGGGACGGGCTGAGAGCCTGGGGAGTTGTGGGGAACTGGGGAGGTTGTCTGCTCCCACATTCTGCATGGAACAAGGGCACGTGGAGTAAGCCCGGCTGCAGGCAGTTCTTTTTAACCCTGAGATACCGCATGGTTGGCTCCTTAAACCTAGGCGTGGAAGTAACCTCCGAGAATATGCAGTCAAGCTCCTCCATTTTCCAGACAAAACCACAAGCCTGTGGTTATCCCGAAGCAGAGCAGAGGGTGGGAACTTGGCCTCTGGTGCCGGCTGCCTGGGTTCAAATTCAGACTCTCCAGTTCCTGGCGGCTCTGTACCCTTGGTGTGGTATTTAATCTGTGCTCAGCTTCTCCACTTGTAAAATGGGGATAATGAAAGCATTGCCCTCTGAGGGTAGTGGTAGTGAGTTGATACATTTAAGGAAGTTCCTTAAACAACTAAAAATAAAGCTACCGTATGCTCCCGCAATCCCATTCCCGTGCATATATCCGGAGAAAACCATAATTTTAAAAGATACATGCACCCCACTGTTCACTACTGCAGCACTATTTACAGTAGCCAAGATATGGCAGCAACTTAAGTGTCCATCGATAGAAGAATGGATACAGAAGATGTGGCATATACATACAATGGAATATTATTCACCACAAAAAAAGAATGAGATAATGCCATTTGCAGCAACATGGATGGGCCTAGAGATTATCACACTAAGTGAAGTAAGTCAGACAGAGAAAGACAAATATCATATGATATTGCTTATATGTGGAATCTAGAAAAAAAACCACACAAATGAAATTATATGCAAAATAGAAATAGACCCACAGACATAGAAAACAAACTTATGGTTACCAAAGGGGAAAGGGAGGGAAGGATAAATGAAGAGTTTGCAATTAAAAGACACACACTACTATATATAAAATAAGTAACCAACAAGGACCTACTGCATAGCACAGGGAACTATACTCAATACTTTGTAATAACCTATAAAGGAAAGGAATCTAAAAAATAATACAAATAATAGTATATACACACACACACATATATATAACTGAACCACTTTGCTGTACACCTGAAACTAACACAACATTGTAAATCAACTATACTTCAATAAAAAAATAAAATAAAAGTTTCCATGTAAAAAATAAATAGATAAAGTGCATGGGGCTGGGTAAGGCCTGGATGCAGGGCAAGGCTGATTCACTTTACAGTCCTAGCACGGAGCAGAGTTGTGGGCATTTCACTGCTGCTCAATAACTCTATCAGGAACGAATGAATGATTAAACAAGGACGAGTCTACCTACTTTGCAGATAAAGAAATAAGGCTAGAGAAGATACGAGACACATACAGGGTCATGAACCTAAGGATAGGGGAAGTGGTCTCCCGAACCCCTTTCCCCACAGCACTGTCTTCCATTGACGATGACCACGGTAAAGCTCAGTGAGCAGACCCTTGAGGTCACCTTGACCCTGTCCTGCTACCTGCCCACACTCAGCAGAGCCGGGATGCTCCCTCACGCGGCACATAGGAGGCTCTGCTGCACATTTAACGCAGCTTTAACCCACCTTCTTCAGTGACTCCCATAAGTTGAGTCACTGAAGAATCTTCCCTGTGACACTCCAGCTAGGAAACCCCCAATATCTGCTCCTGACCAGCTCCTTCTGCTTTTTTGAGACCAAACTGCCAACGCACAGCCTCTGCTTTCCTGCAAACTCCCACAGCGCTGTCACAGAAGCCTGAGGCCCCAAGATCTTTGTTCTCTCTTTGTTCTGAAGGTGACTGTTTCTGCCGGACCCTCCTTCCAGCCCTCTCCCCCTTCCTCACCCCTACGTGCTATCCTGATGAAATTCTCTGCCTAGAAGAACAGGGAAGTCCCGCTGTGTGGTTCCCTCTATCCCCTCCCTCCCAACCTCCCTCCCTCTCTCAGGCATCATTTCCCTCCTTCCCCTGCCTGCGTTCCTTCACCTGTTCCTCTTGATTTATTTTATCCCCCTGTGCATAAAAGAGAGGGGACACTTGTAGTGAGAAGACATCAGTGCCCTGTTCCCCAGTGCCTCTTCATCAAAACTGTACAGTCCTGACACCTCATCCCGGGATGATTCAAATGTCTCCTTTGCTGTCTCACTCCACAGCGGGCAGATTAAGGACACGGGCATCTGTTGGGAAGCATAATTGTCATTGTTTGCTTCCATTTTCCCAGGGAGCAGCCTCCACTGACGTTACAGCCAGTGACCTTGTGATGCCCGAGAAAAACGCAGTGTCTGTTCTAACGTGCTTATGACCAGACCTCCCCCAGAGGGGCGGTTAGTCAAGGAGACAAGGATCCAGAGCAGGAAACATGACGTCATTCATCTGGTAGAGAAGAGAATTTCAGGCTCTGCTCTTTGTGGTTAGGTACCACATGTTTGTTTTTGAAAGATAATTTCTTTCTCGGCGAGGTAAAGTTTAGCCTGCAGGTCTCTTTGTTCTGCGATGACACCTGGCCCCAGGGAGAGAGGAGCGCTCAGGCGCCCTCCATCCTGGCCTTTTGGTTTTTGATGATGAACGTGGATATGTAGAACCCAGGAGGCACGGTCGATCCTTTTTGCAACATGTTTCTGTCTTAGTCATATTGTGTCTTTTACGTACAGATTTTTATTTTAGTCTGTGTCTCTACCCACCTGTCTCCCTCTTCACTGTGTCCTCTGTCCTGTGCTTCTATGCCTTCTCCACCCTTTCGCTTCCTTCGGGCCAGATGAGTTTCACTCTCTCCTTCCTACGAACTGTCCCCTATGCCTGCAGTCCAGCTAAGAGAGAGCTTGCTGGAGGAACAATGGGATCGACCCTGCAGGTTGAAGGACTTACCACCAGATGGCACTCTACTAAGCTCTCTGCCCGTCTCTTGGCTCTGACGAGAAATGAGTGGTTTTTAAAAAAAGTCACTGGAAAGCATTGTGAAAGGTCACTCAGTCCAGGGGCCTCCAATATTTTTTAAAATTTCTCACCCATATAAGTAACAACTTTTTGGCAGTGCACACCCACATTTGTTTGTCCATGTGTATGTACTATTATCAATCTATATTAAATATTAGTAAAATGATAAAAAATTATGTTCAGATAAAATTTTGTTTCTATTCTAATATTTTCTTCTTGCACAACAATGGCTCATTTTATGCATCTCCCACACAGATCACTGAATAGGTCATATTTCCTTCCTCAAAAAGACCCACATTTCAAGTTTAAAAAAAGTACTTTTTGAGCTTTTACTATGTACTCAGCACTATGGAAGGAACAAACAATGAGTAAATAAAGGAATAAAACGTTCTCTATCTACGAGTTGCTTATGCTATAGCTGTGGAGGCAAGATATAGCAATAGATATAAAAGATCTAAAGACAATGTAAAACAATATGCATGTAGCCACCAGAACACTTAATTTGCAAACAACCCACTCTTACTATTATAAGCAAAAAGAAATTTCTTAGGTGGCTTATAGAATCTCTTGCAGGACCAGTAAGCCAGGATTAGAGGCTAAGCAGCAGCCAGAGGAAGTAACCAACCACCCAAGGACCGTTCTGTTGGAAATCAGTGGTATGACTGTCTGCCACTCAGCACCAATGACACGAGGGACCAGAGAGTGCAAACTCTGCTAGAGATGCCTGGGGAATGTAGCTTGGCCACCATGCTTGCAAGGAGAGCTGAGCACACAGGTCACATCCTCCTTCCCAGCAGCATAGGGCTGCATCTGCTCAGCAGAACTGAGGCTACGTCTATAACCAGGCTTCAAGGACCCTTTAACTCTCCTGACTCTAATGTGGAGAAAGGACAAGAAACGGTTGGAAGGGCTATTGACTGAGCCGGCCCATAGGATGTACCACGCCGCCACAGTGTCTGCTAGACGAGAAAGGCTCATGCACGCCTTGAGCTCTTGCGTGAACAAGGCCAGGAGGCCAGTCAGAAACTGTGAGCTGCTACCCCGGGCTCTCGGTGGATCTCAGCCTGAGTCAGCCCTGAGTTCCTGCTACAGCAGGCAAGCTCTAAGAGTCTTTTTATCTGGGGCAGCTTCACCTAACTTCCAAAGGTTCCTTGCTTTTTTTTTTTTTTGGATGTGTCTATTTTTCTTCTCGCAAATGCACAGCGGACTTTCACCCACGGCTGTATTTTAACCTCCGAATTCTTCTTTGTCCTCTGGTCTTACGTACCTGCCTGCCTTTTGAACTCATTTTTGTGTTGACTCCATTTCTTCCTGTTCCCTGGTTCCTCCCTGCAAGCAGATACTTGATTCAAATGCCTCACCTGACATTTGGCTTTTATCCTATCCCCTGTCTTACTCTCAGCATCATCCCCAGACTTTGCCGGAATCCCAGCTCACTCCTCATCTGCTTAATATATGTGGGCTTGGCCTCAGCGAGAGACATAAAGGGAGTGGGGCTCTGGGAAATGGACGATACAGAGAATTGGACGAAGGACACTCTCCATGGGTACTAGTGAGAGTGGTAACAGGACCATGAAAGAAAGGGCCTATGTAAGCAGAAAAAGGGATTTTTGTAAGGAAGTGGAATTAATTGCTGTGATTTACAAATGTTGAATATCTCTTGATGCCTTAGTTAGATTGAGGTAATATAACAGAGAGCGAAAACAAAAGTGGTTTAAATAACTTCATAGTTTCTTTCTCATAAAAATCCAAGCTCATAGTAAAACTCTGCTTCTCAAAGTTGTCAGGAGTCCAGGCTTCAATGCATGGCTTCCACTCATGGCTGCCGCCATCTTGTCCAAGAAGAAGAAAATGCATAATTGAAAGACTGCGTTCCTTCACCTGAAGTGGGAAGTGAGGGCACACTCTTCCCTTTAGGGGCGTAACCTCGACATTGGATGTTTCGCTCTCTCTCCTATCCAGTTTGCCAGAAAGAAGTCAACTGGCCACATCAAGCTGCTGAGGAACCTGGGAATTATGGCCATCACTGGCATTTACCCAGCTAGAACCTCTGTTTCTACGTAGAGAAGGGAAGAAAGAAGATTGGAAGAGAGCCAGCGCTCTCTGCCCCTCTTGACTAGGCTGTGGGGGAGTTCTCAGGGAGAGATTGCTACTGTCTCGCTGGATGAGGTTGACCAAGGGGATCTTCCCTGGAGCGTGGACAACTGATAGCCAATGCCTTCTTAAAAGACATCATAGTTACTGGCGTACACACTCCCATCCTATGGGATTAGGTAAAGGTGGATGAAAGAATGCAAGGTAAGCAGTGTGGTCACCACACTGCTCCCACCCAACTGCCACCCAAGCCACAGCTTGGGGTGAGAACCTAGTGGAGCCCTTCACAGCCCTATGTATGTAGCCCAGGCCTAGGTTCAAATCCCAGCTCTCCCATCAACCACCTGTGTGATCTGAGCAATTTGCTTTTTCTTCATACGCTTCCATTTCCTCCTCTATAAAAGGGATGTTAACAGTACCTACCTCACAGAGTTGTTCTGAGGATGAAATGAACTAATGCATTTTCATTGTATCTGATATGTAGTAAAGACTCAACGATTCTTGGCCATTATTACGTAACAGACTCTAAACACACAAACCCACCCGCACACACATAGGCAGTTCTTCCTGACAAGAAGAGAGGGTACATTTATGTCCAGTTCCTTTCCTCATCTCCCATGCCCTAGGCTCCACCATGGGAGAAAGAGTAGTGCCACCAAGAAGGACAATAGGAAACTGCCAAGGTATAGAAGCAAGAGTGAGCGTGGGCTTTGGAAAACAATGAAAATCCCAGACCTGCTACAATAGAGAGTAGACCTGCGTTGGAAGGTACAATAGAGAGTTTGCGTCGGAAGTAGAAAAAAATTTTGGATAGTTTGATTCATGCATTCATCAATAAACACAGATAAAATGTGAAACCACCTAACAATGAAACTCCCCAATTTCTGAAAACTCGTCTGAGAAAGAAATTCTCAGTACCAGCAATAGGTGGAGGAATACTTGCTACAGTGGTTGCAGTTTGCATCATCAGGAGAATTACTGCTAAACATACACTCTAACACCCAAGCTTCTCTTAATATCCTTGCCCCTGACCCAAAGTACCTGGACAAAACTTGAAAAATTAGCATCCACGTTCCTTATACCCCTCCCCCAAATCCCAGCAGCTTCCTGAATTTGATGATTATCTACAAAGGTAATCCTGGGTGATAGAAAAGGAGAGCAGAGCTCCCCCTTAAAGGAACTTCTCAGAATCTTCTGGGGAGCCTTTCAGTGGCACACTATATAGGATTCCCACCCCTCCAGAAATTATAATACCTACTTACCCACGGACTAATGATGTGCTGGAGTCATCACACATCTGACCAGCTCACAGGAGCAGGTTGCACACATTTCTTTCCAACTCTACATCCAGCTGCATCTCATTGGTAGCTTGAAATCAGGCATGGTGGAAATATTTATACCATGGAAATTGGTAACCACAATAAACCAGGGGTCTCCCCATCCCTGACTCTAGAGAGCTTATTTGTAAACATTGAACAGTATACCACTGCCACCACCCACCTTGGAAGTAAGCATTCATGTTACTAAGGTTGATGTAGCATATCTGTCTCCTGACATGTGGGAAAGGAAAAAGCTAGAGAATTGAATGTTCCACATCATATGGGGAACCATGCTGCGTGCTGCAGGCTTCTGCTCTCCAGAAGGGTCAGATGTGTGATGACTCCAAGCAGAGTGATGAGCTCAGCTCTGTTTCCATGAAGAAACGTGGGAAAGTCCTGCTGGGTGGAAATACAAGGGGTGTCAGACACACCCTCTGCCCTTGTGATACCTCTGATTTGGATGATAGACAAGGTAAAGACCAGAAAGCAGTGAGTAATCTATAATATACACTAATATAAGGAAAGGTGCCAAATGACTGGTGTGGATACCAACTACTCAAAAAAGCAAAAGAGGGTTGTTTGAGTGACTACTATGTGCCAGGCACAGTGCTCAGTTCTGGGGGCTCAAGTGAGCAAGACAGACCTGCTTGCTGACCTTGGAATGCTCATCATCTAATGTGGTGCCTCTCAAGGTGTGGTCTGGTGAACATCTGCCTCAGAATCCTCACTAGCAGTAACAGCTACCATGTATTAAGGGCATGGTATGGCCAGCCACTAAACCAAGTGCTTTACATGTAGTGTAATTTCATTCTCAGACCAGCACTATATTTGACCTATTATTATTATCCCCATTTTACAGACTAGAAAACTGAGACAAAAAAGTGAATTACTTTGCCAAAGGTCACACCATTAGGGAACAACAGAGCTATAACTTAAATCTGGAAGTTTGGGCTCAGTACTTACACCCTAAACCTACCTTAAAATGATCGAATCCCAGTGCCCAGAGTAACTGGAGGAGAGCCTCTGGGATTGGATCCCCAAAATCTTACACTTTAAATGGGATCCCTAAGTGACTGTGATGCCTTCAAGTACTAAGACCCAATGGTCTGAAGCCAGACAATCCAACAAGCAATCATAATAAAAATAACATTTGACAAGTGTCATGGAGGGCTAAGTATGGGATACTAAGGTCACCCTTAGCCTAGATGTGATCAGGGAAGGCTTCTGGGAGAATTGCTCACACCTGCCTCAAAGGTAGGTGTTCTCCAGGTATTAAGGAAGTGAGAAATCTTCCAGACTGAGAAAACAGCTTTTGATAACAGGGCCAGAGGGAGGAAAGCTGCTAGGCCTTTAAAGAAGTGGAAGAAATTCTCTACGGCCAGAAGGTAGGATGGTGCTACCCTGCCTAAGAAAAGAGGCAAAAGTGCCAGGTGGAGGTGAGGCAGGCCCTCCCATAGAAGGTTGTGCTGTTTGCACACCGCATAACGTTCCTGCATCCACCCAGGAAAGGGCCTTTTTGTAACTCAATCTCTCCCTGCATACCTTTATGCAATTTGCACCAAGTACCATCTATCTTTCAGCGGCCATCCATGGGAAGAGTTTTTTTATGTATAAGTTCAGAAGACTAGACAATGAGTAGCTATTGAGGGATTTTGAAAATGGCAGCGACATGGCTGGATTCAGGTGCTTGGTTTACAAAGTCATGGGTTTCTACAGAGCACACAGTGGATGAGACCCAGGATTGTACACAGGACTCTCAGGTGAGGTCGCCACAATGGCTGCCCCTGTCCTGCGAGGCTGCAGGTGCTTTACCATCATGAGACACTGAGTTTCCTTTCACACCCTCCCAAAATGTCACCCTGCACACCCCCGCCTCCCAGGCTTGTCCACATGCTCTCCTACTGGGGGTCAAAGAGGTTAAGCAAAGAGCCCAAGGCCACAGAGCTGCAAGAGTAGAATCTGAAGCCAAGTATTTTTTGTTCCCAAAGCTCTTGCTCTTACCACTGTGCTCAGCTGCCTCCAAGTCTATATAAACAGGGTAAGGCCAGATTCTCCTAGGTTCTTACGTGATAAAACCCACACGGAAATTCAGAAGCACTCTTATTTCCTCCTTACCGTTCCATGCCACAGATAGCTAAGAATGGATCAAGGCTACTCGTATCAGACTAATTCAGCTCACAGTAACAGAAACACAACCCAGGCTGGCTTAAGCTAGGACCTTCAGTAGCTCATGTAACCAAAAGCTCTGATTTTGAGCCTAGTGGGTCCTTAGTCACTCTCACTTCATCTCAGCTTTGCTTCTCTCTCTATGGCTTCATCCAAAGATGAGCTCTGCCCTGGTGACAGGGACAGGCAATAGCAGCTCCAGCTTACATCTTATACCTACTTCACCACCTTAGCTGGGAAAATGCCTTTCACAGTGAATCCAGAGAAAGTTCTGGCCAGGGACCTCATTGGCCAGGTCTGGGCCATGTGCCAGCCTCTCAAGAGGGGATGAGGTCAGCCCGACCTGATCATATGGTCTAAGAGTGGGAAAGGAGCACCCCCCAAAGGAAAATGAGATACTGCTATCAAAGGAAGAACAGAATAGTAGGCAGGGGAAAAAGTAGGTCTCTAGAGCCCACAGAATTTTCTAATCCCTTCTATTTGACACAGTAAGATCCCACTGGCTTCATTTTTTCCTACAAATTTCTAGGCCTCTCCAATGATAGTGATAATTTGAGACCCTTCTTAATGAGAACTGCCAGTAAAAAAATGTCTGAAATCCTCCTTTCAGTTTCACATAATTTAACATACGAAACAAATTGAAGAAAGTCCAAAGGGCAGTGGAGTCATTGGTGTCATGGGAAATATTAAATAATGCACTGAAACAGTTGGAAATTTAATAAGAAAGTAACAAGTATGAAAGATGAGAATATGATTTCGTTTAACAAAAATCTGAGGCCAGAGAGAATGGGCAATGTTGGAGGATGGAAAGGAAAGGAAAATTATTTTGAAAATTGCAATGTCAGAAAAGGAAGAGCTAGTCAATGATGGATGTTTCAAGAAAGCAGAAATCCATCAACTTAATCAAGATTTCCATGTTAAAACTGTTGAGCTATAAATATGCTACTTTTTCCAATATGACAGGCGACAAAATAAGCCAAGCAAGGAAAAGATTTTGTTCCACTAGCTGGTTCCTCCATCACCATGGCAATATCACAAATGGAAAATGGGGATGTTGATAATGCCATGATCTAATTATTTTTCCCCTCTACATTCGTTACTTGTCAGTGTTCGGGATGATAACAAATTTTCTTTATTTACTTTACTCCACATGGATTATTCTTATTTTAAAGTTGCTAGAAACTATAGGTGTTATTCTGTGTAGGATTTGATTTAAAAATAATAAATTATGCAGAGAAATTGTTTAAATGGTGTGAGAGAAAAAGAGAGGAAAATACTATTTTTCCATGATTGAGTTAATAGCACTTTATCATTTGGAGATAACGCTATCCAATGACAAGTGAGAAGTGTCTCGTGTGGGCTCTGATCTGTCCACTACTGTCTGCCGTAGAAGACCAGCACTGAACACTCCAGGTTAGATATCATCTGAAGATCTGGTGGTTTAAATTTTTTCTTAGAATAATAAAATAGATGCTCCTATTAATTTAATCACAATTCTCATCATTATCTTTGAAATTATCAAATTAGTTACTGTTTATTAAGTGCTTTCTATGTGCCAGGCACCAGGATAAATGTCTTGTGTCTCATTTAATTATGTGAAACATTGAGGCTTAGAGAGCTCAAATTACCTGCTCAAGGGGATAAATCTAGGAAGTCAAAGAACCAAGATTCACACATTGAGCTCGCCATCCTGGTGCGTGCCCCACATGAATGTAGGCAAACCACAGATGCAATGCATCCTGGGACCAATTTGCTTCACAATATTCTAAGGCCAAAGAGTTCATTCTTTTCCTTTGCCACTGAAGCAAGTACTCAAAAAGAGAACTGAGCGAGAGTGTGTTCTTCATGCGCTAAAAATCCTGCTCATGATGTGTACAGCACCACCTTATATGTGAAGCCTATTATATGATGATTTTATATTCACCAATTGTATTGCCTAGGAATTAATTTACTGACTGTCCACTATGTGCAAGGTACTGAGGCCATGACGTTGGGAGGACAGTTATGAGTTAAGATGTGGCCACTGTTTCAAAGAGTTTACAATATGCAGTAGGACTGGGAGAGGTAGGAGAAGCTCAGATGAGCACTCTGGGAGTAAAATGAACCATCCTCAGAAGAACACCATAAAAGAGCTATAAACCAAGTGCTATGGGAGTAAAAGGACAGAGGAATCCTGTCCGTTTGTGGAAAGGCTTCTCAAAGGATAGACCATTTTATATGGTCTTGTAGACCTGACAGGATCTCAGCATACAGGGAGGAAAGGAAAAGAGGGTGCATCAGACGGAAAGAACAGCATAAGAAATGTCAAGTCACACACCTTCACATGATGAGCGAAGTGTCCTAATGTGAATGGAGATATCTGTGTGTAGGGGGGACTAAGAAGAAGCGAGCCTAGAAATGTAGGTTGTAGATATTGCGCCCAGCCTTTATGCCCCACCCCCCCGAAAAATTGGGCCCAGTTTGCCAGGCAATGGGGAAGACTTGCAGACCACTGAGCAGGGAGCAAATGGGCTGGATTAAAAATCAAACAACTGGAATCAAAGTGACCAGGTTGTCATGACAACAACCAACAAAGTATTTAGGCCAGTGCTTCTCCAACTTTAAAGTGCCTGAGAATCACCTGGGAAACTTGTGAAGATGCAGATTTGGACTCAGCAGCTGTGAGCTGGGACCTGAGATTCTGCATTGTAAGAAGCTCACACATAAGACATTGACGGTGAATTTTAAACCAGAACTCAAAAACATGAATCAATATACAATGATTCATAAGACATCCTCAGGCATTTCGCCATCATTTGTTATTCTCAGTAAGTTCTCTGCCCAGGTAGTTTTTCACTGCTTTGAATTTTCAACAGCAAATCTGAAATTTACACCTGCATATCCTCCTGTCCTTTTTTTTTTTTTTTTTTTAACTTTTTAAATACAATCTTGAAGAGGAAGAAGTAAGCAGATTAAATGAGGTCATTTACACAATTTGTGGTTTCAGCTACAGATTTTTGTTATCTTAAAGGGAAGCAGAAAACATGTGGATGTATAAATAGATGTGTAGAACCAGGTTCACAGAAATTCATTGTCTCTCTCTCACTGTATAAAGATTAGCTCACATTTAGAACACAGGGCTCCAAGCTGGTTGCCTTAGTGGGAGGTGGGCTACTGGTTACACTGAGGACACCTTGAGCAACTTAGTGACTTTCTGTCACTTGCTGTGGACCAGATGCTGGAGCGTTGGCCTCTGGAGCAAACTGAACTGAAGGCATTTCATAGCAACCTCAATCTTAAGGGCTGAAATAGGAAACACAGCAGCAGACTTGGAAACTAGGTCAAGGAGGAAACTCTGGTAAAGATCCTGAAATGGCTGACTTTTCAAACTCTACCCATATCAGCCCTTTTCAAAAGGAAAGCATGTATTCCCAAATGGTATCCTTCCCGACCCCAAACAAGACATGTAAGCAGTCAGGCACAAAGAAATAGAGAAACAAAACCCAAGCCAGCCATGTATGACTCACCTCTGCACTGCCCAGCCTTCCGTGTCTGCATCTTCCACGTTGCCCTGACTCTTGGCCACAGGTGCAAGGAAGATGAGAGCCAATTGACCCAGAATGAGAAACACCTGTA
>NW_006780143.1:659694-669527 GCF_000442215.2 Lipotes vexillifer
GTAGGGAAACAGATTAATCCAGTCTGAGGTCATTATCATTTAATCCATTTTAGATGGATGCTTTGGCTGATCTGATGGACTGGACAGATGGTGGCAGTGTCCATGCATAAGCTCCAGTCAGTCTCATGTTCAATGTCCACTCACACACCAAGGAAGAGGTTAGCAAAATGTCACGGGCAATCTAAAGCAAGATTAGAGGAGGTTTCACCTACACTTTCTAAAATCTCACTGGTGCACTCTTACCTGTAATGGCATTCCTTTGCGAGCAGAGAAAGAAGATCTTGCCTAGCCCACCTGCAAATTTCCTTCAAGGGAGTATTACCAAGTAAATGAGCAGTCATTCTTCAGTCAGATTAAAACATGTGGGACAAGATGTTGTTGAAGCCATGGGTGTTTTAGTGGAAAAGAGTGTTCCTGGCAGACAGTCAGCTTGTGAGACCTCCCAGTCCCATTGAGAAAAACTGCCCCACTGGGGAAAGGGTCTCTCAAGCAATAATTCCAGTAGGATTGGCAATGTTCAGGCTACGTGATCTGCTCTGGCACAAAAACTACCAATTCCCACATGGGCCTGGGACCCGTGATGTGATCTTGCACAAAGAGCTCTGTGCAAAGAGAGATGATGACAGTTAGGTGGCCAGCCAGACCTTTCTTCAGAATTGGAAGTGGAAAATGTGGAGAGAATCAGCCATGAAGAAAAAAGCAAGAAGATGCCAAGACAAGCAGAAGCTGAGTATAGCAGAACCACAGGAAAGGCAGAGCACCGGGCCAAGAGACGTTGAGTCCTGCTGTTGGGTGTGTTTGGAAGTGTGTGTGTGTGAAGGGGGCTGGCATTCCAAACAGCCATCCTGACCCCTCCTGGGCTTTGTGAGGCCAGGCTTTCCCAGCCTCTTGCTCTCTCTGTGGAGCCTGATGAGTCAACTCTTCCTGAGTTTCCTTAAGACCCAGCTATCAGCCGAGATTCCCATTGGCAGTCTCCACTCCCCAGTGCATGTTAACCAAAGAGATCAAATGCTTAACCAACTAGAACACAGGAAGACAGGAAGAAAAGACTGGAGGGAGAGAAGAAAGAAAATAGACAGGAATACAGGCCCTGAATGGGAAACTCGAGTAGTTTCAAGAACTTGTTCATGAGTAGAAGTTCTACCAACATCTCTGTCAGGCAAGACCCTTGCATTCCAAAGACCCCTTGCTAAAAATGATCGGCAGTTATTGAAAGCAAAGAATCAAAAGATAAGTGTATATTATTAATTTTTTAATCATTCAAAAATATTTTCATTATATTTTAAATAATTTTCATCATTAATTTCAAGGTATCCAAATCCTCCTTTGGCCTTCTCAGTCTCATTTTCTGAACTCACAGATCAATTTTATTCTATTTTGCTATGTCTTAGCATCCAGAGAGAAGAAAGATCTCTCAGAAAGAAAAACACCATCTCCATCTTCCTTTCCCCACCATCCCTGGTTAAAATTCTGAGAAACAGGAAAAGAAAGAAATATTCATTTAATTTCATGCCTCAACCCTCTTTCCCACTTAATCCATCCCCAAAGTGGAAGCTCAGGGCAGATTTTTTTTCAGAACCTCGGAGGTATGATTACAGTCAAGACAGAATGAAAGGTTAGAAAATTCTCTCAAACCCCAAGGTTATTCCTAGTTCAGGAGAAAGTTCTTTACAAAATTCCTTTTCTGGGTCACTACATGACAGTTCCTCCTGCTAGTCAGAGCCTTCAATGCCATCATTTGAATGCAGCCTGCATCACAGGTGAGCACGGTCATTGAAATCTCTCTAGTGGTTTATCACAAGGAGAGGATCTTGAAGGAGATTAGTCTCAGCACAATCGTCTCTGGCTGCTGTGAGTATAGAGATCAGCAAGGCAACAAGAGCAGGGTAAAGAAGAACAGTGTTATTGTTCCCTCCTGGGGTGATGCTACAGAAAGGGCCTGGAGTGCTCAAACTTATCCTCTTCTACATCCTGTTAGATCTCTCACCAACTCTTGCTACTGGAAGTCACCGCCTTCCTCCTAGTATTTAGACTGCATTCAACAAACTGGAAAATTGTATATATATAAAATAGATACAGTCATCTCTCAGTCTTCAGGGGATTGGTTCCAGGACCCCTGTAGGTACCAAAATCCACAGATGCTCAAATCCCTTATATAAATAGCATAGTATTTGCATAATATGGCCTATGCATATCCTCCCATATATTTTATATAAATACAAATATAAAAATATATATATTTGCCACTCCATGTGGCTTGTGGGGTTTTTAGTTCCCTGACCGGGGATTGAACCTGGACCCTCGGCAGTGAGAGTGCGGAGTCCCAACCACTGGACCGCCAGGGAATTCCCCTCCCACATACTTTAAATCATCTCTAGATTACTTATAAACTTAATGCAATATAAATGCTGTGTAAATAGCTGTAAACACAATGTAAATGCTATGTAAATTGTTCAATCCATGGTTGGTTGAATCTCTGGATGCAGAACCCACAGATTCAGAGGACCAACTGTCTATCAGTGTCTCACTGGCTAATCATCTGAGCATTCCTAAGACATTATATAGGTCAAACTTGGAGCCCTAGGAGAAATACGAGTCTAAGAACTTGAAATTAAAAAAAAAAAAGAACTTGAAATGTATCTCCCAAATGCCAATCTTTCAATCCCTCAAATAAGTGAATAAAAGGTAGCAAGATCTTAACTTTGTGTGACATAGCATCCTGTTCTTAAGACTCCTCAATGTTTTTCTTTAATCATTATCAAGTTTCTAAAGACTGCTAGAATTTCTTGTTCCCAATGAAGAATGGACTGGGGTTAGGTGGAAGAGAAGAATGCCTACTTCTTGAGATAAAATCTGAAAAAATTAAAAGGGTTTGCTTCCTCCGTAAGAGCTATACTGTCCTCCTTGCCTCAGAGAAAGTAAAAAATTCCTAAATTTGGCTAATTTAACACGAAAGAGAGCATCAGTTCTTCTTATTCAAACTTCTAGCCTGGTACAAGAGAGTATAGTATTGTGTTAACATCTAACTGTGTAACCATGGTCGAGTTAATAAATTATCAAGTCAGGAGAACTGGGCAACCTTGGTCAAGTTACTAATCTCTCTAGCCAGAACTGGGTGGTAACTACAGTATTATCACTAACTCACAATATGAGCACGAGCAAGTCAACCACCACAGCTCATTTTCATTGAATGTCAAATTAAGGCAATACTCTTGCTTCCCTATTTGCCTTAAAGCCATGCTCTTCAGTATTTTGTTCCTCAAGGTCATACCTGTAGACAACAGTCACACTCTGGATATACTATCACAAGTCAAGATGGCTCACTAACGGATTAAGCAAGTTAGACTTCACATTATTCTCAATTCCCTCAAGAACCACTAATATCTTCTCTTGCTGATACCAGATTTTCCAGTGTGGTAGGCAGCCAATAAGATGGTCTTCAGTGACTCCCCACCTCCACTGCATAATTCTATCCCTTTAGGTGTGG
Organism: Lipotes vexillifer; assembly: GCF_000442215.2. Classification (NCBI taxonomy): domain Eukaryota; kingdom Metazoa; phylum Chordata; class Mammalia; order Artiodactyla; family Lipotidae; genus Lipotes; species Lipotes vexillifer. The sequence continues at coordinate 663,182 of NW_006780143.1, forward strand.
GCTTGGCCTAGTGGCTCACTTCTAACAAAGAGAATACAGCAAAAGTGGTAGAATATCATTTCTGAGACTACATTATGAAAAGACTGTGATTGTGCCTTGCTCACTCCTTGTTCTCTCTTTTACTCACTCTAATGAAGCCAGCTCTCATGTCGCTAGGTGCCCTGTGGAGAGGTCCACATGGAAATGAGTTGAGGGAGGCCTCCAGACAACAGCAAGCAAATAATGGAGACTCTCAAAGTCCACAAGGAACTGAATCCTTCCAACAAGAATATGAATGAGTTTGGAAGTTAATCCTTCTGTTCCCCAGTCAAGTCTTCAGATGAGACCACAGCTCTGACACTTCCCAGTCAAGTCTTCAGATGAGACCACAGCTCTGACTAACACTTCAATTGCAGCCTTGTGAGAGAACCTTGAGGTAGAAGCACCTAGCTAAACAATGCCTAGATTCCTGACCCTCAGAAACTCTGAGATCATAAATGGGTATTGTTCTAAGCCAGGAAGTTTGTGGATAATTTGTCATGCACAGCGATAGATAACTAATAACCAAAATGGTCAGAAATCATGATAGAGAGTATTTGCATTGAAGTGGTATTTTTCAAATATCTGTATCTCAATGGATGGATATTCTAGTGGTCATGATATAATTTAGTGAGCTAGTGAGCCTCAACCAGCATTTTTTTTTTTTTTTTTGCAGTATGCAGGCCTCTCACTGTTGTGGCCCCTCCCGTTGCGGAGCACAGGCTCTGGACGCGCAGGCTCAGCGGCCATGGCTCACGGCCCCAGCCGCTCCGCGGCATGTGGGATCTTCCCGGACCGGGGCACAAACCCGTGTCCCCTGCATCGGCAGGTGGACTCTCAACCACTGCGCCACCAGGGAGGCCCAACCAGCATTATTTTTAATGAAATAACATGGAATGGAAAAGAACAGAATAGAATTTTTTTTAAAAATCAGAACTGATTGGAAGTGTTAAAAATAAATATTGTCTTATGAAACTTTTATTTCATAAGTACATTTTATACACTAAGTCATAATATAAAATATATTTCTTAATATGAGTTGGGCCAAAAAATGTTCCAAAGAAACAACCCTCAAGGGCAATTGTAAAAATCAAATGAGGAAATAAATTGAACTCTTGCTATGGTCTGAATATTTGTGTCTCCCCCAAATTCACATGTTGAAACCCTAATGCTCAATGTGATGGTTATGAGAGTACAGCCCTCATGAATGGGGTTAGTACTCTAATAAAGAGACTCCACAGGGCTCCCTAGCCCCTTCTATCTTGTGAGGGTATAATGAGACTCCTGCAATCTGAAAGATAATCCTCACCCTACCATGCTGGTGTCATGATCTTACACTTCCAAGCCTCCAGGACTGTGAAAAATAAATTTTTGTTGTTTATAAGCCACCCAGTCTGTGGTATTTTGTCACAGCAGCCAGAACGAATGCAGGCAACCCTCTTCTCCTCTGCTTGCCCAACTTCAACAAAATGTCAAGATTTGGTTCAAGTCTTACCTCTCTCTAAAGTTTCCCTTCACCACTCTAGCCCACTGGCTTTCTCTATCTCTTCTTGGAATACAAGGCCTACAGGAATCCAGTGTCGGGCTTCCCTGGTGGTGTAGTGGTTAAGAATCCGCCTGCCAATGCAGGGAACATGGGTTCGAGCCCTAGTCCAGGAGGTTTCCACATGCCTCAGAGCAACTAAGCCCGCTAGCCACAACTACTGAGCCTGAGTGCCTCAACTATTGAAGCCCATGCGCCTAGAGCCCGTGCTCTGCAACAAGAGAAGCCACCGCAATGAGAAGCCTGCACACTGCAACAAAGAGTAGCTCCCGCTCGCCACAACTAGAGAAAGCCCCTGCGCAGCAACAAAGACCCAACACAGCCAAAAATAAATAAATAAAATAGATAAATTTAGTAAAAAAAAAAAAAAAAGGACTCCTGTGTCAGTGGTAATAAGTTATGTTAATTTGAGCATGGGGTACTTCTCCTGAAATAGATGGCAAGATCTTGAGAGCAGGACTGTGATTTCACTTTTCTATATCTTCCATAGTATATATTGTGGCAAGCATAAAACAAGTAAAGCAAAAGCTTTTGGTTCACCTTTGGTGACAGAGGTTTACAAGGAACACAAGAATACAAAGTAGAACTGCAATTGTCTCCTTATGTTAGGTAGAAAAATGGTCGCCCCAAAGATACCATATTTTAATCCCTGGAACCTGTGAATGGTACTTTACATGGAAATAAGACCATTCCATATGAGATGAAGTTAAGGTTCCTGAGATGAGGAGATGATCCTGGTCTATCAGGGTGGGCCCTAAATGCAATCACGTATATCCTTATAAATGGGAGGCAGAGGGAGATACGGCACACATGGAAGAGAAGGCACTGTGACCACAGAGGCAGAGATTAGAGTAATGCAGCCACAGACCAAGAAATGTTGGCTATCACCAGGAGCTGGGAGAAGCAAGGAACAGATTCTCCCCTGGAACCTCCAGAGGGAGCATAGCCCTACTGCTGATACCTTGATTTCGACCTAGTGATACTGGTTTTGGGCACCTGGACTCCAAAACTGTGAGAGAATAAATTTATTTTATGCCACCAAGTTCGTGGTAATTTGTTCCAGTAGCCACAAGAAATTTATACACTCCTCAATACCATTTATGCCTTTGAGTCCCAGAGTATCCAGCATTATGATGTGTCATATGCTTTATTGAATCTTAACAATGTTTCTTCCCCTCTTTTCAGGAAAATAACCTGAAATGCAGTGGCCAACTTTCGCCTCAAAGAGAAGATAAGCCTGGGTTGGTTTGTTGCCACATAATATGGACTGCCCCTAGTGGGAAGTGCTCTTGACAAATTAATTTAAAGGCAGCTGGACTTTTCCACATCTGTACCATTTGTGGTGACTTTGGGGTCATGCCAGTCTTATAGGGTTCCCTAGAAGCAGAGCCTGAGACAGAGATTCTTGTTCAAATTATTGATTGGGGGATGCTGTCAGGATAAGGTGTGGGGTGGGGGGTGGGGGTGAGAGAAGCAGAAGAGAGAGGGAAAAATTGGAGCCACATATGGTTTCAGCCAGAGACTAACTTCAGTCTGACCCTATGCAAAGTTTGCTCCACAAAGTTAGCCCCCCTTGAGGGAAGGGGACCAGCCTTTCATTTCACACTATAACTCCAAGGTTGGGAGATGGGAAGATGTGAAAAGGGAGAGAAGTGATGGCCTCCCAGGCAAAGAACAATTGGTTTTATGGGCTTCTTATAAGGAATGATTAATAAAAATATCTGTAAAGAAAACCACATATGCAAAGAATCATCTAAACTGTTAACGAGTATAACTATTATGAGGCCAACGGCAGTCAGTGAGGGTTGTTTACTACCCCCGAGTTTGGACTCTGGGCTCCCGGAGCCTGTCGCACAGCATGGCAGCCTAGTTAAATCTCAATCGGGTTGCAAAAATAAACATGACTCTCAGTAGAGTTAACAGTGGAATGATACTCAGCTCAGAGAATGCCTTTAAAAGACATGTTCTTACAGGCCATTGGAAAGACCTCTCCACGGCAGGTGAAGTGTACAAACTGAGAGCGGCAGCATCTATGAAAATGTGTGATCTCGGTGGGATCCTGTTTGAGAGCAGGGTGAAAGGCATGATCCAAAGCCAGCCTTGGGCTGTTTTGTTTGTTTTCCAGGCAGACAGGGTGAAACATCGAAGTGTCCAAAGAGGTGTGAATTCCACCCTTCATGGGGCAAAACATGTGACCTGCAAAGCCTAGATTTTGATCATTTCAATCCAACATTTCTGAGCAAGTCCTTGGAACTTAGAAAATGCCTCCTAAATTTTCAAAACATTTCTGAGATGCATTAAGCTGCTGCCTTTGTTGAGGTCAGCTGGGCACAAGAGCCTGGGCAGAGACTGGGGACGGGGAATAAGGAAGCCATGGCCACAGGGGGTCCAGCCAGTCATCGCCAGGTTCATGACCCCCATACAACATGCTCAACTCAGATCTTAACTGGTATTTACCAGACAGATTCTTGGATTTCACTGACTGGTAAAGATAGATGTGAGAGAGAGAGAGAGACAGACAGACAGACAGACAAAGAAACAGAGAGACAGAGAGAGAACAGAGAATGACTGAAATAGCATTGTAGACTCTTCTTGTAACATCTAAAAAAACAACAAAATATCAAAAAATTATCCCCTGTAACCACTATTTCATAAATAAAAGCCATTTGAGTATCAAAATAAGAAGAAAGGACGTGATCTCCGAATAAAGGGCAGTCTTTTAAGCTGAGTAGATATAGTTCTAGGGAAAACTCATTACGTTATGCTTACCTTTTTCATTTTACCTCACATCGGTACTCTAAGTATTCTGTCAGCCACAATTTGAGACTCGAGCCCCTTTAAGTGTCCTCCTTTCCATACAAATTGAAAAGAGCTGGACTCCTTCCGGCATAACATAAATCAAGGGCAAATGAAATACCTGCCCCAAATAAAGGATGTCCAAAGGTCATGGAAACTTTAAATCAACCATTCCCAACTTTATGTTTTAATACCCTTGGGGATTTCTCATTATATCAATAGGGCTGCCAGGAAAAGTTTCAATAACCTACAACAAATTAAAGTTTAGCTTTTGTTTTAGGTGTTCGTATCATTTAACCCTTTAAAAAATAAAAAATTACGTTTAACATTTATTGAGTCCCTGACTCTATGTCAGATGCTGTACCAAGGATACGTATATGCATTTCCGCCATTTAAAAACATTAAGATATTTATGTACAATAATATTTAGACATTTTTTACCATGTAAATCTAGGAGTTTTGACAAATACATAAGTTGTGTAACCATCACCACAGTGAAGATATAGAACAGTTTCATCAGCCCCCAAATCCCCCCTCACCTCTTTGTAGTCAACCCCTATCTTTACCCCTAGAACCTGGAAACCACTGCTCTGTTTTCCATCCCTATAGTTCTGCCTCTTCCAGAATGCCCACATTATAATTCCCCAGATTTCCTTAAAAGTGGAACCACACAGTATGTTGCCTTTTGAGTTCAGCTTCTTGCACCTGGCATACTGCATGTGACATCCTTCTGTCTGGGGTGCATCAATAGTTCCTGCCTTGTTACTACCCAGCACAACACAGGCTGCTTATCCATTCATCCACTGAGGCACAGTTGGGTTGTTTCCATTAAGGAGGTAGGGGGACTAAAATAAAGAAGCTATCAACAGTCACATACTGTTTTTATGTGAATATAAGTTTTCATTTCTCTTGGGTAATTACCTAGGAGTGGAATACCCGAGTCTTAAGGTAAGTGTATGGTTATTTTTTTAAGGAACTACCAAACATTTTCCAAAATGACTGTATCATTTTTCATTTCCAACAGCAATGTACAAGAATTATACTTACTCTGTATCTCTGCTAGCACTGGGTATTGTCAATTATATAAGTTTATATACATGTGTATCTCTGTCTCTTTAAATATATATGTGCACGTATATATACGTATATATTTATACATATACACACATACATACATATGTAGTGGCATTTCCTGTGGTTTTAACTTTTTAAAATTGAGATGAAAATCACATAACATAAAATTCACAATTTTAAGCTAATTTTAATGTGTACAATTCAGTGGTTTTTAATATATTCACAATGTGTGCAACCTTCACCACTGTCTGATTCCAGAATATTAGTGATGATGATTAGCCTATGTGCCAACTTGATTGGACCATGGGTACCCAGAGAGTCAAACATTTTTATGAGTGTTTCTATGAGGGTGTTTTTAGGTGGAAATCCATAGTAAGAGAGCTGTGTAAAGATTTTGTAAACTCTATTCAGTAGATCTGGACAGATTTGAGTGGGAAGGCCAAAGAGTCATATAAAATACTCAAAGCACAACTTGACTGATTAAAAGTTTACAGTCCTTGGACCGCTGCCTGTACCACAAGGGAGCATGACCAAGAAATCTGCAAAATTAAGATTCTAAAAGAAAGTTGCAAAGATGAAAGGAGAACCAGGAAAGGTGAGTATAGACTGAGACCAGTCAGGCCTGAGCTACATTCTATTCTGATGGGAGACTATCTCCCAGGAGGGATTACCTCAGTCAAGCAGGAGAAGTTTGATAAGATTTATTTAAAAATAAGGATATTTTGGGCTTCCCTGGTGGCGCAGTGGTTAAGAATCCGCCTGCCGATGCAGGGGATGCGGGTTCATGCCCCGGTCCGGAAAGATCCCACATGCCGCGGAGCAGCTGGGCTTGTGAGCCATGGCCACTGAGCCTGCGCGTCCGGAGCCTGTGCTCCGCAATGGGAGAGGCCACAACAGTGAGAGGCCCGCGTACCG
>NW_006780143.1:669742-680341 GCF_000442215.2 Lipotes vexillifer
AAAAAAAAAAAAAAAAAAAAGGATATTTCTGACAGTTCCAGAATGTCCATATAATAACTCTCCAGACTTCCATATAAATGGAATCACACAGTATGTCACCTTTTAAGTCTGGTTTCTTGCACTTAGCATAGTGCACCTGACACCCTTCTGTTTGGGGTGGATCAATAGCTCCTTCCTTGTTACTGCTGGACACAACACAGTTAAATGAATGTTTACCCATGCAACGGTTGATTTGATATTTTTCATTACAGGACACAAATTGAGAACAAATGACTGAGCCAGAAGGCAAAGAAGATGTGAAAGGAAGGCAGGCTCTCAGTTCCAGCAAACAATTTGGGAAAGCAGGGCACCAGCTTGAGAAACAGAGTCAAAAGTTAGAGGTCAGTTGAACCTTCCCCAAAGCAGAGGAGCAGCAGGGAAGAGGAAGATAAAACACTAGAGGCAAAGCCAGGACTGCAGCAAAAGAGGCAGCAGAGAAAATGCTACTCAAGGTCTGGAATATCCAAAAGCAGAGAAAGACTGCATCTGGAGGTGTGCTCAGCAGAAATGTTGCTGGTCTCTACGCCCCAGGGACACACGCTTCAGAAGCATCAACAACAGCTTTGTTCGGGAATCTGTTCAATGTGATTCTCCAAAATCAACAATTATGGGGAGAAGGGAGAACCTCCTCCGGGTGACAGGTTTTCAGACCTAAGCAGTTTCACAGCAAGAAGGCATGGAAAAAAGATACAGTCTTGCCTCCGTATCTGCAGGGGATTGGCTTCAGGAACTCCCATGGATACCAAAATCCCCACATGCTCAAGTCATTTACAGGGGATCCTACATCTGTGGTTTCTGTCTCCATGGATTCAGCTAACCACAAATTTGACCTGTAGATCGTTGAATCTGCGGGTGCAGAACCCATGGATAAGAAGCACCACCTGTATTTAGCAAAGACTAGAAAATGCCTGCTCTATAAGAGATAGTAAAGACAAGGAAACTAGACAAAGTCCCACCCTCATACAACACAGGGTGGAAGTTGGAGGGTCAGAGAGGAGACAGGAACATGGGGCTCAAAGAAGAAATAAAAATTAAGAGATTCTGATTATGCTGGATAGGGAAGAAAGGCAAGTCAAATGAGAAGGGGTGACTTAGGAGGGCTGCTTCTATTGCACGTTTCTGGACTCTGAAAGAAGACAGCAGTATCTCAAAAGCCACTTTCAGAGAGTGGAGGGTGTACATAGACGAATTTTCTAATACAAAGCAATGTCTAATGCCAAAAATATTTCTCCCCTTTGCACTGAAGTTTACAACTCATGGGTTCTGGACAACTAGAGTTCACTGACCAACAACTTAAGGAGACAAATCAAAAAGTCTTCCTTTGTTTTTTCTCCATCACTCAGAAACCACTGGGGTTCTGACAAAACCGAAAAGAATAAGAAACTTTGAAGTTGGTTTTTGGACATTAACTTAAGAATTTTGGACTTCAGACTTTCAACTCATTAAAGGGAGATTTGAGTCTGAATTTTAAGACTTTTTTGGATTGGATTTTACCAAGTAATACTTGGACTTTACCTCAGGAATTTGATGTTGTGGGCATAGCCTAACTAGGTTTATTATGGGGATTAGTTTGAAATGCATAGAAATATCAAATCACTATGTTGTGTAATAGATACTAACATAGGGTTGTAGGTCAATTATACTTCAGAAATAAAGAAACTCATAGAAAATGAGATCAGATTTGTGGTTACCAGAGGTTAGGGAAGGGGGAATTGGATGAAGACAGTCAAAAGGAAGAAAATTCCAATTATACGATAAAAAAAATACTAGGGATGTACTGTACAACATGATAAACATAATTAACACTGTTATATGTTATATATGAAACTTGTTAAGAGAATAAATCCTAAGCATTCTCATTACAAGAAAAATATTTTTTGCCTTCTATTTCTTTAATTTTGTACCTGTGTGTGATGATGGATGTTCACTAAACATATTGTGATAACCACTTTATGAAGTATGTAAATCAAACCATTTTGCTTAAACTATTACAGTGCTATAAGTCAATTACAACTCAATAAAACCAGAAGAAAAAACAGAATTTGACCAAGTGATGATATTGGTATTCAAATTCAGGGCATGTCCACATGGCCAGAGCCTTAGTGTTAGAGTGGCTTTATGTTTTTTCGTTTTTTTTTTTTTGCGGTACGCGGGCCTCTCACTGTTGTGGCCTCTCCCGTTGCAGAGCACAGGCTCTGGACGCGCAGGCTCAGCGGCCATGGCTCACGGGCCCAACCGCTCCTCGGCATGTGGGATCTTCCTGGACCGGGACACGAACCCGTGTCCCCTGCATCGGCAGGCGGACTCGGCTTTATGCTTTTGATATCAATATTTCCATTTACTTTCTTAGCGGATCATTTGAGGCTGTGATGGAGAAAGCATCCAGACGTAACAGGTTGGGATACAGGAGAGCAGGCAAATTCCAGCTTTGGTAGAGAGTGGCCTTGGTTTTGATGAATGTACTGATCTACTTTAGAGCCTTCTATAGGTACATACATTAAAATACATTGGATCTGTAAATATAGCAAAGTAAAAAGGGGAAATGGGATTGGACAGGAGCGGGGGAAGAAGATGGATAAAGACAACAGAGAAGGTGAATACAGCAAAAAAACAGTAGTCTATGAATTCAGAAAAGAAAGGCAGGAGATTGAAGTCCACAAATAACTAAAAATAGCATTGCTATATAATCCAGCAATCTCATTCCTGGGCATATATCCAAAGAAAACTCTAATTTGAAAAGATACATGCACCCCAATGTTCATAGCAGCACTATTCACAATAGCCAAGATATAGAAGCAACCTAAATGTTCATTGACAGATGAATGGATAAAGATGTGGTGTGTGTATACACACACACACACACACACACACACACACACATAATGGAATACTACTCAGCCATAAAAATGAATGAAATAATGCCATTTGCAGCAACATGGATGCACCTAGAGATTATCAGACTAAGTGAAGTAAGTCACACAGACAAATACCATATGATATCAGTTATGTATGGAATCTAAAATATGACACAAATAAACTTATTTATGAGACAGAAATAGACTCACAGACTTATGGTTACCAAAGGGGAAAGGGGGTAGGGGAAGGATAAATTAGGAGTTTGGTAGTAGCAAATACAAACTACTATATATAAAATAGATAAACAACAAGGTCCTACTGTATAGCACAGGGAAACATATTCAGTATCCTGTAATAAACCATAATGGAAATGAAACGAAAAAGAATATATATATATATATAAAAAATATATTTTTTTTTTTTTTTTTTTTTTTTTTTTTTAGTTATTTGTGGATTTTAATCTCCTGTGTATGCATATATATAACTGAATCACTTCGCTGTACACCGGAAGCTAACACAACATTGTAAATCAACTACACTTCAATAAAAAAATTAAAAAAAATAAAATCCACAAATAACAGAAAGTATCCTCAATAGTCACAAATTGAAGTCCTACTATTTGTGCAGATGCAAAGTCCAATAGAAAAAAAAAAAGATAGTCGAAGCTCTTTGAGGGGTTGTTATTAGTCAGGTTTTTCCAGAGCAACAGAACCAATAAGATATATGTAGACATACACAACAGGAGATTTATCACAGGAATTGGCGCATGTAGTTATGGAGGCCAAAAAGTCCTACAGTCTGCCATCTGTAAGCCTGAGAACAAGGAAAACTGGTGGTGTAATTCAGTCCAAGTCCTAAGGCCTGAGAATTAGTGGTGGTGGTGATAGGGGACGGATGGTGTAACTCTTGATCTGAATCCAGAAGCCCAAGAAACAGAGGCACTGGTGTCTGGGGACAGGAGAAGATGGATGCCTCAGCTCCAACAGAGAGATTTCACCCTTCCTCCACCTTTTTGTTCCATTAGGGCCCTCAGAAAATTGGATAATGCCCACCCACGTTGGGGAGGGCCATCTGTTTTACTCAGTTCATCAACTTAAATAATAATCCCTTCCAGAAACAACCTCACAGACACACCCAGAAATAATATTTTATCAGGTACCTGGGCATCCCTTAGCCCAGTCAAGTTGACACATAAAATTAACCATCACAGGGGTATTCAGAAACTCATAGCAAGCAGTTTACAACACAGGTTATGTTCAACATTAGTCCCAATGTTTAATTAATTAATTGATATACTGCCTCTCCACCAAAGGTTAAAATGGGAGAAAGTAGTCCAATCATTATTTTCCTTCTCTCTCTTCCTAGACATAGAAACGTAAAACAGAAACATGACACACACACAGAGTAGAAAAGAACTTTTTGCTGAAGGGAGTAGACCTCTTTGATCAGAGCAACTCGGCCCCACTGATGAGCACAACCACATGACTGACTAAAGTCTTGCTGATAAAATGAATTGCTGCAAGAAAAAGGATCAGACATTAAGTGTTCAAAACACTATCCACGTATCCAAAATTAATGAGATAAAAGCAAAAGCAAAAAAAGCATTTCTGACTTTCGACTCTATAAGAGAGTGCCATTACTCCAGCAACAAGAACCCCAAAAGGGAAACAACCCATTGGCTGGTGCCAGAGGTACAGTGGCTTTTGCCAAGTGCTGCTTAAGTGTGGCCCCTGGACTTTCACATAGACCTTCTCTTCATATGTCCCTTAACCTTGGAAATCACCATTGCTCTCATAAAGGAGAGAATCCCTTTGCTGCTTTGCTCCTCTTGCAGCAAGAAAGGACTCCAATTAGACGGGGTCATCTAAGCACTTTGATTAGGTAATATTCCTCTTAATGGATTATAAACCTAAAACACTAGCCATTCCGTCTACCAAAGCAGAATTAGTTACTGCCATGGGTTACTGTAACAGATTTTTTTTTTTTTTTTTTTTTTTTTTTTTTTTGCGGTACGCGGGCCTCTCACTGTTGTGACCTCTCCTGTTGCGGAGCGCAAGCTCCGGACGTGCAGGCTCAGTGGCCATGGCTCACGGGCCTAGTTGCTCTGCGGCATGTGGGATCTTCCCGGACCGGGGTACGAACCTGTGTCCCCTGCATCGGCAGGCGGACTCTCAACCACTGTGCCACCAGGGAAGCCCACTGTAACAGATTTTAATACATGAGTTTGTCAGTGAAGGTAAACAGAATAGGGTAATCTTACTCTCTCCCTTTTTTATTTATCCATAGCCGATTGCTTGAGGGCCAGCTATTTTTCATCTTATACCATGCTAGGTGCATCTACAGCTAAAGGAGACTCTTTGAGGCAAAATATTTCCTCTTCCTCTTATCTGAAATCCTTCTTCTGTTAAGGTCAACTTTCTTCATGAAAAGTAGGTTGTTCATTTTGGATCCTCTGGCTAGGGTGACCATATAATTTACTGGCAAACTGGGACACTGGACATGAAAGGAGGGCAATCATACAAACTAAGACTTACAGGCAAACCTGGTCACCATATGTATGACATTTCCTCCATGATCTTGCTGTGTTTATGGCTTGTTTTATGAGCATCATGCATTAAAAATTATCCTTTCAAGTATAAGTTCTGAGTCAAGTTTTTCTTGTTAAAAATAACTGAAATAACTTAAACTAGCTTAAGCCAAAAACAAAGGGGGGAGGAGATGATTTATTTTAAGGCTGTGGACAATCCCACAGATCTAAGAGTGGAAAGTCCAGCAGGTCTCATGAGACACTTGTGGAGGGAGGGACTGGGACAGCGTTGGGAACCAGGGACACGCATCAATCTCTTGTCTGAACATTATCTCATTGCCACTTCTCTCTGCTCATCTTGTCTCTTTTTCTCTGAGATCACAGATAAGATCATTTGTGGGAAACTATGGGGTACAAAACTCCTGGGCTCAGAATAATGCCTCCTTAGAAGATGCCTCCATGCAGACTGGCCATGTGGTGTCCAACCTCTTCAACTCTTCATACGCAGCTATGCAAGAGGCTTGAATTTTTATGACTCACTTCTTTTTTTTTTTTTTTTGCGGTACGTGGGCCTCTCACTGTCGCGGCCTCTCCCGTTGCGGAGCACAGGCTCCGGACGCGCAGGCCCAGCGGCCACGGCCCACGGGCCCAGCCGCTCCGCGGCATGTGGGATCTTCCCGGACCGGGGCACGAACCCGCGTCCCCCGCGTCGGCAGGCGGACCCCCAACCACTGCGCCACCAGGGAAGCCCGACTCACTTCTTTTCATATAAAGTTTCTTAAACACATTTCTCCTTCCCATAGAGACATTTGAAAATGTGTATTAGGGAAGGGATTTGCTGGCATTGAATATGGGGCAGGGGAACAGACATGCTACTATTCCTCATCGTAAGAGGCAGCCCTATGCAATGACTTGCCCAAGCCTAACCCCAGCTCTCCGCTCCCCGGGCTTCCCACTCCCCCCGCTTCCCCCTCCCCCCAGATGGCAGTAGCAGCCCATGGAGAGATGCTGAAACACAGTCTGCTGCCTACAGGAGCCTGGATGGCTGAGTGTACACTATGTAGGTCACTGGGTTGAGGTGAAGCCCAGTGCTTTGGTGTTCAGATCCCCTCAGCAGGGTGTGATGGAAGAGAGGTGCCTTCAGTGGTCCTGGACGGGAAAATAAAAACTACAGTAGAAGAGATTTTTGCTGTTGTTATTAAGTGCCTTTTTACACCAGCTAAATGTCATTAAGAAACATTGCGGTTCTGGCTATGCTAAATGTGGCCCACAGTAACAAAACCTCCCATAACAGTAGTGAAACAGACGTCACCCACACACCCTCAGGACACTCTGACCTTCAGAAAGAAAACGTTAAAGTCCTCCCACCCCCCGACTCTGCTCTGATTAAGGTGAATGTCCTTTGTATGCTGACAAGGTGCCGGATATTAAAAATAGCCTATTTTGGTCCCTGGAATATTTCAATCAATCTTATCAAAGCATTTTTAAATGCCAGTGGCTTCTATCCCCTGGTTTTTATTGGCTTCCCAATCTGCAGTTTCCCACACTGACTTTAGTGGACCTTTGCTCTATAAATTACAAGGCTTTGAACCCCAGAATCTAGACTAGTTGAACTGGTGTGGTAAGGCGGTCTGCAGTGACTTCCAAGATGGGATTCTTGGCTTTTTGTGTCACAGACCCGTGTGCTGGGAAGCTACTCAGCTAGAGTCCTAACTAGAGGATGGAGCCTCAGCTCCCAGCATCCGCTCCCCGGCTCCGGGCACACAGCCCCTTTCCTCTCCTCTGTGCTGTCACTTGGTCACCACATGGCTATGGGTGGAAACTTGGCTCCCTGCTCTGAGCTGACCCCTTAAAGCCTACTCCAAACTGCCCATATCTAGTATCAGGAGACAGGGAGGAGGTCTGCAGTGACATCATCCAGAGTTATCTAACAGCTTTCCTGAATGATGGAGGAAACAGAAATCCTGAGGTGTAAAAATAAAGCTCATCGGCATCATTCTACTTCACAACAGAATAGCCTCTCTTTCCTTCTTAATTATTAATGAAGTTAACAGAGAGTCTGAAGTTCGATCCAGGAAGCACCAAGGGTAAATGTGGGAAACCATCTTTGCCTGTCAGGCTCAGGTTGACACCTTACAGGCAAGCAGCTCCACATGTGAACAACTGGCCTGCGATCCAGGAGGGGGCTTGCTGTGGGTTCAGGCAGAGGCCTGGGGCCAGGCCTGACATGGAAGGATGGCAGCTCCCTGGCACATTTGCAGAGGCAGAGTTCAGTCATGAATCATGGACATTTCCCTGATGATTAGCGATGTTCAGCACCTTTTCATGTGCCTGATGTATTCTTTGGGAAAAAAATGTCACCTCAGTTCTTCTGCCCATTTTTTAATGGGGTTGTTTGTGTTTTTTTATGTTGAATTGTATGAACTGTTTATGTATGTTGAACATTAGCCCCTTATCATTCATATCATTTGCAAATATTTTCTCCCATTCAGTAGGTTGTCTTTTCATTTTGTTGATGGCTTCCTTTGCTGTGCAAAAGCTTTTAAGTTTAATTAGGTCTCATTATTTTTTAATTAATTTATTTTATTTTATTTTTTGGCTGTGTTGTGTGTTCATTGCTGCACATGGGCTTTCTCTAGTTGCAGCGAGCAAGGGCTACTCTTTGTTGCAGTACGTGGGCTTCTCATTGCGGTGGCTTCTCTTGTTGTGGAGCACGGGCTCTAGGCATGCAGGCTCAGTAGTTGTGGCACACGGGCTTAGTTGCTCCGTGGCATGTGGGATCTTCTCAGGCCAGGGCTCGAACCTGTGTCCCCTGCATTGGCAGGCAGATTCTTAACCACTGTGCCACCAGGGAAGCCCTAGGTCTCATTTTTTAATTTTTGTTTTTATTTTTATTACTCTAGGAGGTAGATCCAAAAATATACTGCTGCAATTTATGTCAAAGAGTGTTCTGCCCATGTTTTCCTTGAGGAGTTTTATAGTATCTGGTCTTACGTTTAGGTCTTTAATCCATTTTGAGTTTATTTTTGTATATGGTATTAGAAAATGTTCTAATTTCATTCTTTTAACATGTAGCTATCCAGTTTTCCCAGCACCACTTATGAAGGGACTGTCTTTCCTCCACTGTATATTCTTGCCTCTTTTGTCATAGGTTAATTGACCATAAGTGTGTGGGTTTATTTCTGGGCTCTCTATTCTGTTCCCTTGATCTTTGTATCTATTTTTGTGCCAGTACCATACTGTTCTGATTACCGTAGCTTTGTAGTATAGTGTGAAGTCAGGGAGCATGTTTCCTCCAGTTCTATTCTTCTTTGTCAAGATAGATTTGGTTATTCCAGACCTTTTTTGTTTCCAGACAATATTTTTTTATATTTATTTTTGGCTGCATTGGGTCTTCGTTGCTGTGCGTGGGCTTTCTCAAGTTGAGGTGAGCGGGGGCTACTCTTCGTTGCAGTGCACGGGCTTCTCATTGTAGTGGATTCTCTTGTGGAGCATAGGTTCTAAGCACACAGGCTTCAGTAGTTGTGGCACACAGGCTCAGTAGTTTTGTGGCTCTCAGGCTCTAGAGCACAGGCTGAGTAGTTGTGGCTCACAGGCCCAGTCACTCGGCAGCATGTGGGATCCTCCCACACCAGGGCCTGAACCCATGTTCCCTGCACCGGCAGGCAGACTTTCAATCACTATGCCACCAGGGAAGTCCCCCATACAAATTTTAAAATTATTTGTTCTAGTGCTGTGAAAAATGCCATTAGCATTTTGATAGGGGTTGAACTGAATCTTTACATTGCCTTTCATGGTCATTTTAACCAACAGTGATTCTTCCAAGAACATGGTATATCCTTTCATGTGTTTGTGTCATCTTTGATTTCTTTCCTTATAGTTTTCCAAGTACAGGTCTTTTACCTCCTCAGGTAGGTTTACTCCTAAGTATTTTATTCTTTTTGATGTGATGGTAAGTGGGATCGTTTCCTTAATTTCTATTCCTGATAGCTCATTGTTAGTGTACAGAGATGCAACAGATTTTTGCATATTAATTTTGTATCCTGCAACTTTACTAAATTCATTGATGAGCTCTAGTAGTTTTCTGGTGGCATCTTTACGATTTTCTATGTATAGTATCATGTAATCTGCAAACAGTGACAGTTTTATTTCTTCCTTTCCAATTTAGATTCCTTTTGTTTCTTTTTATTCTGGTTGCTGTGGCTAGGACTTCCAAATCTATGTTGAATAAAAGTGGCAAGAGTGGACATCCTTGTCTTGTTCCTGATCTTAGAGAAAATGCTGTCAGCTTTTCACCATTGAATATGATGTTAGTTGTGGGTTTGTCACATATGGCCTTTATTATGTTGAGGTATGTTCCCTCTATGCCCACTTTCTGGAGAGTTTTGATCATAAATAAATGTTGAACTTTATCAAAACCTTTTTCTGCATCTATTGAGATGATCTTTTTTTTTATTCTTTAATTTGTTAATGTGGTGTATCACATTGATTGATTTGTGGATATTGAAGATTCCTTGCATCTGTGGGACAAATCCCACTTGATCATGGTGTATGATCATTTTAATGTATTGTTGGATTCAGGTTTGCTAACAGTTTGTTGAGGATTTTTGTATCTATGTTCATCAGTGATATTGGCCTGTAATTTTCTTTTTTTGTGTGATATCTTTGTTTGGTTTTGGTATGAGGGTGATGCTGGCCTCATAGAATGAGTTTGGAAATGTCCCTTCCTCTTCAATTTTTTGGAATAGTTTCAGAAGTCTGGGTGCTAACTCTTCTCTAAGTGTTTGGTAGAATTCACCTGTGAAGCCATTTGGTCGTAGACTTTTGTTTGCTGCGAGTTTTTAAATGACTGATTCAACTTAATTCCTGGTAATCGGTCTGTTCATATTTTCTATTTCTTCCTGGTTCATTCTTGGGAGATTGTATCTTTCTAAGAATGTGTCCATTTCTTCTTGGTTGTCCATTTTATTGGCATATAGTTGTTTGTAGTAGTCTCTTATGTTCCTTTGTATTTCTGTGGTGTCAGTTGTAGCTTTTTTTTCATTTCTGAGATATCACCTTACACTGGTCAGAATGGCTATCATCAAAAAGAACACAAATAACAATTGGAAAGGATGTGGAGTAAAGGGAACCCACCTACACTGTTGGTGGGAATGCAAATTTTTTTTTTTTTTTTT
>NW_006780143.1:680484-694155 GCF_000442215.2 Lipotes vexillifer
CGGTACGCGGGCCTCTCACTGTTGCGGCCTCTCCCGTTGCGGAGCACAGGCTCCGGACGTGCAGGCTCAGCGGCCATGGCTCATGGGCCCAGCCGCTCCGCGGCATGTGGGATCTTCCCGGACCAGGGCATGAAAACGTGTCCCCCGCATCGGCAGGGGGACTCTCAACCCCTGCGCCACCAGGGAACCCTGGGAATGTAAATTTTTGCAGCCACTGTGGAAAATGGTATGGAGGTTTCCCAAAAGACTAAAATATCACTACCATATGACTCAGCAATTCCACTCTAGGGTATGTGTCCAAAACAACCAAAAATACTAATTTGAAAAGATACACGCTCCCCAGTGTTGACAGCGGCATTATTTACAATTGCCGATGTATGGAAGCAATCCAAGTGTCCATAAACAGATGAATGCAGAAAGAATATGTTGTGTGTGTACATATACATATATGTACACACACAAATATTACTCAGCAATAGAAAAGAATGAAATTCTGCCATTTGCAGCAACACGGATGGACTTAAGGGGCATTATGCTAAGTGAAATAAGTCAGAGAAAGACAAATACTGTATGGTATCACTTGTATGTGGAATCTAAAAATTACAACAAACTAGTGAAAAAAACAAAAAAGAAGCAGACTCACAGATATAGAGAATAAACTAGTGGTTATCAGTGGGGAGAGGGAAGGGGGAGGGGCAATATAGGGGTATGGGGGAAAAAGGGGTTATGGGATTATATAAAGTCATCTGTGTGAAACTTTTGAAAATAGTAGAGCACTATAGAAGTCAAAGAATCTTTCATTCAATAAAAAATAAATTAAAAAACAAGAATCAGACATTTATAGCCATAGAAATTTCTAGAATGTAATTGTTAGTGTCTTCCTCCTCTCAACCAGATTAACACTTTTATTTTCTTGGAACACTGAATTAAATGTTTTTATCTTTATCTTGTGAACTCATGTCATCTGGACAGCAATGGCAGTCACTGGTATTACTCAGTTCATCGAACAATTGAGAGCTTTCAACCTAAGACATGAGTATTGAGAATACAGAGAATGGTGAGTATTCAAATTTATTTCAGTTGGAGTTGTGTCTTGTTTTTAGCTTTCCATTCTTTTTCTCTGAGTCAGACATCAGCAAATTCTTTTTTTAATTTCTTTAATTTAAAGTGTCTCATATTAAATGAATGGTGTGTGAAATGCCAAGTCCATGAAAGGAAATCGGGTGATGGCTGTGCGACCGGCTCATGGATGTACTAGTTAGAGCTGGAACTGTCTTGACTATGCATGTTAGACACAAACACATATTGTATATGCACATATGCACGGTTCCAGACATGCCACTGCTGTTCGGAGATGACTCCCCCGGTCCCTCCTCAGTTGATCCTGTCTACACAGTCATGAGGATGTGTTGGTTGAACTTCCCACGTTTTGCTGTTTGCACATTTTCCTGACCAGCAGTTAGTGGGATGACTTGCTGATATTGGAGTACAATCTAGCTATAGAATAGAGTTTTTCTCTGAGTGAAGCTGGGAAGTCTAAGGGAGATTTTTATTTGCAAGCCTGGCATAATTAGCCAGTGATCTAACTGATGAAGAGATTTTCTCCATATTTGACCATCTCATCCTTTCTTTTAGAGCTGACCATGCAAATGCCATGCTTCAGCTTCTCTTCTTTGATAGTTATCTGAAATTGACCAGCTAGATAATTTTGGACCAAGGCAGTACAATTCATAGGATCATAATCTAAATGATGTTATCTGTATTCCCTTCAATCTTTTAGAAAAATAATATTTTAGGTTTGCTGAAAAAGGAACAATTTGGGCAGCCTTACCCGTTAAAAAAATACAATATAAGAAAGGTGAATTTGGGGCAAAAGGTCTTTGTTTTCAATCATACTCTCTTTGCTCTCTGTCTTCAAAGTTACCAGTCTTCCAAGTGTGGGTCAATGGTTTACCCAATGAGGGTTGGATCTGCCCTAATCGGCCTTGAGGATAGTAGCACCGCCACAGTACTTTTAGCAAAGCCATGGTGTAGGTGGACACATTGCATGGGCCACCTGGAAGCCAGGCAGTAGAGCCAGTGTAGCTTTGGTTGGGTCTGGAGGACTGCCCAGGAGACCTCGGCTGTGGTTCCAGCAGCCTGGAGAGATCTGTAACTATAGCTGCTTCTGAACTCCAGGAACTGGTTGTCCAGCCCTTCCCTTGCTTACCAGCCCATCTGTGTGTAAAGGGTCTTTTAACGAGTCACTGGCCAGCTCACCTCAACATCAACATCTTTCAGGAAAGCCTTTCTTAGATAAATGAAGGAGGCTAGCGGTTATGGATGTTAGTACAAATCAGTAATTTAGGATAAGAACCTCCTTAGGTATCTCATCACTGAGTCAGGAACAACAAGCTTTATTAACAAAAATGAGTTAGGATGAAAGGAAAATGGCACAAAATAGAAATAACTACTGTGAATAGGAAGAACCACTAGCAAACTACACTCTTTGCCCCCGGTTATAGCCCCTTTCCTTCACCCCATGCCATCCCTGGAGGGCCTGGCTTCCCTTCCAGAGCTTGCTAGTCAAATATGAACTCATAAGAATGTCTCAGGGGAAGTCTCAGTGTCCTAGGTATGAACTCTTTCAGTTTTGTGTTGAGACTTCACAGCGTTGAGGCGAGTTTGGGGGCTGGTGACATGGTGTGCTCATGACTACAATCTTCTTTCCTGTCATCCCCACCCACTCAACCCCCACCCCATCCCTCTACTCCCTCCCCGTCCGCCCACTCCACTGTCTCAAAGCCGTGGACTAGAACCAGAGATGCTGAGCCTTTTAAATAATTTGAGGATTTACAAACTCATGGCAGGATGTGTAGGAGTGGGACAGTCTTGAACTCTGAGGTAAAGCTAGCTTCTATATAAGTATGGAAGAAAAAAAATTCACTTTAGGGGATTTACCTCCTTGGGGCTGTAACAAAGAGCTAAAAGCACAACTTTTCAATGATTCATTTGCATCACCTGGAGATGAAACTAAATACAATTAAAATAGGGTATTTCAGGGAAATGATGATCTATGGTTACAGCCTAACCTGGTAGCACTGTGCATGCAGCTACAGCCAACACCAATTTGGATCTCTTGAGGCATACAACCCAGCCTGAACCTGGGTGCTCTGAGTCAGCCCTGTGCCCAGGGTGTAGAAGGGCAGGGAGTTAGGGCCTTCACCAGAAACTTCCATAGCGGGGGTGGAGCCATCACTGGGCCCCAGAGCTATTCTAGGAGGAGATGGGTAATCCCTTCTCCACCAACCTCTCCACTTGCTCCCCTCCCCCGCCACACCAGCAGTAACTCCCCCACTTTGTACCTAAAATTCCAATTAAAGCTTCACTTTTTAGTGCATTAAGGAATAAAAGATTTTCAAGTTTTGGGGAGAGTGTAATATGGACCAAAATTATTACTGGTTCAGTATTTCCTCTACCAGGTTTCTATGGGAAGAGTTTTCGGTCACAATGCTTTGTTGCCTTTGTTTTGATGATAAAAGGCAAAGGGTCCAGAAGCAGAATTAAGAAAGGCAGAGCCAAGAAGATCACTTTACATGAGAAGCAACAGTGGTTTAAAAACCTGGAGGAGGAGAGAGAAGAGAAGAGAGAGTATGAGGCAATCATGTTGGGGGGACAATCTTTAAGATCAGGCTTTCAGTATTTTATTGTTTTATGCCAGAATGTTGCCTGCTACCCATTTTGCCACCTTATTTAAGCTATCAGGAAAGACGGTGTTTTTCAAGGCTTTCTTGTTGGATTTTATTTCTTTTGAGATAGGTGTTGATGGAGCAAAAGGGCCCAGATCGACTTTGGGTCTGTCTGCCTCTTAACATAAAGGGTAGGAGCCAGCCAAGTGAGAGGCAAGCTTGGCTGAGATGGGCAGAGGCATGGAATGGGCTGAGGTGCTGGAAGGGGGCATGTGTGGCACGGCAGCCCTGACACACTTTGTGTCTCACAGCTCTGCCCCGGGCCTGCCCCACAGAGCCCCTTCTGAGTGTTCTCACTGCATCAAAGGAGTACCCAGGCAGCTGCCACCAGGGAGGGAAGCAGCTGGGGGACTGGGAGGGAGGCCAGCTGCTCCAGCACCGCCCGCACCCTTGTCCGCCCACACTCTCAGCCCACTAGCTCCTCATTAGGAAGCCAAAGGCAGACCTGAGCCCTCCCCGGCGCCCTCTGCTTCCTTCTCATCCCCCATCAATGTCCCAAGGATGACCTTGCCTGTGGTCCCCAGGCAGAAGCACATTCCCAGCTTCTCCCTTAAGGCCAGCCTCGGGGCCAGAGCAGAGGAAACTTGGGCAGAGGAAGTTGGCACTTGATCTGGCTCCATACAAAGAGATTTACAACCAGAAAACTCACTGCCTCTGTGGTGCTTTCAGAAAACAGTTCCTGGCTTGACTGAGGAAGAGGAACTTTCATGGAAAATGCCTGTTATTCATGTTCCTGGCAGATTTGCGAGCGTTTTCACAGCACAGATGTAGTTTTGATTGCTCGCTCTGCAAACGCAGACAGAACCTTTGTCGAGACACGGGCTACAGTGTGTGCCAACTGGCGGACAGAAACGGAGGCCCTCAGAAGAGCAAAGGCTGATTTCTTCCTTCTGAGCACTGGAGAGGTGAGGATCTGCGCTTTCTCCAACACCCACCCCAACTGTGTACCCTTCACCTTAAGGACAAGTTCTTTCCTGCAGGATGTAAGGGCATCTGGGAGGCGTTAAGCTAAATTTATCCCAAATTTTACTGGTTGAATCATGTCCCCCCTGAAAGACACACTGAACTCCTAACCCCTAGTTCTTCAGAATGTGACCTTTCATTTGGAAATACATCTTTGCAGGTGTAATTAGTTAAGATAAAGTTATATTGGAGTAGGGTGGACCCTTAATCTGGTATGATTGGTATCCTTAAAGAGGAGGCTATAACATGAAGAGACAGAAACACATAAGGAGAAGATGTCTGCAGGCTGGACACAGGCAGAGCCAGGAGTGATGCGTCTGCAAACCAAGGAATGCCAAGGATTGCTGAGAACCGCCAGAAGCTAGAAAGAGGTGAGGAAGAATTCTCCTCTGAAGCCTCAGAGAGGTCATGGCCCTGCCTACACTTCACTTTCAGATTTCTAGACTCTAGGACTCTGTGAGAATAGATTTATCTCATTTGAAGCCACCCAGTTTTGGGTACTTTTTTACGGCAGCCGTAAAAAATGAGCACACCACACAAAATCAGCTTGATAATCGTCACCCTGAGCTGGCCAGTGTGTAGAGGTAAACTTGTACAGATCCCAGGGAACTTCAGGAGCACCAGGTAAAGAGCATGTGCTACACAGAAATGCTTTTACTGTTTTTTGGCTGAAGATGCTTCTCCTTCATTGGTCCTTGGGGGAGTTTGTAATCCCTGTTTCAAGTCAAACAAACCAGAAGCATCAAAGGTTGTCACCTTGTCCGATAGTGAACATGCCAACTCCTAGAGCCTTTGCCCTGTGTTTCAGACTTGTGGGACAAGAAAACAATCCTTGGGAGTAAAAACTCCATCATCTCTCTTTGATCTCAAGAGGATAAGTCCTAATCATTCCAGAAGAGAGCAACATAGTCTTCTGGTTAGGCATAAGGGTCTGGGAAGCGATCACGTCGAACTTGGGGCTTAGATGCTCACTGACGATTAAAGTTTGGGGCCGAATGGACATAATTTTAGCTTTTAGCCACAACAGTCAGTGACTTAGGAGACCCTGAGCTGTCTATAAAAAGGCTGGCTTGGCATCACTTTGGGGATTAAATGGAGGGGAAATTTGGCTGGAGAGGGTGCCAGGGTGGACACTGTGTGTGTAATCTAGGCATGATAAAGCCACTACTTGAGTTAGGACAGGTTGGTGAAGGTTAAGGGGACAGAGTAGTTTGCAGAGAAAGAAGCAACTTGAACACCTGAACAAGAGAGGTTCTGAAGACCGTGGCAGAATTCTGAATCTGGCAAGGGAATATTTAAGGGAATTTACCTCCTTCTATTCAGGAAAAGGAGGGTTTATTCAACTGACTTTAAAACATCTAGGTTTCCAGAAATATTCCAGACATCTCATAAAATTAAACATTATGTAAAATAGGACAATTAAGGATTAAGGAACCAAACAGAGATTCTATAAAAGAGATAAAGGAGTAGATATTACAAGGCACCCGCATAAAAGGAACTGTTACAATTAAAAGCTATGGCTAAAAGAGAAATAATCTATTATATTTTCATTGCATACACATACAAACTCATCTAAAGATAAAAGTTTTCCTGGAAGTGAGCTAGAGAAGTTTTTATCCCATTAAGCTATGAAGATTCTTTTTGAGAAAATGGTGATTATAAATGTCCTCCTTTAGATGTGTCAGTGTGGGTGTGTATGTATGGCTGTGGGTATAATTTCTTTCAAACTTATTGGGCTGAAAGGAGGTTCAGTTTAAAGTCTGCAAATGGATTCGCTGATTTCTATGATTATTCTGCTATCCTTAAGAAACACAAGGTATGTGATAGCAAGCCAGATAAAACATACCCATGATTTTACACACAAATATCTTCTCCCTTACCTACCGTCAGGTCTTGGAGTCAGAGACAGAGCAGGGGGTGGTAACTGAAAGACAATCAGTTCCATAGTCTTACAGAGCCAAAAACAAAGGTGATACCTTTAATCCTCCAGGGGTGTAATTATCTCATGAAAACCCCAGCTAGTGGAGGAGTCTCCTTGCTATTATTCGATTTCTTTTAGTTTAAGATTTCAGTATATGCTGAAAGTCATTCACTGAAAATTACTCATTTCTCCATCAGTGTGTTTGAAATCTGAGCTCTGTGGTGATTCATTTGGTCCTTAAGCTAGGTGAAGCTTCATTCTGGCTCTCCCTTAGTGCAAAGCTGGATGCTGAATGAACTGGCATGCGGCCCTTGATTCTACTTTTGTGTGTGTTCCCAGAAAACAGCAGGACTGTTCTCTTGGACAGCTAAGGTTTCTCTAAGTTCAAGACTTTGTTCCATTGACTGTTTTTCCTTCAACAGTTTCAAAAGTTCTTCGTGGCATTTCTTTTTTAATGTCATAACCGAAGAGTGAATGCTGCCCAATTTGTGGTCAAAAGAGAGCCCTCTCATCATGTCACTTGATCTCATGTGTTCTCCCCTCCTGCTGCCATGCTGTTCGTGGGATATGTGTCCCAGAATCAACTGTTTCAACAATGGGAAAAATGACTGACCTGTAGGTTTAAAAGGATTGACAACATTAAAGATGAGAATTTTATGCAAATCAAAACTACAATGAGGTACCCCCTCACACCAGTCAGAATGGCCATCATTAAAAAGTCTACAGACGGGCTTCCCTGGTGGCGCAGTGGTTGAGAGTCCGCCTGCCGATACAGGGGACACGGGTTCGTGCCCCGGTCCGGGAAGATCCCGCATGCCGTGGAGCGGCTAGGCCCGTGAGCCATGGCTGCTGAGCCTGTGCATCCGGAGCCTGTGCTCCACAACGGGAGAGGCCACAACAGTGAGAGGCCTGTGTACCGCAAGAAAAAAAAAAAAAAATGTCTACAGACAACAAAGGCTGGAGAGGGTGTGGAGAAAAAGGAACCCTCCTACACTGTTGGTGGGGATGTAAGTTGGTGCAGCCACTATGGAGAACAGTATGGAAGCTCCTCAAAAAGCTAAGAACAGAGTTGCCATATGATCCAGCAATCCCACTTCTGGGCATATATCCAGACTAAACTATAATTTTAAAAGATACATGGACCCCTATTTTCATAGCAGCACTATTTACAATTGCCAAGATATGGAAACAACTTCTGTGTCCGTCAGCAGATGAATGGATAAAGAAGATGTGGTACATATATACAATGGAATACTATTCAGCCATTAAAAAGAATGAAATAATGCCACTTGCAGCAACATGGATGGACCCAGAGATTATCATACTAAGCGAAGTAAGTCAGAAAAAGAAAGACAGATAGCACATGATATCACTTATATGTGCATCTAAAGATGACACAAATGAACTTATCCATGAAACAGAAACAGACTCACAGACATAGAGAACAGACTTTTGGTTTCCAACGGGGAAGAGGGTGGGAGGAGGAAAAGACCGGGAGTTTGGGGTTAGGAGATGCAAACTATTATATATAGAATGGAAAAACAACAAGCTCCTACTGTATAGTACAGGGGTTTATAGTCAATATCCTGTGATAAATCATAATGGAAAAGAATATGAAAAAGAATGTATATATACATATAACTGAATCACTTTGCTGTACAGCAGAAATTAACACATAGTAAATCAACTATACTTGAATAAAATAAAAAAAGATGAGAATTTTATATGTAAATGAAATAGGTTGATCAGTGTTAATGCTCTCGCTTTCTCTTCACACATGCACTTATTAACTAGAAATATAGTGAACTTCTGCATTAGCCAAATGACCAACTAAAAATAATATGGGGAAAGACCTATTCTGATATTTAGCAGATAAGGTTAACATTTGTTGGACACCTTTGTAACAGGCACTGCAGACACTTTATTTTACCTACAGTATCCTAAGTAACTCTGTTAGGTAACTGCTGTTATGTTCATTTTACCAATGTAGGGAGGCTTTGAAAGGTTAAGTGACTTGCCCAGGGCTTTACATCTACAAGTACTAAAGCAAGAATGTGAACTTGCATCTGTACCATTTCTAAGCTATTCTCTTTCTATTCCATCACAGATACTGCTAATGGATAATTGCAAAGTAACTGATTATTAGAATACATATAGATATTAGCCAGTCAGTTAAAGATATTCACTGTAGCCGTTCAGAATTAACTACAGCATAATCATTTTTGAGACTTCGCTCTCCTTTGCATAAGTCAAACGAGACTTGCTAAACTCTGAACCTAAGTCAGTGCTTTCCAGCAAAGTCTTCAGACTGGTAAGCCTGCTTCATCCTCTTTATTTGCTCCCCAGAGCATGGTGGCTTGGGAGCTCTACCCCAGTACCCACCCCTCTGTTTACCCCAGTGTCTTCAAAAGAGAATGTGGAGAGCTCACTGACTCGCAAAATACTCGGCCTTGGAAAACCCTGCCCTTGATGTTACATGTAATTGACTCTGTGCACTTAAGCAATTGGAATATGTGTGACCAGCCCCGTGACCAGGAGGGAAACCAGCAGCCAAGCTGACCTATGACACCAGAGACCAACTCTGCTTCTTTTTGGTGGTTTCATGAGACTTTTGGGAAAATTTCCCTCCCATCCTGGCACACCTCGCACTCACCTACTTGTGTTATGTCTCCCCACGCTGCTCTCCCGGGGACTCTCATGTGACCATAACCTCTACCATTTTTCTTTCCTTCTTTCTTCTTTTTCTTCCCTCTCTTCCTTCTTTCCTTCCTCTCTCCTCCTTCTCTCCCTCCCTTCCTTCTTTCCATGAACCCTAGGTATAGAGGAGTGCTGTAATCATAGGTCTCAGTTTATGATACAGTTTATGATACACTTTCATCAGGAATCCACACAAAGACTCTTTCTTATTTTGTACAAATCTTTCTTCCCCTTTCATCCCGATGCCCATTCCTCCGTCCTCAGGCCCCCACCCTAAGGTGCCAGACTTGTGTTACTTGCACACATACATGTCTGTGGTAGGCACACTTGGTCCTTGTCCTCCTTGCATCCTAACAGAATTCGTAGCTGGCTGCTAGGCATGACTACACTGTTTCATGTTAGCCAACGGAATATGAGCAAAAGTGATGTGTCAACTTCTAGGTTGCTCTGTAGGCAGAAGTGTGTCCTTTCCTTTCCTTTCCCTCTCCCCACTGGGCAGATTCTGATTGCATGCTAGGAGATCAGGTAGCCACAGAGGACCCTGAGATAAAAGTCATGAGTTGAAGGTGGGAAAGTAAAATGACAGAAACAGCTGGGTCCCTAATGATGTTTCACCCCCCTCTGTATCACCTACCTGAATTTTTACAGGAGAAAAATCTATCCAGTTTAATCAGTATTTTGAGTGCTTCTGTTACAGCCATTGATCCAATTTCGTAAATAAATACAGCATCTTTGCAAAGTGTGTAGGGCATTTAATATGTCTGCATGTGTTTCCCATTTTAAATGGTATTGTTCTGTTTCTTAGGTTTTTCACTCAGCGCTATTTTAAAAACTCTATCCTTGCTACAATGAGCACATCTAGTTCTTACTTCTAAGTGCTGCAGAGCACCGTACTTTTCCTACATACTCCCCTAGTGATAGACGCCCAGATTACTTCCAACTTCCCACTACCACAAACACCACCATGATGATAGCCCTGTGACATCCCTTAGGAATCTTTTTTTTTTTTTTTTTTTTTTTTTTGCAGTATGCGGGCCTTTCACTGTTGTGACCTCTCCCGTTGCAGATCACAGGCTCCGGACACGCAGGCTCAGCAGCCATGGCTCATGGGCCCAGCCTCTCCGCGGCATGTGGGATCCTCCCAGACCGGGGCACGAACCCGTGTCCCCTGCATCGGCAGGTGGACTCTCAACCACTGCGCCACCAGGGAAGCCCCCGTTAGGAATTTTTGAAAGAATTGTTCTTGGGTGTAAGTAGACAAGAATGACAGCCGGTCACAGAGTATTCTCATGCTTAATTCCATTAAGTACTGCCAAATCACTTTCCAGAATGGCTTACAGTCTGCAGCTCCATCACCAATGCTTGAGGACTCCTATCCTCTGCCTCCTTGCCAATGCTTTGTTATTTAAGTTTCCATTATTTTCCGATCTCCAGTGCCCCATTTTTATTTGCAGTTCTATGATTATTAGTGTTTGTGTAATTGTTCATATACTTATGAACAATTAGCCATTTGGGTTTTCCATTTGGGTTTTCCCTTCATCATACCCTTTTCTAACTTCTTGTATATTCTTGATATGAATTCATGTTGGTTTTAGTCACTTCTATTCATGATCTTTCAAGGAAGATATTCTCAGCACCTTATTCATCGAGACCTCACAGCATTTTATATCAGTTTCTACATTAGGTCTGCCACCCATATCCAAGTCCCACATGAGTGTGCACCCCTGCCCCAAGCCCAGTCATGCCCTTGACATTCCCAGTGTCTCCAAGCTGCCAAGTGTCCTCAGCTTCCAGCAACGGCACCGGTGAAGCAACTCGCCCCTCCCTCCCTTTCTACGCTTTAGTCCCTACATCTGAATGTGGCCATCTGATGGCGACCCTCTTCCTTTCCTGGTGCCTCTTTTGCTTCCACTGCCATTAAGGAGAAGAGAACAGGACGGGATTCGGATTGTGTGGCCAGAGGCTACCACTTAAGATTCCAACACTTGGAAATGGAAAGTAGGATGGAAATTTAGATGAGCAACTTGTAAGGTCCCACCTGATTCTACAAAGTCTGACTCTTCAGAGGACATGTGGGAAGTTACAGAGCATTTCTTTTCTTTTAAACCAAGGGGTTTCCACTGGCTATACCTCATATTTTCAGCTTAGTTCGTACTGACTTTCCCCTTTAAAAACCACCCTCCCTCTGGATTTGGGAACACTCACCTCCACCTTAGCAAAGGCTGCCTCCATTTACATCAGGAGGCCAGGAAGCTGCACTTTTTCTTTACAGAGTCCTGGGAGAATGTCAGCCCATGTAAGTTAGAGCAAAAAAGTTCATGCAGCTAAATAAAGGAAAATCTTTTAAAAGAGCTTCACCACCTAACAAACCAGGTAGGGGATAAAGCTGGTTCCATTCTTGGAATAGAAAGAGGAAGGATGTACTACCACTGAGGGCCCCTGAGGTTGACCAGGGGCCTTTATAGTGTAACAGTCTCCTAGGTGTCACTTCTGGCCCTAATCATGGTTCACTGCTAAGCTGCTCGGTCTGGTAGTCAGTGTTCTCCACGACCTGATCTTTTATTCTTCTGCTACTCTTGCTCCGGGAAACTCCAACCCTGGATGGATCCAGCCAGGCTTCTCTGCTCCCCTGGAGAAGTGCTCCTACTGAGCTCTTCTGGCAAAGGCGAGAGCCGTGCTGATTGAGGCTCTTGACAGATTTGTGGTCTCCAACCTCAGCTGGACTTTTAACACTGCCTGGTGATCTTCCAAGTGTCTGAAGACAGCATTCATCCACCACTGGCTTTCCTCTCTCTCTCTTACGGCACTTTCTTCAAGTTCACTGCCTCCTTCACTCTGAACACATCTTAACCTCCTACTTGACAGAGGATAAAGGACAGGATGGTTCCCTCAACTCCATGTCCCCCCTCCTTTGGCTTGTGCGAGTCTCATCCATCCTTACTGCCTTCTCTAGGGCAGTGTTTGATAGCTTCTCCTCCTAAATGCTTCTGTGTTTGCTGGCAATTCTCAGCTGAATCAGATCCAATGCTCTTTCTAGAAAAATGAAATATTTTGTAACTTTCCTTCCCTTTACTAGCGAGAGATGAATATAACCTACCTAGATAATTATACTTTAATTGATTTAATAGCATAATTCTAAAATAAAAGGAAAAGGAAAGGAAAGGAATATGCTTTTCAATATGTAAAAGCTCACGTACTATTATACTGAATACAAAATTAGGTAGACAAAGCCTTACTTCTAGATGTAGAATCGCTGTGTGGGAATTATGAATGTGTAGACAGATACAGGTATTTAATATTGAAACTCAAATAGTGGGAGAAAAATGCCACTCCAAAATGAAAAGCAATGCTTTATAAGTCCCAGTAAAACACAGCACAATCTTCCCTTGATTTATACTGTGGTTGAAACTTTGGAAAATTTAATCTGTATTAACACTACATAAAAATTACTTTTTGTCTCTATGAAAAACAGTGCTAGGTTCCAGGCTCAGATAATGCTAAATAGGGTTCTCACTTTCCTGACTGGGAGGTCATTTGAAAGCTGTTGGAATGTGGAGACTTTCTTCACCATATCACCCAGTGCAGGACACAGAACATGCCTGGACTCTGCGCATTTGATGCCTTAACAGCCCCAAAGCACTGTGATAACCCACACATTTCCAAGGTGCTTCCCGCCAGAGCCATAACCCTTGTGTGGTTGGACAACTACTGATCTGTGTTCTGGATCTCTCTTCAGGGAGTCTGTTTCATCAGTTAGCCCTTCATTTTTAACCTTCAGCCTCACCTTCTCTACTTGCTATTTTTCCTCAATTCAGAGCCATAATGAAGGCACTCCCACCCCAACCTATCACTAAGTCCTCCTCGGGCTGGTGCACAGCCCCCCTCTCCCTCCTCCCAGCTCAACAGCACAGCAGCCTGCCATGGCTATTCCTTCCCTCTCACCTCTCACGTACCCCTTGACCCACTGTAATCTCTCCCTGGCCCCTACTATACCAAGGAAATCATTCTTGACTAGCTCACATGTGATCTCCTAGCTCCTGGTTTTTCTTCTTTCTGGTTGGCTTTTGTGTTTGTTAATGTGCTTGTTTGCTGGTTTTTCACCTTCCTCCTCAGTCTCTCTTCCTTTCTGAATACCCATCTCTTAGGTGAGTCCCTCCATCAGTATCACCTGTCTCAGTGGAGGACATCACTACCCACTGGGTTGTCCAATCAGAAACCAGAGAGTCATCCCAACCCTCACCCTCCAGCACTCAGCCAGCCATCAACTTCTGTTGCTTCTCCTTCCTTAACATCTCCCAACTCTTTTCTCCATCTCTGCTAGGCCTATTTCTCTCACCTGAATTATAAAAACATCCTCTTTCC
>NW_006780143.1:694171-695179 GCF_000442215.2 Lipotes vexillifer
CCCTGTCCTCTTCATACTATGCACTGATTCTGCCACTGCTTTAAAAAAAAATCTTTTGATAGCTATTGGATAACTTCAGGACAAAGTCTAAACCTTCAAGCATAGTAGAAACAAGCCCTTCAAAATCTGACATCAATCCCACTTGGCCAGCTTCATTGTTCACCCTGTACCCCTGCAAACTGAACCAGCCACAGTGAATTACTGGTTGTCTCTCCACTGCACCAGCCTCTTTAATGCTCACTGGCATTTGCACATGCTGTGTCTTCTTTAATTGCTACCCCACCTTCCATCTGCTTCTTCTATTCAAACTTCAAGATATAGCTCAGATCTCCCCTCCAGAAAGACTTCCTTGAACTACCTGTCCCCAGACGGCAGTAAAGTTGGGTGGCCATCCTTCGCTTCTCCTCACAGCCTGCTGGAGTACTTAGCACACTGCACTGTAATTGTCTATAGGGAATCTCCCCTCAACTAGAGAGTGAGTTTCTCCGCTGTTTTTTCTCTCTGCAATCCCAGGGTCTAGCACAGTGACTGGTACTCTGTAAAAGTCTGTGAAGTAAATAAATAAACAGATGAACAGAGTCAGAGTCCATGACTACACCAGCAAACTTCGCTGACGTGCTTACAGTAACCTAAGGACCAGTCCAGTAGCTTGCTTGCTTAAAAGAAAAAACGACAACAACAATGATGACAAAAATCCCTCAATTTGTCAGCATGGGCTCTTCCATAAATCTTTGTCAGGCCCCAGAGGATGTAGTGGTTGGCCAGATGTTCAGGAGGACAAATGTTCACACGTTCCCTCCTTCAGAGCAGGATGCCCACCATCTTGCATGATAAGCCAAGAAGAACCTTGCATAAAGACAGGAAAGGGATCAGCTAACCCAGCCTAGAGAGCCCCTAGGAAGTAGGCCTTTTTTTTTTTTTTTGCGGTACACGGGCCTCTCACTGTTGTGGCCTCTCCCGTTGCGGAGCACAGGCTCCGGACACGCAGGCTCAGTGGCCATGGCTCAC
>NW_006780143.1:695870-702117 GCF_000442215.2 Lipotes vexillifer
CTCTCTCTCCCTCCCTCTCTCTCTCTCTCTCTCTCTCTCTCTCTCTCTCTCTCTCTCTCTCTCTCTCTCTCTCATAGAGAAAAGAACTGTGTGGTTGCATGTGAAGAGGGTGTCGAGGCAGGAAAATGATAGGGGCTTTTCCATGCATTCTAAAAACTGTGTGGGAATCTGTTCTTTCAACCAAATGAAAGGCTATTTAAAAGGCAGGCTCTATTGTGAATGATGCACTGGGGCAGATCTCTCGGGTCGTTCCTAGTATGTAAGAATGAAATACTCCCACGAGTGTCAGAGAATCCCCCAGTGCACTGGCACCAAACTGCATTTAAAGCCCACTGAATTCTGACAATAACACTTCCCTCACTCCCCCAGCTTCCCTCAAACAACAATATCACCAAACACTTCATACAATTGCCAGTGCTGCAACAATCACCAATGTGGAAACAATCACCAAGGATTACTAATACTAAGCAAAAGCCAATGAAGCTGCAAATTAAGTGGTATGGGTAACAGAAAAATAAATGCTTTCAGCTGTCATTTGAGAGGAACTGGAGCTAATGGAGTCAGACAGGTGGGAGATGGGACTCCAGATACGAGGGGAAACGATCAGGTAAATAAGCTGTCTGCAAAGGGGCTGGCCACATTTGGGTACAAGCTCAAAGTCATTCCAACCCAGTAGGATCCTTTGGTTTTTGCCTTCCAAAAAGGCAGCAATAATGCCATCATTTTCCAAGGTGAAGTCTCTCAGGAGAATGAAGAGGAGCATCCCTCCATTTACACTTACCTGGTGCTTTCCCCAAATGCAACCTGCTTGCCCAGCTATTCGGGAAATCCAGTTCACTTGTGACCCTCAGGTCACCTTTGTTGTCACTTTCTGCCATTAGCTTTTAAGTATGCTTGTCACGTGTTTGTAAATTTTGTTTGTTTGTTTGTTTGTTTGCGGTACGCGGGCCTCTCACTGTTGTGGACTCTCTCGCTGCGGAGCACAGGCTCTGGACGCACAGGCTCAGCGGCCATGGCTCACAGGCCCAGCCGCTCCGCGGCATGTGGGATCTTCCCGGACCGGGCACGACCCCCCGTCCCCTGCATCGGCAGGCGGACTCTCAACCACTGCGCCACCAGGGAAGCCCCAGAAGGTTACCTTTGACCATTGGGAATCCAGAGATGGGAGGAAGCCAGGCCGGTTAATTTCTTTTCCTTCTCTCTCTGTGGGCTACTCTGAGGCAAGGTTTCCTCTTGAAGCCATGGGGACAATCCCTGTATTCCTATCCAGTGGAAGCCCCTCCGAAGCTGCCTGCAGTGTCTCAGCTGCACCTTCGGAGGCAGTAGCCAGCGTAGAAACATCACAACACACTGCTTCCCATCTTTCCTGCTTCCCTTTTCCTTCCTTCCTTGCTTCTTTCAGCCCTAATCCTTTTTTTCTCACCCCACTGCCCAAGGGTTTGCACCTCCCAAGTAAACTCCCATCACTTTGATCTGTGCCTCCGGCTCTGTTTCCTAGAGACCGGGGGCTCCGTGCCATGCTTTACATTCAGAACAGTAGACGCATATATATACACTACCAAACGTAAAATCGATAGCTAGTGGGAAGCAGCTGCATAGCACAGGGAGATCAGCTCCATGCTTTGTGACCACATAGAGAGGTGGGATAGGGAGGGTGGGAAGGAGGGAGATGCAAGAGGGAAGAGATATGGGAACATATGTATATGTATAACTGATTCACTTTGTTGTAAAGCAGAAACTAACACACCATTGTAAAGCAATTATACTCCAATAAAGATGTTAAAGAAAACTCAGCAGACGCCAAATTTGAGTATATGTGCGTGTGCATTGCGTTTAAAATAAGACCTTTGGATATTATAAGCAGAGACTGTGCCTTCTTCATCTTTGTTTTCCTATAACTTAGTTCAGCATCTGTCATATAGCAGGTGTTCATTGAACAGGAAAAGAATGACATGTGGGTGAGTAACTGCCTGAAAGAATGAGGTTGATGATGAAGAATGGATGGAGAGGGTGTGAACTGGCCTAGAATGGATAAACAGGAACTGACACAGTTAAGGGGCCAAAGGCAGCTAGAGGAGAATATGGAAGCAACCCAAGTAGAAGTTGAAGGGATTAGTCCTTCTAACTAGAAACAAAGGACATGGGAAGAGAGATACTGTGGCGCCCTTCACCTTCTGGGAATTCTTATTCGTACCCACTGTAAAGGGACACTCTTGCTTGCCTACTCTATTATTACCACACCCCCACTCCCACTTCTTCCTGGGGAGTGGAAGTTGGAATTAGTTTGGGTCTTGTGAAGCCACGGAATTCTGGGGAAATTCGGCTCCTCCTTAGTCCCACAGGCTGATTCTGAACCTTTTATGGAATTCCTCTGCCTTTGCCAGTGATTAGGTTAGAATTGCGGCTTGCAGGGCCGCAATTCTAGACAATGAGATACAGGTGACTCCCGGGGAAGTATCCCGCACTCTTACAAATGGAGAAAAGGAAGGGACTGGGCTTTGGAAATGGTTTCTGAGGCTGCCATGGTTGGACTGTTATCTTGAGACCACAAGAGGAATTATCTGAAGATACAAAGAACATACTAAGGATGACAGAGTTGATGACAGAACCGGAGTCTTTGATGATGTCGTTTTTTTGGTTTGTTTTGGGTTTTTTTTGCGGTACGCGGGCCTCTCACTGCTGTGGCCTCTCCCGTTGCGGAGCACATGCTCCGGACGCGCAGGCTCAGCGGCCATGGCTCACGGGCCCAGCCTCTCCGCGGTGTGTGGGATCTTCCCGGACCGGTGCACGAACCCATGTCCCCTGCATCGGCAGGCGGACTCTCAACCACTGCGCCACCAGGGAAGCCCTGTTTGTAAATTTTTGAACAGCTAGATTTGGGGGCCTCTTTCCCACCTGATTGAATGTCATTGAATTTACCCACATCTCTGACCATGACCAAATTCAAATCCCATTTCCCCACTGTTGTTCTTTTTGGTTTCTGCCCAGATTTGTCATGCATAAAATACTACCTTGTTATCCAACAGATATGGGACCCCCGGGTAGATGACCTCCTTTTTCTTTCCTCCTAATCTCTCTGGCCACTTCTTTAGGATCTTGACACAAAATATGCTCAAGAAATATCCTGGGTTGATTAATTGAAAATTTCCCCTTTGCTGATTCTTTTCTCATTACCTTTTGGCATTTTCCCCTTAATTCTTTACTTTCAGTGCAGCAACTCCTAGATACTTCAGAATTCTTGTAATTTTAATCACCAACTCTTATGAACGTGAGTGGCAAATTGATTTGTCTAACTCTACCAGTGCCTCCAAACTCATGCAGCACCTTCTCTGAGTGTCCTTTCAGCAAGGTGAACTCACATTCAAAATCTTTCTACAGCCCTCATTAAGCACAACTCTCCTGTCACACATTGTAGATTTGTCCTCTAAAGTTGGATCTGAAAGACAGTGTAGAGATATTCACAATACCTTTAATTACATGCCTTGTTCATGTATCTGATGCTGTTACACTGATTTGATATGTAAGTATATCATCACTGATACACAGATGCCAGAAATAATGAAGTAGGCTTTCTGAAGGCTGAAGCAGAACAGCAGATTATGGACAAATACTGACCTAAGACCAAAGTCTGCTGCATTCCTTTTTAGAGTTTTTTTTCCCCATCAAGGGCATAGGCGTGAATCCATGGGGCTGGGAGAGGCAGAGTCTAGTAACAGAAAATACCATCCTATGTTCAGAAGTACTGCTCCCTCTGACTGTGGTTTTACTGAATCATGCCAGGCTCCATCTTTTTCTTAAGATTTTTGTAAGTCTTCATGCAGGGATTGCTTCCAGGCCATCATATGCTCCTCAGTGTGTTTAAATCCCTGTTAGCCCTCTGCTACACATATATACATAAATATTATTTTTTCAGTGCCTGCTATGTAACAGGTGCTATATATGATAAGTGGTTGTATATATATATATATATATATATATATATATATATATAAAATTTCTAATTTTTATGATAATTCTGTGAGGAACTTGCACTTAAACAAGTGGGGTTGAATATGCATATTTGTATATTTTTCCACAAAGATGACAGTAAAAGGATTTTCTTTAAAGGCATAAACCCACAAGGATGAAGAGAATAGAAAAGAAGATGTCACAACCACACGGTAGAAGGTGGAAGCAGATGGAGAGGTGAGCTGGGAGCAGAATTAGAAAAAACGCCAGCCCAGAGCAAGGGATGCCCATCAATAAGCAATTTGCTCTGCAGAATCCCAGAAAGGCTCAGAAACTGAAGAATCCAGGGACCTGTGGAAATGAGGGCACAAGTGGGTTCTGCAAACAGGAGGGCTGGTTGGAAATAGGACAAAGAGATCTTAAAAGCATCAAGAAAATGAAGAAAAACAACAACAAAGGAAAACTAGGTGAAATACATGAGAATCAGAGAGTCAGTTGATTTCTCAGGGCCAATGCAGGAAAGTAGCACATCTGCAAAGATCTGAGAGAAAATGTATTTCCAACCCAGAATTCTCTACTTAACTATGATGAAAATAGCAGAGTAAAATAAAGACATTCTCATACTCAAAGTCTTATCAAATTTATCTACTATGCACTCTTTCTCAGGAAGCTACTAGGGCATGAGCTACACCAAAGTAAGTAAAATAAGAAATAAGCCAAGAAAACCAAAAACACTAAGATCCAGGAAACAGAAGATCCAATAAAGCAAGAGGAGAAGGGATTCTCCAGGAGGATGCTGAACAAAGATCCAAGGACAGTAGTCAAGACAAGATCTCAAAGCCACAGGCCTGGAAAATGACCATCCCAGATGGAGCAGGTGTGCTGGTGAAAGCCAGAACTCCCTGATGTGTTCATGACAATGAAAGGAGATTCGCTTCAGTGGAGAGCATGGGATGAACAGTGATAAGGAGGTTGAAAACTAAGGTAATAAAAATGGAAATAATTATTATCTTCAGGAAAGACACTATATAAAAATGCAAATGTAATTATAACAAACTATATATACATGGATTGGCTGTACATAATTTTTTACATAACTATAACAATGCAAACTTTTAATTATAATCTAACCAAAAACATGATACACTTCTAGTAGAAGACTTTAAGAAAGCATGTGGGGATGGGAACTGAGGGTATATCCTCATCTCTGATAATAAAATCAGATTAGAGCTAAAATCAGAAAAGCAAGAAATAGCAGTACAAACAAGTCATTTATAAATATGGCAGTAAATACAGGGCGAAAAAGGAAAAGGAGGGCTAGGCTCTCAGAAAGTGGAAATCAGGGTGTGCAGGGATAGGTACAGGCTTTCCTTTTGTTGGTTGTTATGGGCTGAATTATGCCCCCTTCAAATCTACATGCTGAAACCCTAACCCCGCCTCCCTCCCACACCTCAGAATGTGACTGTATTTGGAGATAGGATATTTAAAGAGGTGAGTAAAGTTAAATGAGGTCATATGGGTGGCCCTAATCCAATCTGACTGGTGTCTTCATAAGAGGAGATTTGGACCACAGAGACACCAGGGATGTGCACACAGAGGGAAGACCATGTGAGGACACAGGGAGAAGGCAGCCGTCGGCAAGCTAAGAAGGGAGGCCTCAGGAGACATCAAACCTGCTGACACATTGATCTTGGGCTTTCAGCCTCCAGAACTGTGAGAAAAGAACTTTCTGCTGCTTAAGCCACTCTGTCCATGGTACTGTGTTATGGTAGCCTGAGTAAACTAATACACAGTAATGAGTCATGTAAAAATTGGACTTTTAAAATAATGTACCTGTATTACTTTTATAAAAATTTTTAAAATTGTTAATAAATATAAGAACCATGTAAAATAGATCCTATAGGAAAGAAAACTGGAGCTCAGATTAGTTGAAGAATATGCTCAGGGTGACAATCTGAAGCCAGGTGTATCTCACTCCCTGGGCCCAGAGATCTCCAAGTTTCTCTCAGGGTCCAAGGGGCCCCACAAAGACCTCAGCTCCTTCGTGTTGGCAGCACTGGACCCTGACGGCTCAGAACAATAGCTTGGACTGCCCTGGAGGAAAACGCCCTCTGCATCCTTCTCCCTTAGGCTACTATCACCGTTCAGCTACCATCTTGGTAACAAAGCTCTGCAGGTTGGGGTAGGACACTTAAGTATGTCAACTCTTCATTTCTTCAGATCTCATCAGTGTACTTTTTCTCTCTCTCTCTCTCTCTTTTTTTTTTTTTTTTTTTTTTTTTTTTTTTTTTTTTTTTTT
>NW_006780143.1:702162-784689 GCF_000442215.2 Lipotes vexillifer
TTTTGCGGTACGCGGGCCTCACTGTTGTGGCCTCTCCCATTGCGGAGCACAGGCTCCGGACGCGCAGGCTCAGCGGCCATGGCTCACGGGCCCAGCAGCTCCGCGGCATGTGGGATCTTCCCGGACAGGGGCACGAACCCGCGTCCCCTGCATCGGCAGGCGGACTCTCAACCACTGCGCCACCAGGGAAGCTCACATCAGCATACTTTTGAACACCACTCCCCAGCTCAAGGGCTGCCCTGGGAGTGATTCTGGCAGAAAGACATGGCCCTTGTACTGGGAGACCTGAACTCAGAAGTTCTCTTGAGGCCTGCATTGATGGAAGAAACATTTTTTTCTCGTATTAAAGAAAAAGAGTTCACATAGGTCACAGCGCTATGAACCTGAGTAAAACCAGAGAAGGGATGAAATTACAAAAGGCTCTTGGGGAACTTCCCCTTTCTCCCTAAGGCTATCCAGGGAGAGAGAAGAGAAGGTCCCAACAGTGGGGTCGAGTCCCGGAGGGCCTTCCTGGCAAGGTGAGTCCATGTTTTGAGCCCAGCTGCTTGTTAGCATATGTATAAATTAGACAAAAGTGGAGGATGTTGGCGGGAACCAAAACTTGTGGCCCTCTTCCTCTTTCTGAGTTCCAAGGTTGGCAAACATGGTGGTATATTTCACTACGCTGCAATTCAACTCTTGGTAAAAAATACTCATCATTGTGAGAATCATTGCATGAGCACTGAACACACTGATCTTCATCAGCTTTAAGAAAATGCATGAGACTGGCTGCTACAAAGAGGCGTCTGCAGAGCATTTGAGAAGGACCCAGAATACAGAGAATGAATTATTAGGATTTTCTGTGTTCACTCTTATTTGATTGGCCTCCAACATGGGAATGAAACTGTTTTAAATACACACATGTACATATATGTGTACATGTTAGAGGTTTAGTGAAAAGTCAGCCAGCATAGGTTAGAAATCCTGCTCTGCCATATACTGAGGACACAAGGTTGTCTGTTTGTTTTTAACTTTTTTGTATTTCACTTGTATTTCTAATTTCTAAAATGAGAAGAGGAAGAGGGAGGGGGAGGAGGAGGTGGTGATCACCAACTTTTGCAATGAGATCTAGTAATAATGTATGTTAAGTATTTGCTCAATGTAGAGCAAAACACCCACATTCCCAACATGTTAATTACTTTAATAATATTGATACTAGTTATTAAAGAAGATGGAAATTTGAGATAAGAAAAAGAAATCCCATAAATAATAACTTGGATACTCACAGCTGACAAGGTAAAGAACTTAAGCAAAAGAAATAAGGAACTTAAGCAACAATCAGGTTAAAGATTTTCCTTTCCAGACGATAGAGGTGACTTGAGAGACAAGCAGGCTTATGTTCAAGTATCAGCTCTGACATTTTGAATGAGCAACCTTACCTTTCTCAGCCTCCTTTGACTTCTCTGTAAAACAGAGGGAACATTGTGTTCCTGTCAACTTGAAATGAAAAAGCACAGGTGTGATGTGGCCTCAGTACTCACTATACTCCTCCCTGATTCCTACCTTTTCCCCCATCCATTTCCAACCAAACTGAAAGCTCCTCAAAAGCAAGAGTCAAGGGCTTCCCTGGTGGCGCAGTGCTTGAGAGTCCGCCTGCCGATGCAGGAGACGCGGGTTCGTGCCCCGTTTCGGGAGGATCCCACATGCCGCGGAGCGGCTGGGCCCATGAGCCATGGCCGCTGGGCCTGCGCGTCCGGAGCCTGTGCTCCGCAAATGGGATGAGGCCACGACAGTGAGAGGCCCGCATAACGCAAGAAAAAAAAAAAAAAAAAAGCAAGAGTCAAGCACCAGTCCTTTAAAGCAACTAACACAGTGGTCCATAGAGAGGCAGTTATCACTCAGTTGATTTTGAATTTGCCATTCTCTCTTCATGGTTGAAGGCCCTATCCCTCTCCCAGATAAGTGTGAATGATCTAAAAAATAATTTTTTCTAATCTTCTCTACTTGCTCATTAAAAGAAGAAAAACAATCCACAACAGAACCTGCATTTTGAAAGGATTTGATTTTATTCTTTCCTTTGCACTGGAATAATTTTTGCTTTTCTTGCCTGTGCACACACTTGAGCCCCATGGTGATTAAAGGTCATAGTGAGCAAGCCCCACCTCCACTCAGGTGTCTCCTGTTTGTGTCTAGGCAGTAAGAAGAATTGCAAACATCATTCTCCTCTTTTCTTTAGCCCATATCCCTCTAGGATGTATGCTGGTGATAGGGAGCATAAAACTAAACAGTACCCTATGTTCACAAAACAGAGCAAAGCTACCTGTCCCGCAAAGCAGCCAACTTTCCCATGAGGTGTGGGGTATCCTATTGGTTCTGGGTGCATTTCATTGTTCTCTGTCTCTTCCCAGGAGACACTGCACATCACCACAATTCACCTGAAGACTACCCCAACATTCAGCAGAGGATCAAAACTAGGGAAAGGAAATGTATATTAGTTTGAAAATTTTTCAATGGATGACGGCTCAAATATGAATGGCTTACATCTATCCAGCACTAGACCAGGTGCAATTTGAGACCCAGGCAAGTCTAAGCTACATACCTAACCCTCAAGGGATGTATAATCCAGTAGCTGATTTTCAGCTGAGACTTCCAACTAGTATTCCTGAGTGTCGCATTGCCTTTGTCCTCTCACACAGATGAGCTGGCATGCTATGTCTTCAGTCTTTTAGAACAAGGCTCTGGAAACCACAGATTCTCAAAAGCCAAATGTGGTGGGTAATTTTATGTATCAACTTGACTGAGCTAAGGGAAGCCCAGATTTCTGGATGTGTGTCAAGGTGCTTCTGAAAGAGATTAGTATTTGAATCAGTAGACTGAGTGAAGAAGATCACCCTCACTGATGCGGTTGGGCATCATCCAGGCCTTTGAGGGCCTGCATAGAACAAAAAGGCAGAGGAAGGGCAAATTTGCTCTCTTTGCTCCAGCTGGGATATCCATCTTCCCCTCCCCTCAAACATTGGTGCTTCTGCTTCTCAGGCCTTCAAACTTGGACCAGGACTCACGGTTGGCTCCCTGGTTCTTGGGCCCTTGGACTTGGACTGAATTATAATGCCAGCTTTCCTGGTCTACCAGTCTGCAAATAGCAGGTCATGGGGCTTTTGGCTTTGATAATTGTGTGAACCAATTTCTATAATAAATTTCTGCTTGTATTTATCTATCTACCTATCTATCTCTCTATCTATCTATCTACTTATCCATCCTATTGGTTCTGTTTCTCTGGAGCACCCTGACTAATACACCTGGAAATCACTTTGTCTCTATTTTCCTCTCCACACAATCTGAAATATCACTGTTGGGATCTTGTCCCAAACACTGCACCATTATACTGCCCTAAAACCAGCAGTGGCTACCTATTATGTTTCACATTAGGACTCCATTTTTGGTCAATTTTTATTTATCTTTAGAAATCATTCTGGAATTCTGGAAGGAAAGTAAATTGGCAGGGGTGGGGGTTGGTGAGAGAGACCCAGGTTCCTCTAGTCATCTCAGGTGTTGAGTTTATTCTAAATCCATGCTTCATAAACTTTTTTGTACATGACCTAAAGCAAGAAATATATTTAACCTGACAGCTATGCACACATACACATGCATGCATGTACAACTACACACGTGAATGGAACAATAATTGCAGAAGACTAAACTTACTATGTGTGGCAACAGCAATATTTTCTGTTCCACTTTAGTTCTTTTAATTTTTAGTACTTGATGCAACCATCTTTTAAATTACAGTGAGAGAAGATGGTGGAATAGAAGGACGTGCACTCACTCACTCTTGAGAGGGCACTGGAATCACAACTAACTGCTGAACAATCATCGACAAGAAGACACTGAAACTCACCAAAAAAGATACCCCACATCAAAAGACAAAGGAGAAGCCCCAGTGAGATGGTAGGAGGGGCGCAATCACAATAAAATCAAATCTCATAACTGCTGGGTGGGTGACTCACAAACTGGAGAAGAGTTGTACCACAGAAGTCCACCCACTGGAGTGAAGGTTCTGAGCCCCACGCCAGGCTTCCCAACCTGGGGGTCTAGCAATGGGAGGAGGAATTCCCACAGAATCAGACTTTTAGTGGGATTTGACTGCAGGACTTTGACAGGACTGGGGAAAACAGAGAATCCACTCTTAGAGGGCACACACAAAGTAGTGTGTGCATCAGGACCCAGAGAGAAGGAGAAGTGACCCCATAGGAGACTGAACCAGATCTACCTGCTAGTGTTGGAGGATCTCCTGCAGAGTTGGGGGGTGGCTGTGGCTCACTGCAGGGACAAGGACACTGACAACAGAAGTTCTTGGAAGTACTCCTTGGCATAAGCCCTCCCGGAGTCTGCCATTAACCCCACTAAAGAACCTGTAGCCTCCAGTGCTGGGTCGCCTCAGGCCAAACAACCAACCGGGAGAGAACTCAGCCCCACCCATCAGCAGACAGGTGGATTAAAGTTTTACTGAGCTCTTCCCACCAGAGCAACACCCAGCTCTACCCACCACGAGTTCCTCCCATCAGGAAGCTTGCACAAGACTCTTAGATAGCCTCATCCATGAGAGGGCAGACAGCAGAAGCAAGAAGAACTACAATCCTGCAGCCTGTAGAACAAAAACCACATTCACAGAAAGATAAAAGATAGACAAAATGAAAAGGCAGAGCACTATGTACCAGATGGAGGAACAAGATAAAACCCCAGAAAAACAACTAAATGAAGTGGAGATAGGCAAACTTCCAGAAAAAGAATTCAGAATAATGATAGTGAAGATGATCCAGGACCTCAGAAAAAGAATGGACGCAAAGATCGAGAAGACGCAAGAAATGTTTAACAAAGACCTAGAAGAATTAAAGAACAAACACCTAGAAGAATTAAAGAACAAACAGAAATGAACAATACAATAACTGAAATGAAAAATACACTAGAAGGAATCAATAGCAGAGTAACTGAGGCAGAAGAATGGATAAGTGACCTGGAAGACAGAATGGTGGAATTCACTGTCACAGAACAGAATAAAGAAAAAAGAATGAAAGAAATGAAGACAGCCTAAGAGACCTCTGGGACAACATTAAACACACCAACATTCACATTATAGGGGTCCCAGAAGGAGAAGAGAGAGAGAAAGGACCTGAGAAAATACTTGAAGAGATTATAGTCAAAAACTTCCCTAACATGGGAAAGGAAATAGCCACCCAAGTCCAGGAAGCATAGAGAATCCCAGGAAAGATAAACCCAAGGAGAAAAATGCTGAGACACATAGTAATCAGACTGACAAAAATTAAAGACAAAGAAAAATTATTAAAAGCAACAAGGGAAAAATGATAAATAACATACAAGGGGACTCCCATAAGGTTAACAGCTGCTTTCTCAGCAGAAACTCTACAAGCCAGAAGGGACTGGCATGATATATTTAAAGTGATGAAAGGGAAGAATCTACAACCAAGATTACTCTACCTGGCAAGATATCTCATTCAGATTCGACAGAGAAATCAAAAGCTTTACAAACAAGCAAAAGCTAAGATAGTTCAGCACCACCAAACCAGCTCTACAACAAATACTAAAGAAACTTCTCTAAGTGGGAAACACAAGAGAAGGTAGGACCTACAAAAACAAACCCAAAACAATTAAGAAAATGGTAATAGGAATATACATATCAATAATTACCTTAAATGTGAATGGAGTAAATGTTCCAACCAAAAGACACAGGCTTGCTGAATGGATACATAAACAAGACCCATATGTATGCCATCTACAAGAGACCCACTTCAGACCTAGGGACACATACAGACTGAAAGTGAGGGGATGGAAAAAGATATTCCATGCAAATGGAAATCAAAAGAAAACTGGAGTAGCAATACTCATATGAGATAAAATAGGCTTTCAAATAAAGAATGTTACAAGAGACAAGGAAGGACACTACATAATGATCAAGGGATCAATCCAAGAAGAAGATATAACAATTATAAATATATATGCACCCAACATAGGAGCACCCCAATACATAAGGCAACTGCTAACAGCCATAAAAGAGGAAATCGACAGTAACACAGTAATAGTAGGGGACTTTAACACCTCACTCACACCAGTGGACAGATCAACCAGAC
Source organism: Lipotes vexillifer (assembly GCF_000442215.2). Taxonomy (NCBI): domain Eukaryota; kingdom Metazoa; phylum Chordata; class Mammalia; order Artiodactyla; family Lipotidae; genus Lipotes; species Lipotes vexillifer. Next base: position 708,288 of record NW_006780143.1, read on the forward strand.
AGAAAATTAATAAAGAAACACAAGCTTTAAGTGACACAATAGACCAGATAGATTTAACTGATATATATAGGACATTCCATCTGAAAACAGCAAATTACACTTTCTTCTCAAGTGCACACAGAACATTCTCCAGGATAGATCACATCTTGGGTCACAAATCAAGCCTCAGTAAATTTAAGAAAATTGAAATCATATCAAGCATCTTTTCCAACCACAGCGCTATGAGATTAGAAATAAATTACAGGGGAAAATAAGTAAGAAAACACAAACACATAGAGGCTAAATAATACATTACTAAATAACTAAGAGATCACTGAAGACATCAAAGAGGAAGTCAAAAAATACCTAGAGACAAATGACAACAAAAACACAATGATCCAAAACCTATGGGATGCAGCAAAAGCAGTTCTAAGAGGAAAGTTTACAGTAATACAATCCTACCTCAAGAAACAAGAAAAATCTGAAATATACAATCTAACCTTACACCTAAAGGAACTAGAGAAAGAAAAACAAACAAAATCCAAAGTTGTTAAAGGGAAAGAAATCATAAAGATCAGAGCAGAAATAAATGAAATACAAACAAAGAAAACAATAGCAAAGATCAATAAAACTAAAAGCTGATTCTTTGAAAAGATAAACAGAATTGATAAACCTTTAGCCAGACTCATCAAGAAAAAGAGGGAGAGGACTCAAATCAGTAAAATTAGAAATGAAAAAGGAGAAGTTACAACGGACACAGCAGAAATACAAAGTATCATAAGAGACTACTACAAGCAACAGTATGACAATAAAATGGACAACCTAGAAGAAATGGAAAAAATTTTAGAAAGGTATAACCTTCCAAGACTGAACCAGGAAGAAACAGAAAATATGAACAGACCAATCACAAGTAATGAAATTGAAAATCTTCCAAAAAAGAAAAGTCCAGGACCAGATGGCTTCACAGGTGAACTCCATCAAACATTTAGAGAAGAGCTAACACCCATCCTTCTCAAACTCTTCCAAAAAATTGCAGAGGAAGGAACACTCCCAAACTCAATCTATGAAGCCACCATCACCCTGATACCAAAACCAAAGATACTACAAAAAAACAAAATTAGAGACCAATATCACTGATGAATATGGATGCAAAAATCCTCAACAAAGTACTAACAAACAGAACCCAACAACATATTAAAAGGATCATACACCATGATCAAGTGGAATTTATCCCAGGGATGCAAGGATTCTTCAATATATGCTAATCAATCAATGTGATACACCATATTAACAAACTGAAGAATAAATACCATCATCTCAATGATCATCTCAATAGATGCAGAAAAAGCTTTTGCCAAAATTCAACACCCATTTATGAAAAAAACTCTCCAAAAGGAGGCATAGAGGGAAACTACCTCAACATAATAAAGGTCATATACAACAAACCCACAGCAAACATCATTCTCAATGGTGAAAAACTGAAAGCATTTCCTCTAAGATCAGGAACAAGCCAAGGATGTCCACTCTCACCACTATTATTCAACCATAGTTTTGGAAGTCCTAGCCACGGCAATCAGAGGAAAGAAAGAAATAAAAGGAATCCAAATTGGAAAAGAAGAAGTAAAACTGTCACTGTTTCCAGATGATGTGATACTATACATAGATAATCCTAATGATGCCACCAGAAAACTACTAGAGCTTATCATTGAATTTGGTAAAGTTGCAGGATACAAAATTAATGCACAGAAATCTATTGCATTCCTATACACTAACAACAAAAGATCAGAAAGAGAAATTAAGGAAACAATCCCATTCACCATTGCAACAAAAAGAATAAAATACCAGGAATAAACCTACCTCAGGAGGTAAAAGACCTGTACTCAGAAAACTGTAAGACACTGATGAAAGAAATCAAAGATGACACAAACAGATGGAGAGATATACCATGTTCTTGGAATGGAAGAATCAATATTGTGAAAATGACTATACTACCCAAAGTAATCTACAGATTCAATGCAATCTCTGTCAAATTACCAATGGCATTTTTTTACAGAACTAGAACAAAAAATCTTAAAATTTGTATGAAGACACAGGAGACCCCCAAATAGCCAAAGCAATCTTGCGGGGGAAAAAAAAGAGAGCTAGAGAAATCAGAGGGCCTGACTTCAGACTACACTACAAAGCTACAGTAATCAAAACAATATGGTACTGGCACAAAAACAGAAATACAGATCAATGGAACAGGATAGAAAGCCCAGAGATAAAACCACGCACCTATGGTCAACTAATCTATGACAAAGGAAGCAAGGATATACAATGGAGTAAAGCCTCTTCAATAAGTGGTGCTGAGAAAACTGGACAGCTACATATAAAAGAATGAAATTAGAACACTCCTTAACATCATACACAAAAATAAACTCAAAATGGATTAGAGATCTAAATGTAAGACTGGACACCAAGGCGGGGAGATCAGGGGTGGGGGCGGCAGGTGGTGGTGGGATGAATTGGGAGATTGGGATTGACATGTGTACACTAATAGGTATAAAAGAGGTAACTAATAAGAACCTGCTGTATAAAAAAAATTAAATTAAAAAAAAGTTTACCACGAGATTAGCATTAATTCATTTGCTTTCATAACACTGTGAAGAATTAGAGTAGATTCTAATATCATAATTACCATATTTAAAATGAGAGAAAGTAGGGTTCACATATCAATTAACACACCTACAGTCACTCAGCTAATTGGGGCCAACGCCCCAACCTTTCCATTGTGCCAGGCATGCCTCCCAACATGCCAGACTCCCTGGCATGTTGCTGGAATAGATAGTGGAGGTGTTCGTCACGATTCTTTCAGGGGCAAGTAACAGGAGGTCCAACTGTTATGGCTTACATTATAATGAAAAACTGGTCATTATCTTACATAATTAGCTTAGAAGTCAAGTTGATTATTTCAGCAGCTCAAAAACATCTTCAAAGACTCCGGTTCTGTCATCAACTCTGTCATCCTTAGTATGTTCTTTGTATCTTCAGATAATTCCTCTTGTGGTCTCAAGATAACAGTCCAACCATGGCAGCCTCAGAAACCATTTCCAAAGCCCAGTCCCTTCCTTTTCTCCATTTGTAAGAGTGCGGGATACTTTCCCCGGGAGTCACCTGTATCTCATTGTCTAGAATTGCGGCCCTGCAAGCCGCAATTCTAACCTAATCACTGGCAAAGGCAGAGGAATTCCATAAAAGGTTCAGAATCAGCCTGTGGGACTAAGGAGGGGCCGAATTTCCCCAGAATTCCGTGGCTTCACAAGACCCAAACTAATTCCAACTTCCACTCCCCAGGAAGAAGTGGGAGTGGGGGTGTGGTAATAATAGAGTAGGCAAGCAAGAGTGTCCCTTTACAGTGGGTACGAATAAGAATTCCCAGAAGGTGAAGGGCGCCACAGTATCTCTCTTCCCATGTCCTTTGTTTCTAGTTAGAAGGACTAATCCCTTCAACTTCTACTTGGGTTGCTTCCATATTCTCCTCTAGCTGCCTTTGGCCCCTTAACTGTGTCAGTTCCTGTTTATCCATTCTAGGCCAGTTCACACCCTCTCCATCCATTCTTCATCATCAACCTCATTCTTTCAGGCAGTTACTCACCCACATGTCATTCTTTTCCTGTTCAATGAACACCTGCTATATGACAGATGCTGAACTAAGTTATAGGAAAACAAAGATGAAGAAGGCACAGTCTCTGCTTATAATATCCAAAGGTCTTATTTTAAACGCAATGCACACGCACATATACTCAAATTTGGCGTCTGCTGAGTTTTCTTTAACATCTTTATTGGAGTATAATTGCTTTACAATGGTGTGTTAGTTTCTGCTTTACAACAAAGTGAATCAGTTATACATATACATATGTTCCCATATCTCTTCCCTCTTGCATCTCCCTCCTTCCCACCCTCCCTATCCCACCTCTCTATGTGGTCACAAAGCATGGAGCTGATCTCCCTGTGCTATGCAGCTGCTTCCCACTAGCTATCGATTTTACGTTTGGTAGTGTATATATATGCGTCTACTGTTCTGAATGTAAAGCATGGCACGGAGCCCCCGGTCTCTAGGAAACAGAGCCGGAGGCACAGATCAAAGTGATGGGAGTTTACTTGGGAGGTGCAAACCCTTGGGCAGTGGGGTGAGAAAAAAAGGATTAGGGCTGAAAGAAGCAAGGAAGGAAGGAAAAGGGAAGCAGGAAAGATGGGAAGCAGTGTGTTGTGATGTTTCTACGCTGGCTACTGCCTCCGAAGGTGCAGCTGAGACACTGCAGGCAGCTTCGGAGGGGCTTCCACTGGATAGGAATACAGGGATTATCCCCGTGGCTTCAAGAGGAAACCTTGCCTCAGAGTAGCCCACAGAGAGAGAAAGAAAAGAAATTAACCGGCCTGGCTTCCTCCCATCTCTGGATTCCCAATGGTCAAAGTTAACCTTCTGGGGCTTCCCTGGTGGCGCAGTGGTTGAGAGTCCGCCTGCCGATGCAGGGGACGGGGGGTTCGTGCCCGGTCCGGGAAGATCCCACATGCCGCGGAGCGGCTGGGCCCTTGAGCCATGGCCGCTGAGCCTGCGCGTCCGGAGGCTGTGCTCCGCAGCGGGAGAGGCCACAACAGTGAGAGGCCCGCGTACCGCAAAAAAAAAAAAAAAAAAAAGTTAACACTCTGAACTTCTGGGTGTGTCATGTGGCCCCTTTGGCGGCCCCTTGTGATGCCAGATTCCAAGCCCTGTGCTGTGGGGTTTCACCCAATTACAAAAGCCAAGGGGCACACGCTGTGTGACTGACAGCCAGAATGGGGCAAGGGAAGCCTGGGTGAAGGTGCTCAGTCCCCATCTATTACACTATTGGCCCTGCAGGGAGGATATGGGCGGGATCTTCCTTCCCTCGTCTCATCTCTTCTTTGAATGATATTTTAATCTTACACCCTTTAGCCCATGCCAACTGTGATATGTAATACTTTGACTTACAATAAAAATATATATTTGGTCTTCTTCCCAGTTTCTGGCATAAAGCTCTGAGCACCCTCAGAATTTCCCAAGAGAGTGATAAAGTTGTCCTTTATTATGTTGATAGTGGCCTGGAAAACACCTAAGGATGGGAGCTGATTGTCAGGGGGACCAACCACGTGATAAGAGGGTTGGAACTTTCAGTCTCACCCCCTGACCTCCAGGGAGAGGGGCTGGATGTTGACTCAATCTCCTATGGCCAATGATTTACTCAATCATACCTATGTAATGAAACCTCCATTAAAAAAGCCAAAAGATTGGGGTTCGAAGAGATTCCAGGCTGGTGAAAACTGTAGATTTGGGGAGGGTGATGTCCTTGGAGAGGGCATGGAGACTTCTGTCCTTTCCCCATACCTTGCTCTCTCTATATGTTCCATCTGGCTATTGCTGAGTGATATGTCTTTATAATAATGCAGTGATCTAGTAAGTAAAATATTTCTCTGAGCCACTCTAGCAAATTAATGGAACCCAACCAAGATGGGGGTGTCGCTGGAACCCCTGATCTATAGCTAGTAGGTCAGAAGTGCAGGTAACGACCTGAGTTTGCCACTGGCCTCTGAAGTGGAGGAGGTGGGGATGGAGGGGTGAGGGTGGGTGTCTTCTAGTACTGAGTCCTGCAGCCCTTGTGGAATCCAATACGATCTCCAGGTGGATAGTGCCAGAATTAAGTTGAACTGTAGGACCCCCAGCTGGTGTAAGCGAATTCCTTGTTGGTATGAAGAACCCACTCCAACCCTCCACATTGAAATTGGGTCCAGAACCCGTAATTATGTCCATAACTGTCGTGATGGTAACGGCTAACCTGAGGTTTCCTCTGCTACTGAAGAGAGCCAATAGCTGGCTTCACTATTCCTGCTTGATGGAAACTGGCTGGTTAAACATGTGTTTCTACCGTTCCTCCAATTGCCATTAGCTGTCACCACAACACCTGTTGAAACTCCTGCTGTAACATGCATCCCTTTGAGTAAATGCAGTGAATTAGAAAGGGGGTTGAGATTATTCTGCTTTTCTGCAAAACCGAAAGAGGAAAAAACAACTCCAAGAGGTCTGGAACAGAGTTTCTCAAACTTTATGGCCCATAGGAATAACAGGACTACTGGTTAAAAGACAGATTCTGGGACCCACCCCTAGGGATTCTTATTCCCAAGATCTGAGTTGGGGCTTGATCATTTGCATTTCTAACAAGAATCTAGTTGATTCTGACGTCAGTGCAAGGACCACTGGTATTAGAGGAGAAGGAACAGGCAAATATTGATGTCTTGACTTAAATCTTTACTAGCCAGACCAAAAGGAGCACACTTTCTGCAAAATCTCACAAGCTAGTGAGGGGTATGTACGTATCTAATCTAGGGATATGTACAAAATACTGTTGAAATAAATTTCTAGGCCCAAGATGGAGTGGCTCCTGCCTGAGATGCCACATCAACAAACCAAAACTTACATAACTTTCGTGTTCCTGTAAATGCTCCTCTTGATCAGAAACACAGTGTATCCAGTCAGCCAATCCCCAAACACCAGGCCGCCTCTGGCTTCTTGCCCCAAACAAGGTTGAGTATTTGTCCCCAGCCAAGCAGATATTTTCTATTTGTCTCTTCCTTGTTTTTTATTCTTTAACCTATAAAAGCTCCTTGCTTTCTGCCCCCTTTGGCAGTTCTCCATTCGTACCACCCAAATTATCTTCTTTCATCGTTTTTAAACAGTTTTTGGCAAGTTTTTTGAAACACCACAAAAGCCCTAGCCCAACAGCACATTCCCCTTAGGTATTCATTTGTCTCCTAGAGACCCAAGGCTTAGCTAAAGTAACGGGATCCTCAAGTTTCAAAGACCTGAGTCTGCCACCTCCCGGCACATCTGCTTATTTTAAGTCTAAGAACTGTGGTCCAGGAAATCATAGATATCTACAAAAATGGCAAAATCTTACTAAGACAACCTAGAATTACAATGGCCATCATGGGGAACTTTCCAATTAGGCAAGATCATTCATTTAAGAAATGCACCTGAAAGCAACGGTTCCCAAACCAATTAACAGAATGGGCTATCTATTTTAATTGGCATGCAGAAGCCTCCAAAAGCTTCAAGATTCCAAAAAAGCATCATTGAAATTCATTGTAAAAGGCTAATTCATTGTAAAAGGCTACCGACGCCTGTACCCTCCGATGCCTGAGTACTCACTAAGCCTGCACTGAATTGCTTTTCCACTCTGAAGAGACCCCAAGGCCGTAACTAAAAGCCCACCAAGTCAGTTACCTTATAGCTGCAACAGCTTTAAAGCCAGAAACCTGGAACACCTGGGCCTCCCCCATTGCACCCTCCTGGGGTCCATCGGCAAAACAAATCGTCTCATTGGCATTCACTTAGGACACTGGAAAAAAGGTTTTGTCAAATCCTTCCACTCCAACTCGAATGCCCCCATATCTACCCTCGAAAGAGGGCCCCTCCCAGGGTTGACCAGACTCTCAGATATTCTCCAGTCAACTGTTATCAGTTATTCCCTTCAACAGCCCAGGAGAAGCTAACATTCAAATTAATGAAAAGCCTTGTCAAGTTCTCACAGACACAGGGCTACACTCTCTACTTGAAACCCTACTCACTCTGGAGCATGCAGATGGGATCCTAGGAAAACAAGCAGAAAAGCCAAGGAAGGGTGAGAATTCTTACCAGCGTCAGCTCCCTTGGATCTCTGTAGTGCCCCGTTGAGAAAGGTAAAATTTCAAGTTTTCCCTTCTTTTCCGAAGCCTGAGCCCTTGGTTGTGGATCCTTTCTCTCCCAGGAACAGCCGTTGCCTCCTTGTTTGTCTCATTTTGTGTCCTGCCAACTGGGCGTGACTTTCTGCCTGCCTGGGGCACCCATGTTGTCAGTTCTTACTTGGACTTGTAGGACCCCCAAACCAGGGTTCCCAGCCTCAGCGGGCACCACGTGCGTGAGAAGGAAGCAAAGAACCCAGAAACTATAAGGAACCACTGCAGTCTTGACAACACCCAGGAGTGCTGTTTCTGCTCGGCTGCAGGTGAGAGCACTTTTATGTTGGGAGGGTGAGGGGATGTGCTAATAAAGACAGAGATGGAAAGTCCTAAGACTGGCTGCAGGTGAGAGCACTTTTATGTTGGGAGGGTGAGGGGATGTGCTAATAAAGACAGAGATGGAAAGTCCCAAGACTGTAGTAGGATGGGGACGTAAAGCCCATGTTAATTGATGTAAATAAAGCAAGCAGGGTATCCTGCACACTTGAGTGCATGGGCTGAGATTTATACCCATTACACTGAGTCTGACATTGCACATTTGGAGATATGAGGATAGCTACAAAAGAAATGGCCCCCAAATCAGAAAGCTGGGAATGCACAGGTGGAATTCCACTAAAACAAGGCTCTGTAAGTAGTAAGTGCATCCCTGCTGGGTGTGGTGGTCTCTGGCGACAGGGAAGATGGTTTTCTTTTCTTCTGTAGAATGTTTTACTGTTGTGGGTTCAAAGCTGTGTACCTGAGGAGATGTTTCCAAAGACCTAAACTCAGGTGGGCTCAGCACACCCAAATTGGCCTAAATCAGCATGGGGGGACGACTGGGGAAAAGAAGGCAGCTTGTTCCTTTGTCCCAGAGTCTCACTTTGGGGATATAAACTGAGGAAGGGGACTTGGGCTTACTCAAGCCTTCCTGGATGGGACGAGTTGGTCATCTTTAGGCTCTAGTCTCTGTCGTTCTCTGCGGTGTTGGGAGGAAATGGTGAAGAGGCTAAGCACAGTCTTTCTATTGAATTAACTGTATTCTAGTTACGATTTAGGGATTAAACTTTTGCTGAGTTCTTTACTCTCCTCATCATGAAAACTGATTTTCTGCCATTCAGGGAAAAAAAGGAGAAATTGTGAGGAAGAGGCAGAGTCTTTAGTTAGCAACAGGGTAGAAAACGGTAACCTCTCTTTATCCAGGATCTTGGCAAGCTCAAAAATTAAAAAACAGCCAGAATATTTTTATGGTATCAACCCTAATGTCTGGATCACCAGATTGAATTATATCCAATATCAGTTTGGTGGCTATATTCAACAAATATTATTTATTTATTTATTTATTTATTTATTTATTTATTTGGCTGTGTTGGGTCTTTGTTGCTGTGCATAGGCTTTCCCTAGTTGCAGTGAGCGGGGGCTACTCTTCGTTGCAGTGCACGGCCTTCTCATTGTGGTGGCTTCTCTTGTTGTGAAGCACGGGCTCTAGGCACATGGGCTTCAGTAGTTGTGGCACGTGGACTCAGTAGTTGTGGCTCGTGGGCTGTAGAGTGCAGGCTCAGTGCACAGGCTTAGTTGCTCCGTGACATGTGGGATCTTCCTGGACCAGGGCTCGAACCCATGTCCCCTGCATTGGCAGGCAGATTCTTAACCACTGCACCACCAGGGAAGTCCCTATTCAACAAATATTAAACAACTACTGTGTACCAGGCATCGTTTTAGGTGTGAGGGATACACCGGTGAGCAAAGACTCTACTCTCGTGAAGCTATGTTCTGGTGGAAGAGACGGACAATAAACAAACAGATGCATGTGTCAATTTGTGCTAAGTGTTACAGAGGAAAGAAAGCAGGGTGAGGGAGTAAAGAGTGATGGAACAGGAGTGTTTTTCCTTCCATTTCTCCAAAGGTCTGGAGCTCATCTGCACCTCAGGACTTTTGCAAATGTTTTCTCTGTCTGGATCCTCCTCTTCTTTGTGTCAGCTCTTCTTTTTTGCCAAGTTACCTCTCACGATCCTTCAGAGCTCAGCCCCAAATCGCTTCCCGAAGAAAGCCTTCTCTGGCCCTCCAGAAGAGACCGAGGTCAGGTTCCTGCTCAATTGCAGCACCTGAGCTTCTTTGCTGTACTGAGGACACTTACAATGCTGTGTATGGGATGGTTTAATACCTTTGTCTCTTCTAGACCGTAAGCTCACAAAAGCAGAAATTATGTCTTGTTCCCTGCTGAATCCTTACAACCTTGTAGTCTGCCGAGTGGGGACCCAACAGATAACTGTGGAGTACCTGAATAACTTTCAGTATGCCAGAATACTCAATTAGAGAAGTCCCCTTCCCAAAGTTGTTTACAAAACACTGTGCTTAATGTTGTAGGCCATTTACATAATTTTGGCTTTTTTTTCTGTAGCAAGATCGGTCTACATAATTTGGTTTCATTGGACTGTGAATATCAATAGTAATGTATGACGTCACTATCCTCCTCTATTCCACCTTAACAATCTTCATGGCCCTCAGAAACCTGGGCTGACTGAACTACAAGTTAAAATGAATAACCTTTTATTTGTAAAAGATCGAGTCATAAATAGGCAGAATCAACCCATGCTTTTATTTCCATTGCATATAAAAATTTCATATGAAGGTATTGATGTACAGTACTATCCCCATGGGCTGTAAGAGAGGCTAAGAAACCACTAAAAGAATCATCATTTGTAATGCTCACACACAGTTTACTACTCTGAAAACACATCCAAAGAAATCAAATTAAAAACAACTAAAATCAGTAAGGATGTTTTTTCCTTTGGGCCAGGGCTGCTAAAATCTACAGTTTGTGTCAAAAAAAAAAGAAAGAAAGAAAGAAAGAAAGAAAGAAAGAAAGAAAGAAAGAAAGAAAGAAAATAAAAGGAGGCTCATTTTTTCTAGAAAAAGAATCTCTCCTTTCACTAAGTCACACATCCTGAGGGCTGGGCCACTGGGAATTTTTCATAGCTTTTAGGAGCTGTGCAAGGTTGAATTTAAAAATTCTAAAGCAATGTAAGTTTTGCTGAAACAGATTCTAGAGAATGGTGACTCCATTATGCCGTGTGAATTGGCATCATATAAAACTTTGTGTTTCAATACGTGGATTTACATACATAAGGAAATTTGGTTCATCTTAGTTGAAGGGTTAAAAAAAAAAAATGACCTTTTTCATATTATATATTTCCTTAACATGACAGGAAGCCAAGGAATAAATTACTAACACACGTGACCTACGGCTCTATTTTCAAATCAAATTCATTTGCCCATGTGCTCTAGAAGCCAAAAAGACTTTTTATAATCACTGGACAAGAATATATCTTCCCAGTAGTGTTTGAAAATAAAATATCAAATGTAACTAACTAAAGTAGCTCAGTTAGTATCTGATAGGGAAAAATCACCATCATATATGCCATGCTTCTTCATGACAAAAAGTACTTAAGGGCTTGTCTCTGAAAAGGGTCTCAGAATGCTCCAGAGGTTGTCTGTGTTTCTGTAAAATCCAGCTGTTGCCAGAAATCCAACAGATTCAAAGCTCAGATGTAAAATGCCCAGCCCTACCCCCACCACTACCTAACTTTCAAATGCAGCAAAACAGAAGAAAATATTGATTAAAGTTAAGGCACAGCCCTGGGACCAAAGACCTGCAGCTATGTTTTCTTAATTTTATATACCTTTATGTATTTTATAGTTTTCTTGAATCTTCCATAAACAAGCTCTAAGGTGACAAGACTATTTTATAGAAGAAAAGAAAATGTACAAGGAGTATGTATACACACCATTCATTCTCTCACCAAGAGTTTCCAAATATATCACCACCATCCCATTGCGGGATGATGTTTTAATAAGAACTGATAATTTACAATTAACATTACAGTATGTACATGACAATAAATACATGGTTGTAAACAGACAAACAAGACTGTATTACCGGTAAGGTCATTTGGTGAGAAAAAAAATGCATGGCACAAAAAATAAATAATGCATTCAAAGAGTATCATAAAACTTTCTGTAAAATCCACTTCATTCAAGTTTTTTTTTCCTTGTCTGCAATTTGTTCTATCTACATTATTTTCTTGTGAATTTTAAGTGACGTAAAAGAAAATGAAAACAGCATTATTGTGTTTAGTAACTTGCAAGCTGAAATGTACTGGTTTTATGCAAACTTGGACATTTTCTCCCCCGTACAGTACCCAGATATTGCATTTTCTTATGGCATTTCAGGAAACGTAAAGTCACTTGTAAAAGGATATTCTTTTTAAAGCAGTGTATAATTCTGAAGCACACTTTGGCGAAAGGGAAGGAAGAGGAGAAGTATATTGTATAGAGCACTAGTCCCTGTCTTTTGGATATTATGTCTCTTCTACAATTTGATTGTCCATCAGTGGATATCTTTACAACCTGTGACCATTAAAACCCAACAAATTGAAAAAAAAAAAAAAGCCTCTCTTTTTTAGTGCAGTTATAAATCTTTTCAGGTCTGGATTTTGTTTGTGACATATTGCTGTTTTAATTTTTTTTTTTTTTTTCATCATTAAGATTCTAGGCACTCTGTGGGGGAAATACCAAGCATTAGGGAGGGGAGGGGATGAGAATATTTTGGAGAAAGGAATAAACACTAGATTCTTTGCCGTTTCCTCTAAACCTCCATCAGGGACAAATAAAATTAAAATGGAAACAAGTTTCCAAATATTCTTGTGAAACCACTTGCCAAACATAAGACTTTCTTTGAAAGTCTGGTTTTTACAGGGGAAGGAGGGTGGAAATCTGATAATTAATTGGTCAGTTCCTATCCTGTGCTCTGTGTGAAAGATCGGAGCTACATACTTTTTCTATCCAAATTTCTAAGCATCAGTGGATCTCAGGGGATTAGTATCTTGAGCTTGGGTCATTTCCCTGGCTGCTGACTTAGTGATTAGTCCCCAGATGGCTTCTTTTGACATCCCCAATATAAATGTTTTTCAGGGTTACAATTTTATTTAGTGCTTTATTTATTTTCCATTTGGTCTGATACTCCTTTAGCCTCTACTTGGGTTCTTGGATGTCACTCTAAAAAATGATTACTCGGGCTCCAAACTCTTCACAGAGACGGTAAACACTTTATTAAGAGCTGAAGTGGGAAGGAAGTCCAAACTAAATAAATGCCCCAAGATGCCAACTGAAGGTAACTACTGGGAATCAGTCTCTAAAATTGTAATACATTTCTTGATGCTAAATTTAGCCAACAGTGATCTCTAATGTTTGACTTATGCAGAATCTTCTTACCCAGCCCAGTATTTTAAAACGGCATTATACTGCCAAATCTCTGGTGCCAGGGGCATCATCAACTTCTTTCTGTCAGTGTATTTAAAGAAGTTCTTCTCCACAAGACATACTTATGGATCAATGATAACTGATAAATCAAGTGCTACGTGTTACATGGCTGTCCTTTAAGGAAGAGTCATTGCCACACTTAAAAATCACTTCTCAGGAAAATTCCTCATACAGTTCTTAATCCCATGGTGAAATCAGAGAAACAAAAGAGCATTCATTGTACTGGTCTTCATCAATATATTCTGCTAATATTGTTAAAAAAAAATTACCTAGCTAGCTGTTAACGTTTCTTTGTAAATCAAAAGTAAAAGCTAGTCATTATATATGACCTCATGGCAGAAAAGAATGCTAACTCTAACTTGACTACCTGTTCTTTGCATCAGTCAGCATGGTGGTGATATATCTGATAAGACCCCACGCAGTGAATGTGGACAGAGGTTCAAACACACACTGATAATGAAGCAGCACAAGGGGGAAAAGTTCTTACTACGTGAAAACAAAAACGAGCATGAAATGTGTGGGTTATCACAGAGACATGCACTTGTGAAATGAGGGTCTATCGCCACAGCAAAATGTTCTCAGAAGACACTAAGTAGGAAAATATCTAAAAAAGACTGACCATTTTAGCTACTGGGTATTTATATATCTCTCACTTGCTTCAGACAACACCAAGTGATGACTGAGTGTCCATGAGGCTTGAGACACATTAGACAGAATGCACATCAAAGTATTATGGAACAAGTACTCACTTTGCACACGGTGAAGAGAAATGTAAGTGGGGAGCAACTCTGCGTGTCTGAAAAAAGTGAAACGAAAAGCCAGTAAACGAAGACCTACAAAAAGGGTTTCCTGCAACGTAAAGTCAATTTTTGTTTTTAAAATATGGAAGTCATTGGTATATAAAACAACGGGTCACTACAAATCAGTTAATTGCTATGAAGTCTAAGGTGCAAGTAAAATTTGTAAATTAGGTTTATCCAGTGTAGCACAGATTTGTACTGAAAACTTGCAAGTTACTCCTTAGAAAAAAAATAACCAGTGGCAGATGAAGTTCTGAACGTAGTTTTTTAAATATAATACCTCAGTACATTTAATAATAAAAGTAAGCTCTACAAAAAATCTGTTTTACATATCATACAAAATGTAGAGGTCAGTGCAGCTCACTGAACCACACTATTCAGTCAGGTATCAGGAAGACTTGAAATTAGAAAATTATGCAATTTCTGTGGCTCATCTTCTTCCTGGTAACAGCTTCACAATGTGTCCTGTTCCTGACCCATCTGTTGCTTCGCTCCGTCCATGTAATGCCTTCTTTCTGCTGAAAATATTGCAAACAAATCAAAAGGAAAAGACCCCCCCCCCCAAATCATCTCAACTTTTGGGCTGCCTCATGAGCCACACTCCCTAGAAAACACTTTGGAGTTGATTTTCTCTGCTTCTTCAGCTCGACCGAGCTGCAATCTTCGGACACTGCCGTTCGTGAAGATGTCCCCCTCGTTCTGATGACATGGAGGTGAAAAAAACTGGTGACGATATTCCTGAGCGCTAGACTGAGTCGTCAAGGTCAGTTTTGCTCCGCAAACGTCCTGGCAGATGACAGTGAGGTGTGACCGTAGTTGTGGCATGTGACATGCACTTTGGAAACAATGTTTCTACATAAAAAAACAAACAACACAAACAAAAGGCATGGAAGTCTCTGCCCTGTTACGTGTCGGGCGAGTGATCTCCGATGGCACAGGCCTCGGGCTGCCTCTCCTCCTCTCCCACGGCTTCCTCCTCCGCCTGCTCGTCCAGGGGGATTTCGGTGGACTCCGAGTCTTGAGTGCAGAGCGTCTTGGAGTCACTGCAGCTAGTGTCTTCTTCCACTTGACTCCCACTGTCCTTTTCGGTGTCTGACTCGCCGTCCTCCTCTAAAGTCAGTTCAAACTGGAACTTCTCGGTTTGACCCTGCCGGCCCTCCTCCTGGTCATCCGGTGCCGGGGAGGGGCTCTGCGGAATCGTGCTCTGGTACCACTCACGATTGTCCTCCAAAGTGTCCAAAATGTCCTGGGCGTCAGGATGGACCAGGTCTGCCCACGTCTCCCAGAGAGGATGAACAATGTAGTCTATGAAGCCCACCTGATTAAAAAAAAAAAAACAAAAACCCGATTGGGACTAAGAAACAATGGAAGAGGTTAACGAGCCCCCTCAAATGTATCTAATTGATATGTTGAATTAAATTTTTATATATGATATATAGAATTTACAGAAAAATATATAAAATATAATATGCTCTGCGAATATAACACTGAGCTGAAGACTACTAACCTTAGTTTGGTAAAACAGTCATTATTTTAGGTAGCAGACCAATAAAAAAAAATGTCGTCACCAGCTGGTCAAAACTAGCTTCTCAAACTCTGAGTCCAAGAGTCTGTGATATAAAAAAACCTCCAGTTGTTTACATGGCAGGACTTGGCTTGAGGCTGGGACTTTATTTTAGAATAGCCCATTCGTAGGTAAATCCACAGAGCTGAAATAATGCCATGTACTCTATATGGATTCATATAACTTTATTTACTTACGAATTGAGATAGCTGAAATAATTCTACACATATGAATATACTATATACATATAGTCACGATGAATGAATATACTGCCCTATGAACGTATATATGACTATATGAATATAAATTCTAAGAATCAGAGAATTTTTTGGCTTGAAAACACTAAGGTGGACATTGAGCTTGACAAAACAAAGTAATTAAGAAAACCCAATAAAATACTGTGTGACGTGCATACGGCGTAACCAAATGATCCGTGTAGTTGTGTTCTCTCTGAAAGCTTTATGCTTAAGGCATCACCTGTGATTTTTCCACAGAGGCATTGTGCTTGTCACACATGGGGCTTATCTCCATGCCCCGCTCCCTCTCTCGGTCCCCTTGGCGGAAGAACTCCTCCATGATGCGGTCCGTCCACTGGCGGTATAGCTGGAGAGGCTTGGTTGGGTTGCTCAGGTCGGCACAATGCACCATGTTCTGAAGGACCTAAAACAGATCAATACCTTCTCTATTTAGCACCTGCTCCTTTTTTACTAGAAATTCACATCAGATGACTGTGACACTTAAAAATACATGTAGTGTAAGAGTCGTGCCAGACAGCTCGACCATGGTGTGTCTGTGTGACGTTCACACCTGTATTAATAGTCCCAAATTATGCCCCTTCTACTGCATCTAAGTATCATAAGAGAAACTGTTCATGTGTATGGTTGATTAAATTCAGAGCTGCTTAAGTGGTTGGTTTTGTAGGATGTTACTTTTTTTTTTTTTTAACGCATTTCCACTTGAAAAGGCCAACAGGATTTTATCTGGTTAATTCTCAAGATTAAGAATTTGGATAAAAATCCTGCTTATAGCTACTAAAATTAGAAGGTGGAAAAAAGGAGACATAAATCTTATCTAAGCTAGACACACAGACACGTGTACACACACACACACACACACACACACACACACACACACACAGACACAGCAAATTCGAATGCTTTACCTGAATCCTATCAGAATAATTATCAAGAAGAAGAACTCCAGAACTTGTCACTTTCTTAGTTTCAACCATAGTTTTCAAATCAGCCAGTAGATTCATGTGCTTTGACATGTCTGTTGCAAGTACCTTAAAAGACAGAGTATTTAAAAAAAAATTTTTATTGCAGTATAGTTGATTTACAATGTTGTGTTAGTTTCACACGTACAGCAAAGTAAATCAGTTATACAATACATATATCCACTCTTTTTTTTTTTTAGATTCTTTTCCCATACAGGTCATTATGGAGCATTGAGAGTAGAGTTCTCCGTGCTATACAGTAGAGATTTTTCTTTTCTTTTCTTTTTTTTTAGCCACATCTCTTGGCACGTGGGATCTTAGTTCCCTGACCAGGGATCGAACCCGTGTGCCCTGTAGTGGAAGCATGAAGTCTTAACCACTGGACCGCCAGGGAAGTCCCGACAAAGAGTATTTTAATAAGTAAAAAACATCCAGGGGAAAAAAGTCAGAATTTGCACATAAAAATATCATGGAGAACGTGAGAAGAAATGGAGAACCACTCTGTTGCCTAATAGCTGTGTGTGGGAATCCTTTACTGCTTCTTGGGACAGAGTCTTCTCCCCTTTGCTATCACTTTCCCTGGAAGCCCAGATACACGTGTACAATACACAGAAACAGTAGGCACTGGCAGCCAATTTCATGGTGATAGAAAGGGATATTTTCATAGATAAGACATCATCGTACTTCTTTTTTTGTTTTTTGGGGTTTTGTTTTTGCGGTACGCGGGCCTCTCACTGTTGTGGCCTCTCCCGTTGCGAAGCACAGGCTCCGGACGCGCAGGCTCAGCGGCCATGGCTCACGGGCCCAGCCGCTCCGTGGCATGTGGGATCTTCCCGGACCGGGGCACGAACCCATGTCCCCTGCATCGGCAGGCGGACTCTCAACCACTGCGCCACCAGGGAAGCCCCATCGCACATTTTGAAGTTTTTCTATCCCTTGTGCTAGAAAGTGGTTACTAGACTATGATGGAGTGAGTCAAGGTTGCTCACAGAGTATTTCAAAAACAATATTCTGGTCAATTTTCTGCTTATCCAAACCAGATAATCTCTGCCTTTCTTTGTATGTACAAAGCTTAACAGATTAAGTTTTTGACAACCAGAGATATTCCTTTGTCTCATAATCACTGTGAAAAACATGCATAGAGAAAAGACTAATGTCATGGATGTTTCTACATGGCACTTCCACTGACAGAGAATTTTTTTCCAGTTTTTGAATGGAAAAAATCCATTTTTTTAGCCAGCTCCCTGTGCTTTTGTTAGCCATCTCTGTCTGCCACCAGACCGGAGGAGTTCAGAAAATAAACCTAGAATGAGGGTAAGCTGTCATTATTCTTAGCCCCAGACTGTTAGCAGTAGAGCATCATTGCCAGCAGCAGGGCCAGCCTCTGGGACAAAAAAGGCAGCATTATCTTGAAATATACATGATACCTTCCCTGATAGTCATCTCATTTTTTTTTTTTTTTTTAAACACCATGCATCACAGTTCTGCTTTTGCTTTTATCAGTTACTTACAATATCAATGACCATCTTCCTTAATGACTGTCTTTGCTTTTTGGTCAAATTCTGGAAAATGTCACAGTTTTCTTCCTGAAGCAACTTAAAGCCCACGGCCAAATGATGGTTCTCCAGGACAGAGGAATCATTGTACATCAAGGCAAGTTCAGAGTCTTGAAAGAAAGAGACAGAAGGTTAGCAAAGCCATTTATGCTAAGTTTATCTTATTCTTCATATTCTGAGATATTTTGGGTTTAGGAAGCAATTTCCCCTAAACGTCTCTGCTCGCATTCCCATTAGATGACAACTCCTAGAAGAAAGTCTGCTAGTTAATGTAGCCACAGAAAGATCCCTGGAATCTTGGGAGTGTATTCTAACGCTCTTGGCACACGGCAAGTCAGTTCACTCTGTGGCTTCAGCTACCTCCGCTATAAAGGGAAAGAAGAGTTAGGCCAGATTACCTTGAACCTCCTCTCAGGATCTGCCAGAGGCAGCTCCGTAAGCTCAGCAGAAGAAGACATTATCCCTAACATGTACAACATGTCCAGAGCATAAAATATTGTATTCCTGACAACTGTAGACCACCTACCCAACATTGTATATAATGTAAAGATCATGTGACTTAGGATTATTTGTACTCTGAGAAGGTACAAGAACAGCTTGGAACACATGAACAATATCAGATTTGTTCATGCTTGTGCTTATTTTGTTCACAGTATAGCTTTGAAAGGCCAAGCTTTATTCATTTTTCCATTTCCTTTTCCAAATATCTTGGCAAGTCACTATACACATGTATATTGCCCGTCCCAGCTGCATGCTCAGGGCTTCACACAGAGACCGGTGTTTAGCTGCCTACATTTCTCCAGAGTGAAGATTCTGCCATTCCCCCACAATTGTCCTGGACCTATTTTAGGTAGTGACAAATCCTGCCTCTTTCCTAGTTCCTATAAATAGCAGACTCAGACCTATAAGGTAGTCATTAAAAAAAAATTGACTGGTGCTTCATCCTGTTGCCACTTAAGTCACTGTAAAGACTAAAAGCATATGTATTTGATCTTTCTTCTGACTCATGTGTGGAAAATATATATTCTTTTCTAATAAAGAAATATCCAATACTATTCAATGACTATTTTAAAGAAGCTAGGGAGGATGAGAGGGGTTCAAGAATATTTTGACTGAAATCCTATGATTTTAGGTTTATACAGAAAAATAACATTCTATTTATAAGCTACAAATAAAGCTGTGGAAAGCTTATTTTAAAATGAGATCAGTGAAATAAAGTGTGTGTACTGTCGCTAGGTCCAGCTCCACCTTCATACAGTGAAATGCCTCTGCTCTTGAACCTCAAAAGTCATATGCTTTGAACATGACTAGTGTGTTCAAATGTGTGAGGAGATCTTTTCCCCCCCAAACCCAGGCATCTTTGCTATAAACAGAAAGTATTCGTATTCCAAGTAAAATTTACCGCTATATATGTTCTGATGCTGCTTCACTGTTTCAGAAAATAATGCTGTTATGTGAAATGCTTTTTTTAAGATAAATATCCCCTAACGTGTTCTATTCAATATTTCATGATGCTATTCACATTTTATGGATTTATTTACATAGTATTGTCCTTGAAAAAGACTTATGCAGCTTCTCACCTGGAATTTCCACTTCTTTACATCCTATTCAGGCTCCCCCATTCCCCTACATCATATATAACAGCTTAACTGACTCAAAACCTGCAGCATGTTTACAAGGAGTGTACGTGTCATTAACAGCAAATCATTTGGTGCCTAAAACTAATACAAGCGGAATGATTAATGAAAACTGTCCCACAACTAAGAAGCAGAGGTGTCTCTGGCCTAGGAATCAGACAGGTGAGCCCCAGTGCCCCTCCACCACAGCGAGCCATGCAGCCTCCCTTAAAATAGGACAGGTGACCTCCCATCTACAGGAAGTCTGATCTGATGATTCCAAGTCTTTATTACAAGAAACACAGATTCAGCCTTTGGCTTTGGACAGGTTGGCAGTGCCAGCTCCAGGCTAAGAGCTGAGAGTGTGCTAGCCTGAGCCACTGATGCTCAAACAATCCCCCAAAGAAAGAGAAAGCACAAATTTAACGTCTATAAAAAAGGGTTTACTGTAAGCTAAAAATAATCACATAATTCTGATAGGGTATTTCACAAGGCTATTTATTACAAGTTTGCAAGTTATTAGAGGGGCTCCCTTAGAGTATGCTGTGAAGCTAAAACTTACTTGTGTTACTGGCTACTAAGCCTCTTCTGAGTCCTGAAATAAAATGACTGCTGGCTTGATCCCTAGTTAACAGCTAACTAAGGCAGTAATTCTCATAATGCCCTGGTGTTCTGATCAATCTTGGGATAACTTTCATCTACCAGGTGATGATACTCATTCACTCTTTCAGGTATAACACAGCCTCATCACACCCCACCGTCAAGAAAACATCAGCAATCCAAAGCTGTTGACTACCCTGCGCTGCTGAGGCCCCATGGAAAGGAGATCTGCACAACATCACTGAATAACAAAATGCTTCCAGAAACGTGGTCAGTTATCCTTCCACCTCAGGCAGGTCATCAGCAAAATGACCTTAATAAACAGACACCCTTGGCCACTGTCCTGTATGCATAATTACCCCCTACATGTCTCCATTATCTATTCTCGGTGGCTCTCAAACTTTAAAGGGCATCAGCTTCATCTGTGGACTGAGGCCTTGCTAGTTTAAACTGCAGACTCCACGGGTACTCTGATGCCAGCCTAAGCCCATTTGCCCTTAGAGGGTCCACAAGAAAGAATAATAGAGTTGGTCCTCATTTATCTTGAAAAATTTATCAGAGTACTTGGAAGACAGTGACTTTATTATCAGTTGTTTTAATTTGTTCTCTATTCTTAATTCTAATGTTATAATATGGGAACATACAATATTATATATAATAGGATGCAAAGAAAACACATAGGTCTGATTTTGGTATTAGTAATTTAAAGAAAAACTGCATACCTTTCTTAATGGCAAAAATTAAATCAAAATTTATATGTATTTGTTTAAAATCTATAAAATTAAGAACATATCAAGACACACATAAGAATCAAAAAAATGAATCAAGCCAGGATAATAAAAAGTTGGCAGTGTACCTTTTACTATATGAACTTCCTGTTCTTTACAGAAAGGACACAGTCGACCCTAACCAATGATACAATGTAAACTCATGTAGCTGCCTCTAATGTATATTAATATTTATGTGTCAATATATAGTAATGTTTTGGTGACTCCTGAAAGCACCCCATTATAGGTCCTCATAAGGTGGCTGAAACATGAAATGTTATCCTGTCTAATCCTAGATAAATAAGTTCATAAACCAGACTTCTAAAATGTACTGACTATCCACACATTTTTGGAAATCCATGCCTTTCAATCCTCCTATACATGAGTGAGTTACTAAAGTGCATTTTGTTACAGGGCAGTCCAGAGGCTATTAAAAATATACAAATAGGTAAATAATCCAAAAGATCTGAGTTAAATCTCTCAAAACAAGGCTATACTTAAATTCTCTCTTTAAATCTGGCTGTGTTGTGAATGAATGGTGAAGGCACAGATGCTACTAGAGCTAGACTGCTACGGGGCACGAGGAGACTATTATCCACAACTCACGGCAAAGAGGAAAGGCAAACTCTTAACAGATATGAAAAACATTAACAACCTTGAACTTTATTTTTTCACATATAAAACTGACTTTATAATGTTAATCTACCATGGTGTGAGGGAATTTAATAATGAATGGTACACGTAAATTATTTACCAGTTAACTTCAAGTACCGAAAGAACAGAATTTCTGTGAAGCTTACTTAACCTCTTTGCAAAAGCCTAGCTCAAGCACCACTAACATTCCCTACAGAGGTTTTCTATGCAGCTGTGTCAGAGGTGTCGCACGCTGAAGAGTCTACTATTCTTTATATTTCCGAATTCAGTGATGACTTATTTTATGAAATGTCACCAGTGAGAAAAAAATAATGGTTAAAAAATATTAAATGAAAAGAGATAGTTAGTCAAAAGAGAAGTCCCTACTGCCCCCAGCAGGAGATTTAAAAAGGAAAGAACAGGGACTTCCCTGGCGGTCCAGTGGTTGAGATGCCACGCTTCCACTGGTAGGGGGCAGGGGTTCAATCCCTGGTCAGGGAACTAAGATCCTGCATGCTGCGCCGAGAAATTAAAAAATAATAATAATAAAATAAAATAAAATAAAGGAGAAATTTCTAATAAAAAAATAAAATAAAAAGGAAAGAACCGGGCAGGGCACGGTGGTAGAGAGGGAAAGAAACCGGGCAGGGCACGGTGGTAGAGAGTGAAAGAGGAGTTACAGCTTCTGGAGAGGATTAAATGACAACCTACAGAAAATGACGAATTTAACGTTTATTCTGATAACTTCTTTTATTTGCAACTTTAGGGGCAATCTAACTATCTACATCTTTCGGCAAACTTTCACTTTTGATGGCCCTTGTCTACTAATATGGTAATATATTACTTCTAGAGAAGTACTCGAATGCATGTTTTTCAAACATCATATGCCTCATGAGATATGAAAATAATTTTTAGAGCTAGACTACATTAACATATGCTATCACTGAAATGCCTATCTGCACATCTCAAGAGAACATTATGGCTCTGGAAACTTCTATAAAGACTCTCAGTCATTCTAAAATGTACAAAGGAAAATTTTTTCTGCAAAAATAAGTATGCTTTACTTACTTGTATTGATCAGAAACTGATTGGACACACCAGGATGATCTACATCATGTATTGCACTGGCAAAAATTGCTGCAAGAATCTCTAAATCTGTAAACACAGCCTGAAAAAATCCAGACAATATCTGATTTTATTATAACTCATGATCAAACCTTTTCCATTGGTTATATTTTTTAAAATATTAAAAAAGGAGCATCTACAAATTTTTTATAGAAAATAATAGCTTATTTTAAAAGTATTTAAGATGATGTTTAAGGATATTCTGAAAATGTGCATAAAATTAATGACATGAGCAATTATTTTCTTTTCTTCCATTCTAAACAGGGACTCTCAATCTCAGCAAAACTGACATTCGGGGCCGGACAATTGTTCGTCATGGGAGGCCATCCTGTGAATTACAGGATTTTTAGTAGGATCCCTGGCCTCTACGTATGAGATGCCAGTAGCATGTACCCCCGAGTTGTGACAGCTAAAAATGTCTCCACATATTGCCAAATGTCCCTGGGGGAAGGGAGGAGTACGAGTAAAAGGGAAAATCACCCCCTCACTCAAACGATGACGTATTAACAGTTTTATAATGAAACAATCTGAACTATAAAGTATATTAGCAAAGAGAATCTCTCCCCCAAACAATGAAGGAAATCAAATTGCTTTACTAAACATTTAATGGAACAACTTCATAGGATCTGGTAACATTAAAGATGTGTTTCCTTCTAATAAGTTCTATGAAAAATACCAATGCATTGCTAGTATTGATATTTTATAAAATAATCATCTTTGAACTATAAATGAAAAAATCCTCAGGCTAAATTCCCAAAAAACCCCACAGTAACTGAAAACTGAGGAAGCCAGATTTGCTTTGTGGAATGTCCACTAGATCATTTCAAAGAAGCAGTATCATAAAACACAGGAATCCCTAAATCTTTTTTTTTTTTGCGGTAAGCCCCGCAAAACGGAAGCCCCCTAAATCTTTGATTAATTATCACAGACAAATTCATCAAAGACTCAACTGTTTACCACAATGACATTTCGCTCCCATAACTCAATAATATTTCTAGTGAAGTCGATTATTGTTTGCCCTGTGCACCCTTCAGTATAAAAGTTGAAGAAACCATTATGAGTGGCAAGTTAGTGTTTTCAAAGGTTTAGAAACCAGGCTTACCTCCAAAGCAGGTGTAGATAACAGCACGTGTGTTGACTGGACGACGTCTGCAGCGTGAATATTATTGTGGTAGGCCACATCAGCATGGTAATGATCTTCCAGGGTCATTAGGTATGTAATTAAAGTGTCCACTGGAATTTTAAATGTTTTTAATAAATCCCGTTCCTGCGGGAGAAGAAATTCTCTTAACATTTTGTCCTTATAGAAAAGATTTTCCGTACAGTATGTTAACAACAACAACAACAAAATATCACCCCCAGTGTCGCCTATGGATAACCCAGAAATGGGAGTAGCACTCTCTCAATGTCTAGTGAAGACAATGAAAACCCTTGGGATGATCCAGGGACTTCAGGGGCAAAACCAGAGTCGACTTGTCCTTCTGGAGCCCAGCAATGCTTTTCTCAAGTTATATGGTGTCAGGAATGAGCTGCCAACTATCAAAGTATCTGTGTCCCGGGATCCTGTAGGCAGCTTCAGTACAACACCGTTGACAAGGCTACTGGATCAAAACAAGTGAGACACAATATCCTCTCGAGGGTTGGAGCTGCCCTTCCAAGTCCCAGGGTATCTATAGCTGCAACTTCTCATATAAATCCTAACACTGAACTGGGGCAAAAACTTGACAAGAATGAGAAACCGATGTGAAGAAGAGAGCAGTCCACAAGACAGTGACTGAAGAAATTACTAAGATTAGTCAGCAAAGGGCTTATTCAATTTGTAAAGGTGGCACTCCATTCTCTATGCAAGTCAGGATCACATGGATGATTTTTTTAAACTATTATTTTAATGAACTGCTTTAATTTGCCCACATCACATCTTTTTCTTCAATGGAAAAAATAACACAGTTGATTTGTGTTTTATCCATATGCTAACCTTTCTGTATCCTTATTTTGAAAAAAGTATCAAAATAAGTAAAAGAGGGTAAGTAGTGAAGAAGATAAAATGCATGCACAATTCACAGGCTGGACGTTATGTCACCAAATAAAAGAGAGGTGATAGAACTTAACTGCATTACCTGAAAAATGGTGTGCATGATAACAGTCAATGGCCGGTTCCCAGACAACTCTGCTATTCTGAAAACGTGAAGACCCCATTTGTTCACATCTTCTAGTTCCTGGGGTTAACGAAAGATAGAACAAGTCTGATTGCAGAAGTAGAACACGAAACAATGAACACAATCATTTAAAAATTACTGACTTCAATGAAAAGATCATTAAATTAAAAGAAATTCATTTTAAATGTAATGGTGCACCATGTAAGTACAGGCAAACTTTAGGCAAATCCGCTTAAGCATCCTAGAAACTGAATGGTGTTGCTTATTGCTTAACCTTATGTCCCTGACAACAAAACACATTTACATACTTGAAATATCGATCTCAAAGTATTTCTCCAATAGTTAAAACCTACTCTCAAAAACCTTAATTATTCTCCTAAAAGACTTTTTAATTGTTTAAGGTCAAAGAATCAAATATAGATGCAAAAATAAAGAACACCAAACTGCCTGTCTAAATCCACATATTAATAAAACCCAAGTGATTTAGAAAGAGCTTTAGGAAGGGCTTTCCCATCTTCCAAAAAAAACCTCCCACGAATTAATAAACTTTTCCATTTATTTAAAAGAGAAGGTATCAAAGTCCACTGTCTATTTCTGATCAGGATACTTGAAATCGTCTTACCTTGGCAAGGATGTCTTCTTGTTCAGTTTTGACCCCAAACCTTGGGATGCTTGAATTAGTCAAACTGGAGCTGTGCATCAATTTCTTGACCCCACTGATCTGAGACATTGGCCTTTTCTTTTTCTCCTTTTCCTTCTGAGTTGGAGAAGGAATTTCCACTTCATGTTGCTTATCTTAAACATTAAAAAAAAAAAATTCTTCATTTAATATTAATTCTACCTGGGTTTTTTTTATTATAACATGCATAATGGCGTATTTTAGTTGATCAGTATATATTCTAGGAAATATTTCCAAGTAAAACTCCTTTTAAAGAAGTTGAGTATTTATAATTTGATGTGGACTTAATTTGATACTCTCAAACACAAAATTAAGCAAATAAATTCCACTGCAAAATAATTAACATCAAATGTATTCAGTGATTACGTCTTTTGGAAAAACTTACGATAGCAGACTTGGAAAAGGCAAAAGACACTGGTTATTTCCACTGCTCATCGATTTCATTCCTATTTAAAATTCACTTAGTGGTGAGAACACTGCTCTTGCCAATTAAGAACTCCAGTTTCAATACCTACTTTGAAATGGAAGAAACTTCGTGCACGAATATAAAAACAGCACTGTGTGAACGTAACAGCTTAATGAAATGGGTCATTCTGTGGGAGCATACACAGCGTATGTGAAGGACTTAGATTGCTACTGCTAGTTTACATTTTCTATACGATAGTGAGATGGGGGAATAATGCAATAAGGTTTTATGGGGAGCACAGAGTACCTCCAATATTATCTGATAACTAAATATAAGATTCACAAAAGCTAATTGTTGTTTTCAAATAAGACATCAGATGTCTCAGTACACTCATTCACTATTTCAAGACAGTGAGCTCCTTTAACTTGTCCTTGCACAGAGTGTGTGTTCAATAAATGTCTGTTTAGTGAATGTGCTAATTAGCTATTACGACAGTTTTGTTTTGAAAGTAAATTCAGATCAAGGATGTGTTCAAGTTATTGGTTTTCCTTTACTGCATTTTCTTTCTGTGGATGGAGGGTGGGGTAGTGGTGTCCCAGTACACCATACTGTCAGCTATTATCAGCAAGCTTTTTTTTAGCTCTTGTGTTATACTTATCTGTCTCTCCAGTCTACCAGGCATGGTGCCCATTAGACTATCGACTCATTGAGTTTAGGGACCATTTCTAATTGATCATTAAATACCTAGTGCCCAGCAATGACTGGCATTTAACAAGAATTTGTTGAATGCATGAATAGCTCTCTCTATAAAATACATTTTACAGTTGAGTAGTTTGGAAAAACGGGCAATATACAACTTTAATTCAGAGAATCCCTGAAGTCCTGAATAAAACAAAAAGATAAAAAACATACTTTGTCACCTTAGGTTCTAAAGCTTAGAGGCTCAAATTATTAATAGGATGAATGAAAACAAATGGAATTCCTAGCTCTTAGTTCCAAAATAAGTTTGCACCCCAGTCTGCTTCCAAAAACAAACAATGCAAAAAAAACTTTTAAAAATTGCATTTAAATTGTTATTCTCACCTAAGAATGTGTTTGATATATACTCTGACACTTGATTTCCAGACCGACTCATTTCAGAGAGATGGGTGAGCTCTCGATTAAGCATCCTTTTAAACTGAAAAACAGAAAGATAAAATGATATAACAGAAGAGGAAAGTTGAAGTGAAATAATATAAGCATATGTTAAGATACAGAAAATATGCCAAAGAATTTTTAACCTGTCCTGACTCTTTTAGATCAGTCCCATCCAATGGAACTTCCTACAATGATGAAAAAATTCTATAATCTCCACTATCCATTACAGGAGCCACTAGCCATATGTGGCTATCGAGCATTGAAATGTGGCTAGTGCAAGTGAGGAGCTGAACTCTGGATTTTATTTCATTTTAATTAATTTAAACCTCAATAGTTACATGTAGCTAGGGGCTACCATATTGGACAGCACAGATTGAGACACTCAAGGACGACATTAATTAAGGGGAAAAAAGGCATAAAAAATAACATGCATTATTAGTATTTAGAGAAGAGAAAAAAACTAATTTGTAAACATACAAAAGGGTTGCCACACAATAAAACATGGTATATTTTTATCGATTCATTTGTCATTAGCAGAAATGAGGAAGTATACTGGTCAGAGGTTAAAATGTAGTCTTTTCCCCCAAAGCAAAACTGAATAGATTTATTTGAGTACTCTCCCAGAACTATGGGGAAAATATTTGAATAGATACTATATGATATTTCCTTTGTAAAGTTTTTTCTAAGTAGGGATTTATTGGTTCTCAAACATTCACAGAATTTACCAATCTTCCTAAGTCCCATAAAAACTATTGAAAATTGACCTGTTCAATTGAAACTTCACTGCTTCACAATTTTTTTTACTGGTGCTCCGGTGCCTATTTTATCCAAAGAAATTTGTCTATCACCTGGAATTTATCTACCACCACTACAAGGCATTATCAAAATCCAGAATTCTCAATGATGTTATGCTTTTCCATCCATCAACTGCTTCTTTTTTTTTTTTTAACATCTTTATTGGAGTATAATTGCTTTACAATGGTGTGTTAGTTTCTGCTTTATAACAATGTGAATCAGCTATACATATACATATATCCCCATATCCCCTCTCTCTTGCATCTCCCTCCCACCCTCCCTATCCCACCCCCCCAGGTGGTCACAAAGCACCGAGCTGATCTCCCTGTGCTACACGGCTGCTTCCCACTAGCTACCTATTTTATATTTGGTAGTGTGTATATGTCCATGCCACTCTCTCACTTTGTCTCAGCTTACCCTTCCCCATTCCCATGTCCTCAAGTCCATTCTCTACGTCTGTGTCTTTATTCCTGTCCTGCCCCTAGGTTCTTCAGAACCATTTTTGTTGTTTTTTTAGAGTCCACATATATGTGTTAGCATACGGTATTTGTTTTTCTCTTTCTGACTTACTTCACTCTGTATGACAGACTCTAGGTCCATCCACCTCACTACAAATAACTCAACTTCACTTATTTTTATGGCCGAGTAATATTCCACTGTATATATGTGCCACATCTTCATTATCCATTCATCTGTCCACAGACACTTAGGTTGCTTCCATGTCCTGGCTATTGTAAATAGAGCTGCAGTGAACATTGTGGTGCATGTGACTCTTTTTGAATTATGGTTTTCTCAACTATTTCAACTGCTTCTTAATGTATCTTCCTTTGACTTCCAAAATAACCCAAATAGACCTTTTAATATACCTTAATATTTCTCTTAACATACATAAACATACAGTAACTATTAGATACTTGATCCAAAAAAGTCACATATTACTCTAATATTTAGTAGCCTTTAAAATTTTGAATTACCCCATAAATCCTCATTTAAGTCTGGAAAAAGAGAGTAGCGGGTTCATTGTTTAGTAATGTCTGAAATGTAATTCTAACTCAGTATTTAATTAGTTTATTAGAATTTTTAAAAAAATCTTGATTCTCTGCATAATTCATACCAAGGTGTTCTAATTCAAGATAATTTGGCAAATAGCTTCCAGAGTTAATCTTACTGACCACCTAGATTAGGTATAAGAATTTATCACTGTAAGGTACTGAGAGAGATCAATAAAAAATTTCAACAGACTTTTGGATACAAGAAATGCATATTAGCATTCTCTTGCAGTCAAAACTGAAGAACTGGCTACAACCAACAGAAATGCCTCTGGCTGTTTAACTTACAGGTTGAGAGAGGTTATTCTCAAACTCTGGAACACAAAGTTCACTTTCTTTGTGTATTTTTTTTAATAACTTGCTCTGATTATAAAATGCATATGGGATATAAAAAATCTAGAAAGCTATATAGAAAAAATTAGAACTCATGTACAACCCCACTGTCCCACTGCTAATAACCATATATAAATAGCTATATTTCCTTCTATGCCTTTTTTTTCATTTGTTTATATATATTTGTTGAAGTACAGTTGACTTAAAAATATCACATGAGTTTCAGGTACACAACAGAGTGACTAAACATTTTACAGATTCTGTACCATACAAAGTTATTGTAATTTTATTGTCTATACTCTCTGTGCTGTACATTACATCTTATGATATATATATATATATATATATCTCATATATATGTGTGTGTGTGTGTCTCTCTCTCTCTCTCTCTCTCTCTCTCTCTATATATATATATATATATATATAGACACACATACCCGGTGGAATATTACTCAACCATAAAAAAGAATGGAATCTTGCCATTTGTGACAACATGGATGGACCTGAAGGGTGCTATGCTAAATGAAAGAAGTCAGAGAAAGACAAATACTGTATGTTTTCACTTATATGTGGAAGCTAAAAAACAAAACAGATGATCAAATATAACAAAACAGAAACAGACTCGCATATACAGAAAAACTAGTGGTTGCCAGAGTTGGGGGCAGGGTAAGGGATAGGCAAAATAGGAGAAGGGGATTAAGAGGTACAAACAACCAGTTATAAAATAAATAAGTCACAAGGATGTATATATATTTTTAAAACTGGCATCATGTAGTGTACGAAACATGGGTTGCTGCTTATTTTCACTGAGCATTATATATTATGATCTGCTAGGGAAAAACTAAAATTTGGAACCTTCCAAGAATGTTCATGAAGACATTTCCAATAGTGTTCAAAAAATTTTCTGCTGATCTTTTTATAAAGTTATATTTTCTTAAGTAAATTATAGGCTATCAACCAGGAATGTATTAGATTATTTAACTCGCACTGGCACATAGTGGGTGCTCAACATTGAGTTCTTTCTATCTCCCAGTTTCCTGGGCCCTTTTATAGTGATAGCTGATTTTTATCATTGCAGGGCAAATGGATAGAAGATCTAACTATAGTTATGCTCACACAAAATATATATCTAAATATCTAGCTCCCTGACCAATTCCAAAAAATAATTAGGGTATTATTCATATAAGAAATGGTCACCATGCTTCAAAAATATAACAATAATACCACGCATAAGGCACAAAGGTAAGTAAATCCTGTTTAATGAATGAAATTTTACTCTTGGAAAAAATCTACTCTTTGGGCAAAATATATTCAAGAGAGTCTGCTAAACATCTTAAACATATATTTAATGAAATATTTCTTTGACCTGAATTGTCTGTGCTATGAGATAGAAGTTGGTATTAAGAACTGCCTGGTCATGACAAAGTCCTTTCTTAAAAGCTGGGGGAATAGGTAAGGCTATCAGCCACTCCTAGCATTTCTACAGTGTGTTATACAGGAACCACTGTCCACCTGCCCTCCGCGAATTTCTCTCAATGTAACTAAAAAACGATGCAACCTCTGTGGGGTGTGGGGGAGTTGGTGCCCCTGGAAAAGTTAGATAGGAGCCCAGTTTTTCTATAGAGACACCTTCTAACTTGTAAGCAACCTGGTAGGAGGAATATGATGCCATACGCCCAAGCAGAAAAACTGCATGGTATCTGCAGATATGCCACACAAATTATTGGATTTATCTGTCAGAATATGAAGAACGAGGTGTCTTTTCCTGTCAGTTTGATTACACAACTCATCAAAATAGCCAGTTGGTACAGATAACTGAGGCAAAAAAAAATGCCAGTGAAAGGATTCTATTGTACAGACTGATAAATGACAGATTATATTCTACTGATTATTTCTGAATCATACACATATATTCCCAGACTACCCTTCTGCCTTTGTTCCAAACTCAAAAGCATGGGTGGAGAAACCCTTCATGGCACACTTATCTCCCTCCCACTTGTGAGGTGCTCCAAGGAAGTCAACATTTCCTTTCAACATAATTAGATGACACAATATTTTAAGCGGTCCTCTTTTTCCCAAGAGTATGGGAGATTTCCTAAAGACAATTTCCAGAGAGTCAATTAAGTTATAACGCAAGGGCACTTTCTAAGAGGAATTAATATTGCTTCCTTTTTTTGCTATTGATATAAGACATACAGTCCAGGGAAGCTAAATTAATAACCACAAAAATTACCATCAGAGTTTTCTCAACTGGTAGTTGCTCTTACAGTTTGGTCTTGGAGTGCACAGCAGGATGTGCTAAAGAACAATAAACTTAACCATTCAACAATCATTTTAAAATGTAAGTGGAATTTCTCTCATTTTAAGATAACTACATACCATTTATTAAGATAATGATATATAATTGCCATGAGGGGGAAAAGGATTAGAAAAGGTAATAAAATGTACTTCTTCAGGAACACTGTTATGGGTTCTCAATTTACAGATTTAGAAGTGACAAAATACAGAAATGCTTTTCAAAAGAACTGGTTGCAAAATGCAGAGCAATTTAATTGAGCATTTAGACATCTTTAAAAGTGACTCTAAATATTTTTGGCTGATGAGTTATTCTGATTGTTTCTGGTCTCTAAATAGTGTGAAATAATATGTAGAATTATTGTTGCAACAAAGAAAAACAGAGGAAGATCTCTAACTGAGTGCTTTCAAATCCTTTGTTCTCATTATGCATCAGAATGTCTGTATGCAGCAAATTTAAAGCACAAAAGAAAGTGAAAGTGCAGTTGAATTGAATACTGTATATTGCTTTTTAAACTCCAGTTTTCCAATTTATGTTCTATATTTAAGACTGTGTATGAAACAAAATTAAATAATAAAACCAAATTAAAGTATTCTTAAATTTAATCCCTGTACTTCCCCCTCATGCCAACGTGCTACTGGGTACATTATATGTCCTCTAGTATATAATTAAGAAAGTGGTAAAGTTTAAATATTAAGTAAATGTTTATTTTTCCCCACAACATTCTGCTAAAAATCATTTGAATATGCTGCACTGTGATACACTACAACTTTGGTGGATATCAACATTAAAAGCTAAAATAAATACTGTATTAGCTATATAAAAATAAATCTTCCCAAATACATAATAAGACTAAATACATTTATATTGGTCCTTCCTAAGTGTTCTTAGCAATATGGTATTAAAAGCATAAAGCTTTCCAGCAAGCATTTTCTCATAAAGCACTAAAATTCTGTGTTTAGATTCCTGAAGGTATTATTCATAATTGTAACACAAACGTGAATCCCTTTAAAAAGCTATCAAATATGAACCGTCTAAAAGCTAAGAAATGACTTCTAGGGAGACTGGAGGGAGGGGGCTTCTTTATTATTCTCCACATTTTTCTATATTTAAAAAATATTTTAAACTAAGAAATGGCTAGCAAAATTCAAATAATGAAAATTACAAAAATCTGGACCATCTAGATTTAAAGGGAGGTGGAAAATCATGACTATTCAGACAACTAAAACTGAAATAAGTTTGCTTAGAATGCAAGTAAATCTCACAGGAAAGAGGAAACTCTCCTTTAAAAAGAAACAAAGAAAATGCAAACAAAATATTACAATCTGAGCGTCCTTAAAGTAATGGAAAAGGATTCTTTAAAAATGTGTACTGTGATTTGTTCAAATACTCCAGAATAAATTCTAATTTCTGAAGTGATGCCTCCTTTAGGACTGAAAAAGGTTTTTCTCCTTCAGGTTTCTATTAAACAGCTAGGATCGCCAGGTTAGCATTACCACAGGGCATGTGTAAGAAGCTTGCCAAGCAGGAACACAATCTTATTAAATGCAGTATACTCATTCATTTTTTGAGATTAACAAAAATAGCAGTATCATATAAATTTACATCTTCCAGTTTTACAAACAGAGGATCAAGTGTTCATTTTAATAAGATATCACCTGAAAAGTCAAGTAATGCCAACTTTAATGTCATCTAGAGCTTTATATCCAAAGGTGAAAAAAAACATACTCTTCATCAGGTAAAAGCAGTACAGATTTTTAGAAAGAGCCACAAATTAATTTTTATAAACTTTAAGTGCTACATACTAATTAGAGCCCATGTGCCAGTTATAATTTAGCCCAAGCATTTATTTCCAATGAATTTAATTACCTTGATACTTAAAAGAATAACTCAAATTTATACCACATGACAAAATAGAAATGCTGAACATTAAAAAGCTATTTTAACATGCAAACTATAACTAATAAAAGTTCTACAATTTCTCCTTATCTTGACCACTAAAAACCCACATTTCTTCTGTAGTTTATGTCTAAGGAAAAAATAAAAGATTGCTTAGAAAGCTTAACTCCATTGTAATTTATTAAAATTATTAGTTATGTACTCAGAGTAATCAGGAGTTTACAAAGGCTAAATAAATCTTACCTTTATGTAGCCCCAAGATACTGACAGTAAATAGTTTGCTTCAGGCATTTTTGATTGATTATATAGAGAGACAATAAATTCTAAAATATGTGTATCTTCAAAAGCTTGATACTTTAACAATCTCCACAGGCACAGAGTATGTAGGTTTTTAAAGATCTTTGGTAATTAAGTACACATAAGAAAGCCTCGCATTAGATCCCATCCAGCTGAATGCATTCCATTTGTGAAACTCCAGAATGCAACAGAATTCAACAACTATTCTGAATAAAGACAATTCATGTGATAAAGAAACATCTAAAGATCTAAGGGTCTGCATCTTTCTCTCCCTGAGCTCCAGGGCTTAATGAATAATGTATGTCAAGATGCTTAGCTGCAAGAAAGACTAGTTCTGTCAAAAGCTACCAAATAAGGAACTGCAGGGAAGCCAGGAAGAGTGACAAGAAACCCCTCCCATAAAACCCCAACTATGCACCAATCACACTGCGTCCCTGGGTCTAACAGGGCGGGGGGTGTGGACCAGGCCCAGGTTGCTCTGTGATTGGTTGGCAAGGGCGAACCTCTGGGGAGGAGGTTTTCCTCCTCACCTCTGGTAAACGCCATTTAATAATGGTATCCCTATAGCTGAGGCTGCCGCATGAAAAGATGAATGGGCTTCCCCTCTCACAGCGATGAATAACCACCATAAAACTCTACATAATTCATAGTTCATTCTTAAATAAGAATTGCCAATCCTTTCAGAGTCATTTCTATGAATTTCAATATTCTCTGACTTCTCTTCAAAATAAAAGCTGCTGTAAAAATTTTTTTAAAAATAAATAAATAAAATAAAAGCTGCTCTAAAAATGGCAATCAGGCATTTTAATTGTCTCCCTCTGTCAAATCCAAAACAAGTGGTTTCCCCGGTAACACAGATATAGCTGAAGTTATTCCTCAGTCCAACATAACAGCATACTGTAATCATAAAATACTATTAATGTCCAGAATTCATAAATGGAAGTGATACATTTCCTCACCTGTGTGGCACTGCTATTCTCAGCTCCTTTTGTTTCTATTGTTATATATGGTTGAGCTCCACAATCTTAAAAATCTAAGGGTGGGGATGATTTATTATAAATCTGATTGTGGGGGAAAAAAAACCCAGAAAGCTAATGCACTGTGTATGGTTAACGAATGCAGTGTCCTGTGTACAGATTTCGGGATCTATATTTTGATCAGAAGAGAACATTTTTATGATTGTGTAAAGATATAGAGTGGCTCTTAAGAATACAGAATTGAGCTCAAGAGTAATCAGGCCTTTTACAAGAAGAGCTAAATAAGAAATCTAAATTCCTTTGGGAAAAAATGATCTTTCTTATTTGGTTTGGGGCAGCATTATTCTGTAACTTTTATACTAAAGAGGTCTTATGGATAAGAAATGAGGGGAATCTAGCTTTTACTCTATTTCAGCATGAAGTTCTGTCCATCCTACCTCCCCTCCACCTCAGTTTGTACCTACTGCTCGGCACGTCTATGACTTGCTGACCGGGTGACTGCTCAGTCTTCCTGCATCAGGTATGTCCGTCTCAGACAGTACACCCTCCTCAGAAACAGCCAGGTAATCCCTGCCTCTTTGAGCTTCTATTGGTCCTTTGCTGCCAAAGTCCTCGGCTGCAGTTCACACCCACTGTGTTCATTTCCTAAATTCCTCTTAATCCTCTACGAAAGAAAGAAAGATGCTAAACCCCCAATACTCCACTCAAACTGCTTCTGGAAGAATACAGAGGTGCTCCCCTTTCACTAGTCTCTCATCCTCCTCAACTTCTCCGAAGTGTTCAACTGTTTGACCACCCTCTCCCCTCTGTTTGACCAGCCTCTCCCCTCTCCCTCACTCCCAAGACCTGCAGCTTCTTTACGACGGTTTTCTTCCCACTTCTCTGACCATACCTTTGTTGCCTTCTCTTCATCCTCTAATTTGGGATATCCACAAAGACTCTCTCGGAGGGCCAACACTCCCTAACGACCACTTCGAACCTGAATTTTAGCACCTTATTTCCAAATGACTAAAAGATATTCTTCCCGTTGGAATGCCCTGCTAGTCATCTCAGACTTTTTCAAAATTGGTGGATCCATTTTTCTACTTAAAGCAGTGCTTATTATGACTACTCCCATTTCCTTCAGTGGACCCATATTTCAGTGTCCCAGACTGAAATCTATGACTCTTTCCTCCTGTTCAATAGGTGTTCCATGTGAGTAGAACTCTGTTAGATGTTTCATACAATAATCCAACTGAATCCTTGAGTAACCCTTACGTGTTCCTCATCCACCGCGTACCTTCCCTCCACCAACACTGTTTCAAACTACTGTCTTCTACAGAACGCCTTTTCACTTAGTCTGTTCCTTTCATTCCCACGCCCATCATCTAAATCCAAAGGCTTAAAGGCTGAGAGAAGTGGAAGTACCTTCAACATCCTCTCCTTCAATTTCCTCATTGCCACATAACGGGATATACCTAGAGAGACAACGATTTTTCCCAAGTTCACCCAGGCACTAAGAGCCAGACTCTGAGTTCAAATCCTTTATTCCCACTTCTTAGCGTGTCAGTTTCCTCATCTGTAAAATTGTTTACCCTGGTAGCTGCTCTCCAAAGATGCCACCTAATGAGCCACACTGCCCTACACTGCATCTGAGCTGGCTTGTGTAACCAACAAGGGATGCTGCCTGACTGTGGAGGCCGTCACAGGAAGTACTGAAGCTCTCACCCTGGCCTCCGTGAACATGCTGTCGGGCTCCCTGAGCCACCTTGTAAGAGAGTCCGACTATTCTGAGACTGCCATGCTAGGAGGAAGCCCATGCTAACTTGATGGAGAGGCTGCTGGGAGAGGGACAGAGAGAAGCAGATGCAGAGGAAGAGGAGAGAGAGAGTATGAGCCAGTGTACATGCGCACATGGCCGGTCTCCAGCCCTGCCAGCCATGCCGGCCTGGAGCCAGACCTGAGAGTGAAGAATCCATCTTAGTCATCCAGGTAGTTGCCCCTTTAGATGACTCCAGCCCTTGCCACCATCAGACTGCAACCACATAAGGGACTCCAAGTGAGAATGTTGAGCCAAGCCCAATCGACCCGCAAAACAATGAAAAGTAATAAAAACTTGATAATTTAAGCCACTAAATTTGACGTGATTTGTTATATAGCAAGAAATAACCAGAACAATTACTATGAGGATAAATGAGATGTTATACACAAAGCACTTAAAACATCATCTGAGGACTTCCCTGGGGGTCCAGTGGTTAAGGACTCCATGCTTCCACTGCAGGGGGCCCGGGTTCAATCCCTGGTCGGGGAACTAAGATCCCACATGCTGCGTGGGATGCGTGGCCAAACAAACAAAAAACCAAAACTCAACCCCACCCCCCAAAAAAACCCAACATCTGATACATAGTGATAAACAGGTATTAGGTGATGATAATGATATCATCATCATAACCATTCCATGAAGGTGCCTGCATACTTTAACTCCCAGGCTTATCCTTTTTCTAAAAAAACATATCATGTTTCCTTCCAATTGCGTCACATTGTTCCATGTCTCAGACCCAAAACACTATAATTGCTTCTTACCTCATCTCCTTTGGCTTTTCTCCTTCCAACCCTTTACTGATCTCCACTGCCAGGCCAGCTTTCCTCAAACCCAGCCTCAGCCTGCCACTCCAGAGCCAGTCACTGACAACTCGGCATCACCTGCTTCACCTTCCAGATTCCTCTGGGAACTCCAGCCTGACAACCTCTGACCCTAATCCCCAACTCCAAGCCCATCTTCAACAGCTCTTTACACCCTTGCTCTGTTCCCAACAGGCTACTATTCCACCCATCCCTACAATATAGCAGATGGTCCCATTTTCCTATCTTTACTCACAGTGAATTCACTGCCTAGAGTACTCTGCTTCTTTTATTCCACCTACCTCAAGCTGGTCTTTCAAAGTCAGATTTAAATCATTCAAAGTACATATCAAAACCAAATATTCCAGCCCTTCTCCAAACTCTAACTGTTCTACACTCACTCCTTTATTTAATAATTACTTGTTATTCTCCTATTATATTCCAGACACTGTCCTGGACACTGGGGACATAGCAGTGAACAAAGGTTTTTCACCTGGAGCTTACATTCAACTAAGTCAGTAAATATATAATATGTCATGTGATGGTAGGTGCAATAGAGAAAAAGAAACGATAAGGAGGGTACGAAGTGTTAGGGATAAAGATTCCTCTCTTATAAGACGATCAGGGAAAGCCTCTTTGATGAGGTGACACACACTGAGACCTGAGGAAAGAGAGGCACGTGGATATCTAGAAGGAGAGGGAGTCAAGTGTTGGGTTTGCCAAGGGCAAAGGCCCTGAGGCAGGAGCAGGCCTTGTGAGCTCCCGCAGAGCAACGTAGGTCATACAATCATTTAAATCCTAACTATGCTTTATGGGGGTTCTCAGCCATATCAGACCTACTGCTCCCTTTTTGTATCCATCCATCAATCTGTTTTATTTTTTGATGAACTTCAAACTAAGTGACTTCTTTCTTTTTGTAACAAATACTTTTTATCCTGAAATGAAATTCCTAAATGCTCTTCCTGCATACACACTTTACTAAATATATACATATGTACTAAGTAAATCCGTATATAGATACTTAAAAAAAAACAACCCAGTATAATGGCTTATCAGTAACATAATGGTGAAGAGTAATTTATATTAAACACTGCCAAATATAAATACTTGTACAAAACTACATTTAAAAAATAGTAAAATAGTCAAAAGCTTATATTTTACTATCACTTACTAGATGTGTAACCTTGAGAAAGTTATTTAAACTTTCCATACTTCAGTTTATTCATCTGGAAAATGAGAATAATCATAGTATCTTCCTTACAGGTTGTTGTGAGTTTTAATCAGTACATACACATAAAGCACTTAGCACACCACGCACGTGCTATGTAAGTGTTTGCTCTGATTCCTCTGACGTGGAGAAATTACCATGAATGTGAAAGCAAAATGGAAATAACTACAGGAGTCCTGTAGTGGAGGGATGATCTTTCTCCTAAGTGGTGAATGGCTCTTGGAAAGGTTTTCAAATGTAACAAAGTACCATCCTCCCTCAAGATACACTGTGGTTGCATTACTCAAAAATTTAGTGTGGATTAAAACCATGCAAAAAACATTTTGCATTTATATGTAAAAAGTAGTTGTGTTCTAGGCTCAGATAATCGTGAGTGAATTTTTCAACCTACGTGAACGATTGCTGACACAGAGAAACACTCCCTGGTGAAGGACTACCCCGTGTATTCTAGGACGTCGAGCCTCCCTGGCTCTGTCCATGAAATGCCAGGAGTACAGTCCCGTCAGTGTACCTGAAATTTCCTCAATGTTCCCCAGTGTTAAGTGACACTGTCCTAGTTGCTACAACTGCCTTGAATTTTGTCTCCTCAACCAGGGTGGAGGATGCTTGAGGCAAGAAAGATATTCTTTCTTTATATTTCCCAAAGTAGATAGTGAGCCACAGGCACGAAGAGATTCAACTGTAAATCCCTAACTTGCTGTAGCAGGGGAGATAATAGTAAGAGCAGAGTAGTCCTAGTAATAGTTGTAGTAGTAATAATAATATCAAGTAAAAAGTACCAAGGAAGGTTTCCATATTTCTAGGGAATAAGAAATCTTGTTTTTTAAAGCTCTGAGCCAAATTAAAATTCATTTAATTATTCCCATTATAAGAAGCAGACTAGAAGCTCCTTCCCATTGCCACAGTTGTAGAGCCTGCAGAAAGAAATCTAGACAACCCAGAAGAGAAATACGGATGGAGCCCGAGAGATACAATGTTTATAGACAGACTAGGCTTCTGACAGTTTTATGGGGAAACCGTAACAGGAATTTTACAGCATTTATTAGGCACCTACTTTGCACCAAGTGCTTTATATTTATATCTTATCTCTAATCTTTGCAACATCCTGGGTAGATAGATATCATCCCCATTTTAAAGAATGAAAAGACAGACACTCTTAAATAGGCAATAACTTGCCCTGGACGTGGCAGGGCTGAGATGAGAGTCTAGGTCTCTTTTAGTCTTTGCTCTTCATGGTGGATGAATAGCTCGTCATATAATTAGGCTGATTCAAACTCTATGATAAATGGTATGAATTTAGGAGTGGATTCATTTATTCTTAATCCTTGTGCTGATTCCACCTACTAACTAGTGCAGTCAGGAAGCTGGTGCCCAGAGACAGACAGGCAGCTTCACCTGACAGGGAGACCTACTTGTGTGTGCGGGTACCATGTGAACAAGACATAGATGCCCTCACACACAGGGAGAACTCGGGTTTCCTGAGTTTCCTCTCAAACATCCAAATGATTTCACATATGAATGTGTGTGCATGTACCAAAATAGAAAAAATACATAATTTTCTGTAGCATTCAGTTCTCTTTTCCTCATAATAATCTTTAGGATCTCTAGATGTCACTCCTATTTTATTCTTCATTTCATTGGTCCTTAAGCGATACCCCAAGCAATCAACAACCTTTGTGGACTATTTCAGGATATTTAAAAATCTGCTGATGGAGTTGAGTCTTTGATATACTAACACATGCTGGCATCACTGCCTTTGCAACAGAGGTCAAGAGACAGAAAACATTTTTGAATAGGGAAAAAGAAAAAGAAATAAACCAAACTGTGAGAAAACTGAGGCTCAGAAGGTCAAGTGTTTTAGCCAAGTTCACAAAGCCAAAGTAGCAGTGTTGGGATTTGAACGAAGGCTGTCTGGCTTCAGAGTACTCCAAATTGCCAAAAAAAAGTATTTCAGGCGTTAATCTGCATTTACCCTAGAGTCTGTAAGCAATATGTCTATTAACATAATAAATTCTAAGCTATACAATCTATTATTGTCCTTGAAATATTTAAAAATTAGTTAAAATAAGTGTTATTAACTCTTAGATTTCTCCAAACTAAGGGATATTCCTGGCAACAGCAGTGCTTTTGGTAGAATTTACATCTGAAAATAGTTTATCCTATAATCAGTTGTATTTATTTGACACCTTTCTACTTAGGATAAAGTTCTGGGAGTTGTTATTAATCAAGAAGCAAATCTGTATAAAGTAGGCTCTCACATATCCAATACTGCTCAGCTTAACATATGCAAATCTAATTGCTAAAAGACCCTGGAAGAATTCTGAGGTAAGGTTAAACTTCAGACATTAAATACAATAACGACGGCATACCAGTGTCTCTGAAATCACTGAGTGTTCTTTTGCTTTCAAACGCCTTAAAAGTAGTTTTGGAGGCAGACAGTGATCTAGAATTAATTGACAACCTGTATTTCAAATAACAGAATTTTAAATCTATTTTTACCTTATAGAAACAACACTTTCTTTGATTAATGCTCATAGTACAAAAACAACCTTAACACAAGTAAATCCACTAAATCTGTTTGTGTTTACTGCCCTCTAGTGATATGGGATCCAAATGCGATTTAAAGAACAGCTCTGTTCTTGAAGAGCCATCACATTTCAGAAAACAAAAACATGTTTTATAAATATTTTGGAGGCTTGAGATTAAGAGGAACTCCTGATTGATTGGGGGGTTTTTCAGCTTTTTTTTTTTCAGGTTGATTTTTTTGAAATCTAAAAATCATCTGAAAAGCTAAGAATCATTCTTTAATTAACCTGGTTAGAAAGTTTTCACCGAAATATAGTTTTATTTAAAACAGGAAAAACCTGTAACATTTACTGAGAAAGAAATTCTAATATAAGAAAACTTATTTTTGTTGAAAGGTTCCTTAAAGCTGAAATAACATGAGAACTGATGTGATAATACCTTTATTTAAATTTCTCTTCCACATGGGCTAACTCTCATTAAATGTTAGCATAGTATCCTATAATTGTTAATACAGTTTGAATCATACAGAGTAGATACATACTGTTCTCTGTTCATAACTAATTAGTAAATCTAGCGGAAACCACCACGCCATTATCATCATCATACCTACCAAGGCCTTCTGTTTCACTGAAGAATAATTAAGGCAATGAATGGGTATACAAGCCTCACATAAAGGAAGTGTCCACAGAAATAATCTTGCATGAAAGGGAACTTCCTACTTACAGAGAAAATTAGGACCCCTAATTCACTTAAATTGTCCTAATACCAATGCTCCATGTTTATGATGACTACTATAATCACCACAAAATACTTAGGCACCGCTCTGTACCTCATGGTATGCTTTGTGAAAACAATTTAAACAGAGAATACCTGTCTTCTAAAGCAATAATAAAAAATGCAAACAGGCATATTTCTGTAAATCCATATTTAATCTTTTATGAACATCACTTTTAGATGTGAATCTTATAGTAATTTAAGTCATAAAATTTGGCCAGGATGCAGGGAAAATGGAACTCTCACACATTGCTGGTGGGAATGCAAAACAGTGTAGCAACTTTGGAAAACAGTGTGGCACTTTCTTATAAAGTCAACAAGAACACCGACTATATGATCCAACAATCCCACTTCCAGTCATTTACCCAAGAGAAATGAAAACATGTGTCCAAAGAGCTATGTACAAATGTTTCTAGAAATTCTATTAATAGCAGAAACCTGGAAAAAGCCCAAATGTCAATCGACTGGTGCATGGATAAACTGTGGTACATCCATAAAATGAAATATTAGAAAGCAATAAAAAGAAACATTAATAATACATGCAACAAGCTATTAATGGATGAATCTCAAAAGCATTATGAAAAGTGAAAGAAGCCATTAACAAAAGGCTATACACACGCACACACACACACACACACACACACACACGCACACACACAGTATGATTTCATTCATGACATTCTGGAAAGGCAAAACTATAGGGACAGTCAGATCACTAGTTTCCAGTCACTGGGAGCAGGGGAGGAGAATGACTACAAAGGAGCAAGAGAAAACTTTTTGGGCGAGGGAAATATTTTTTTTTTTTTTGCGGTACGCGGGCCTCTCACTGCTGTGGCCTCTCCCGTTGCGGAGCACAGGCTCCGGACGCGCAGGCTCAGCGGCCATGGCTCACGGGCCCAGCCGCTCCGCGGCACGTGGGATCTTCTCGGACCGGGGCGCGAACCCGCGTCCCCTGCATCGGCAGGCGGACTCTCAACCACTGCGCCACCAGGGAAGCCCGGGAAATATTTTATATCTAGATTATTGTGGTACTTTTACAACTGTATAATTTGTCAAAAAACATTCAACTATATCTTTAAAAAGTACATCTTATCAATCTGTAAATTTTACCTGACTTTAAAAAATGTTAGGTGATGTTATCAAATTATTTTAATTCCAAATTTGCTTAACTTTGCCTAAAGAAGAATGAAAAACAAAAATCTGAAATATAGTTCCATTTGGTAAAATAAGATTTGTACCCTTCTAAAGAGAGCCATTATATTCCAGTCGAACATGCATACGTTTGTCTAAAATCTGTGCCAGCTTTGAATAAAACAATACATAGTAAATTCCTAGTTACAAAGCCTTTAGGCAATATAATAACCGATGAAAGTATTCTCATAAGTACTAATAACATTTTAATCTTAATCCTTTAGAGTGACATATTCCCTAAAATACTTCAGGCATTTTCCTGCTTTCTTAAACAAACCAAACTGATCTTAATTTAATTATTTTATGGTGACCCTGGGCCACCATTATTCACTCATCTCTGAAAAGTCAACACATGTTCATTGTATGCTCATTCTACTCCAAGCACTGTGCCAGCTGCTAGAGATAGAAAAATCCAGTAAAGTGGGTAGAGTAGCCTGCAGAAAACTGAATAGTCCCAATGCTGTATTCTTTTTGAGTCCTTCTGTCCTTTTTTCATGGGTTTTAGTTTTTTCTGAGTCCTTGGTTGTCAGCCTGTTCTCCTATGGTCAATATATCTGCCTCCTTATACTCAATATAGCGTCCCTTTCCCCTTTCCGTTATGACAGGTTTTTGTCTAAGGCAGCATTTCCCAGAACGCGTTGTAAAGAACAGTAGTGCCATGTGATAATTCCCAAAGAAGACATCCAGTGTCAAACTTCTGACATAGTGCTAACCTTCTTGGAAGCTGTGTCCTTTAGCATATTAAAGGCTCTGCCAAGACCCATACTACATAACTTTGTTTTATTTTGTTTTACTTAGTATTTCTCAAAATTATTCCAGTACTTAATTCTGCTCCCTTCACATTTATTAACAAGCAAAAACGAACAAAAATACCAGGATTTCATTGAAAATTCTTGTGGAAAGTAATGGTCTTTAGATATCAAGTAATAAAAATTTTTAGAATGGTTATTCACTTACTCAACAAGTATTTACTAAATGGCTACCATGTGCCAGCATGAGGGATATAGTACTGAACAGGACAGAAGAGTTCTCTGCTCATGTAAGCTTGGACTTCGGGGCAAAAAGACAAAAAACAAGCAGACAAAAAAAAAGAAGAGCGACAAACATGCTGGATAAAAAGAAAAGGGGGTAACATGATACTGTGATAGTAGACTATTAAATAGTGAGGAAGGTAATATCTGAGATGAGATACTGATAACTAGAAAGAGCTGAAAGATTTGGACCAAAGCACTCTGAGCAAGGGCTAGATAAACATAGCCAGCGTGATGGAGGATAGGTATGCGGAATGAGATTAGAGATGGGTCAGGGCAAGATCATGCGGTCCTTGCAAGCCTTCCAGAGGGGGTGGGGTACCACCAGAAGGTTCTGAGCAGGGAGAGACATGACATGATTTACATTTTAAAAAGTTGCCTCTGTAGAGGATGGCTCACAGAGAGGCAAAAGCAGATAGAAGAGGAAGAAGCATGGAGGAAGAGTTGATAAGACTTGAACGCTGGAAGTGAAGAAATAAGAAGAATCAATTCCTAGACTCCCTG
This sequence comes from Lipotes vexillifer, assembly GCF_000442215.2. Lineage (NCBI taxonomy): Eukaryota > Metazoa > Chordata > Mammalia > Artiodactyla > Lipotidae > Lipotes > Lipotes vexillifer. The sequence continues at coordinate 753,091 of NW_006780143.1, forward strand.
CCTTGAATGGATATTTGTGCCCTTTGCTGTGGAGAAACCTGGGGGAGGTAAAGGTTTGGAGGAGGATAAAGAAGGAGAAAGAAGAGTGCTATGAAGTTCTTCAGAGTTCTGGATGAGTTCTGGATGAGAAAAGCTGATGATGGATCAGATGATGGAGTGGTGAATATGCAGTTACTTTCAAATACTCTAATGACATTACATTAGGATAGACCACGTTCATCCAGATCTTTTAATATGTTTTTAGAATAGCCCAAAAGAAAGGGCATCAGTGGATAATCTATTTTAAAAAATCCCATCCTCATAGCAAATTATTAATGTGAAAGCCTAAGCAAGGTCACACAACATAACCAAAATTGGAATCTAGCGCTCACAGCTGGCAATATTTTTATTAAAGTGATATGTCTTCTTTAGGCATTTTTGGAAGGAAGACTTTACGACAGGCAAGCATAAACACAATTAAACATCGTGCAATAATGGGAATTTTATTTTATTTTTTGCAACAGTGACAGAAGAGTAGAGTATGAGAATGATGAGAAATACGATAGTATAGGGCATTGGTTTCTCTAGCTGGCTTCACCTGAGTTCTAATCTCGCCCCGGCCTCTTATGAGCACAATAATACACAGCAAGCTATTTAAGGTCTCTGGGTTATGTGGAGAATTGGAGTTAATGAAAGTCACCTAGGACAGTGTGTTAAGTAGATGTCAGGAACGCGATAAGTTATTTACATTGGGACCAGAAACACTGCAACTTGTCGTAAGGAAAACAATCTGGTTAAAACAGCTGTATGAAGATTCCTACAGTAATATCTACCCAATTGCTTATGCAATCAATGGTTTGTCTGAAAACTATTAGAATCACTGATACCAGTGGAAAATTCTTTTGGAGATATCAAACAAACAGGGATAATTTTCTCAGGATGCACTGACCTGACAAATGTAAGGACAGCCCTTCAGGTTTTAGGACCAAATTCCAATCTCCAGAGGAAAAGGTAGGTACAACTTTACAGGTGCCTTCGAATCAAGGAGATCAAGCCCAGTACCAATGAGGATTTAAGATGCTAATCCTTTCAATCAGCAAATGTTTAATTAGCGCCAACTATGTGTTAGCTACGGTTCCAGGTACTAAGGAAAGGTCAGTCAGCAAACTGCTCTGAAGTAGCTTACTTAGTAGTGTGTGGGATTCAAAAGGTAAACAGGTGTGCGCAGTAGCCATCCCACCTTCCTTTTTTTTATATATAAATTTATTTACATTACTTATTTTATTTTTGGCCGAGTTGGGTCTTCGTCACTGCACATGGGCTTTCTCTAGTTCTGGCGAGCGGGGGCTACACTTCGTTGCGGTGCACGGGTTTCTTGTTGTGGTGGCTTCTCTTGTTGTGGAGCACGGGCTCTAGGTGTGCGGTCTTCAGTAGTTGTGGCACACCGGCTCAGCAGTTGTGGCTCGCGGGTTCTAGAGCGCAGGCTCAGTAGTTGTGGCGCACGGGCTTGGTTGCTCCGCGGCATGTGGGATCTTCCCGGACCAGGGCTCGAACCCACGTCCGCTGCATTGGCAGGTGGATTCTTAACCACTGCGCCACCAGAGAAGCCCCCCACATTCCTTTTATGAGCCTTCCAGAGGCTGGACATGTGAAAAATCCATATCCTCAATACCCTTGCAGCTAAAGTTTCAGATGTGACTTAATTTCTTCCAATTAGAAGAACCCCCGCTCCGTCCCACAAATTAAACAGCTGTCAATCTAATTGTTATTTCTTTGTAGATAATCTGCCTCTTCTCTCTGGCTGTGTTGGGATCTATTTCTTTCTGTGGTTTCTCTGGATGTGAGTTTCTTTTAAAAAACTTTCCTGCTTGGAATTCACTGTACTTCTAGAATATTTCCTCTTCCCCATTCTCTTTATTCTCTCCTGGAATTCAAATTAGATACATGTTGCCATTTTGCTGGAAAAGGAAGTCTTGTCATATTTTAAGTGTACTGTATTTTATCTATAAAATACAGTGTAAGGTTAGATAATTGTCATTAACACTATAGCAGTCATTTTTATTCAAAATACTGCTTTTAAACAATTTTTAAAAATTAAACATGATTATTCTTATATCTTGAAAGTAAATTACTGGCACTAAAATATCTGAAAAACAAATTCAATTTTTCTAATTGCCCATAAACTAAGATGCACCTATATATTCCTTCTAACAAAGCACTTAGACCTGAAAACCTGTTTAAAAAAAATAATTTAATCTATTTTTATTCATACTTCAATAAAAATTGGTATTAACCACCATGACATTTATTCTTCTAAAATACCTGTCTATACTTGTATCTTTTGGAGGGGAGAACATAAGACTTTTTGCCTCTGGGAGTAAAGATAGTAGGGAAAAGCAAAATAAAATAATACAACTAAAACCAGGCAACAAAGTCTGTTTTACTTGACCTTCCAAATGTGAATCTAACGCCCTGTGAGACAGCACGTCAACCATACACATGAGGTGAAGCAGGCTCAACAAACAGAGGACAGTGCTTGGATTCTGCGGAATACGTCCATGCTGGAAAGCCCCTCTGAAGACATCTAGTCCAACCTTCTACCCAGACAGGAGTCCTACAACTCTTCATAATTAAGGTCCACCTCTCCTGGATTTCTTCTACTCTTGCGTAAGTTCATTCCACTTTGGGTGAATGAATGTAGCTTTAAAACGTTGAGATGATATTGAGCTAATGATCATTTGCTTACATTGAGCTAATACCGTTCTTCAAAAGCCCTTTATAAACCCCTCAAAGTTGATTTGACTCTGGACACAGCAGATGAAAAATAATACAACTCAGGGCTTTTATTACAGAAGTTGCAACAAACAGAAGAGTAGTTCACATCCTTAACTAGTCACATAAAAAAAAAACCCAAACAACCCAATCCAAAACTGCGCGGAAGACCTAAATAGACATTTCTCCAAAGAAGATATACAGATTGCCAACAAACACATGAAAGGATGCTCAACATCATTAATCATTAGAGAAATGCAAATCAAAACTACAATGAGATATCATCTCACACCGGTCAGAATGGCCATCATCAAAAAATCTACAAACAGTAAATGCTGGAGAGGGTGTGGAGAAAAGGGAACCCTCTTGCGTTGTTGGTGGGAATGTAAATTGATACAGCCACTATGGAGAACAGTATGGAGGTTCCTTAAAAAACTAAAAATAGAACTACCATACGACCCAGCAATCCCACTACTGGGCACATACCCTGAGAAAACCATAATTCAAAAAGAGTCATGTACCAAAATCTTCATCTCAGCTCTATTTACAACAGCCAGGACATGGAAGCAACCTAAGTGCCCATCTACAGATGAATGGATAAAGAAGATGTTGCACATATATACAGTGGAATATTACTCAGCCATAAAAAGAAACGAAATTGAGTTACTTGTAGTGAGGTGAATGGACCTAGAGACTGTCATACAGAGTGAAGTAAGTCAGAAAGAGAAAGACAAATACCGTATGCTAACACATATATATGGAACCTAAAAAAAAAAAAAATGATCATGAAGAACCTAGGAGCAAGACGGGAATAAAGACACAGACCTACTGGAGAATGGACTTGAGGATACAGGGAGGGGGAAGGGTAAGCTGGGACAAAGTGAGAGAGTGGCATGGACATATATACACTACCAAACGTAAAATAGATAGCTAGTGGGAAGCAGCCACATAGCACAGGGAGACCAGCTCCGTGCTTTGTGACTACCTAGAGGAGTGGGATAGGAAGGGTGGGAGGGAGGGAGACGCAAGAGGGAAGAGATATGGGGACATCTGTATATGTATAACTGATTCACTTTGTTATAAAGCAGAAACTAACACACCATTGTAAAGCAATTATACTCCAATAAAGATGTTTAAAAAAAAAAAAAAAACCCAAAAACCAAAAACAAAAAACAAAAAAACACTCCAGGTCTCAAAAACAGTGATCAACAGTTAAACATGAGCAATTACAGCTGGGGTTGTCACTTTCCCTTAACAGCTAGGGAAGCAAGCATGTGAATCAGAACATATGAACTTCCATTTGGGGTATTAAGAAAACTCACCAAACAGATGGCTTTAATAGAGCTTCCAGAATACCAGTTCTAATAATTCATATTATATGGGTCTCTAAAACGCATAGTAAAAAATAGTAATGGCTAATATTTACTGATTGATATTGATAAATATTTATTTATTGTCTACTATGTGTCAGGAACAGTGCTGAATACTTGCCTGGCATCATCTCATTTATTTCTAATACCAATCCTATGAGGACTATTATTATTCCCATTTTACAGATGAGCCTGAAGGTCTTAACCATCAATTCTGTACAGGCAACTCCCAGGTTGCCTGTCCTTTCACCAGAAATCCAGTCATGACAATTGAAGGCCTATAGGATATTTCAACTTAGATATATAATTTCACTCCAATTTCATGTCTAAAAATTTAACTGCCATATTTTCCACCCCACTCTCTTCAAATAACCTTCTCTTCCTGATTTTCCAACCATCGTCCTGTTATTACTTGGGTTGAGAATTTCATACTTTCCTCTGGCTGCAGTGCCTTCCCCCGGAAGTCTGATATATCCTGCCACCTTTCCTGCAGTCTTTCTCCTAACCATTCCTTTCTTTTCCTTCCCATCGTATTTCAGGCCCTCCTTACTTATATGCCTAATTCCCTAATGGATTTGTTTTGCTTTCACTATTTCTCCTCAATATGATCCATCCTGCATACTACCATCAGATTTATCTTTCTAAAATCATTTTGTTACTCTCCTTGTAATATTTTCCTGATAATAAAACGTGACGGTTCTTCAGAGCTTACAGGGTAATGTGCAAACGGCTTAGTCTGACACTTCAGGTGCTCTACATTGCAGGACCCCAATCTACATTTTTTACACCTGCCTCTGTTCCTATAATCAGATTTTCTGTTCCAGGAAGGCTCACTCATACAGGACACCCACTCCTTACCCACTCCCACAAACAATAAGGTAAATGCACAAGAGTGTCCCATCCTACCCTGCCTCATCCAGCCCCTGCAGTATCATCCCCTCCCTCGTTGGCAACCTATACGAAACTTTTATGTTCAAGATCTAGCCTAAGTGGCACTTTTTCTGGGATGCTTCCCAACCATTCTCATCCTTAGTGTTGAACACACCCTGAGCTCCCCTACAGGACCAAAACACCATGAATTACTCTCTAACATGCAACAGGCTTACTAATATGGCTATCATATTTTCAATGTATATGTCTATATGCCTTGGTTTTTATGTATGTATGTATGTGTGTGTGTCTCTCTCTCTCTTTCTATGTACTTGAATACAAACGCACATATGTAAGAGGCTCATCTCGTCTACGAAAGCCTTTGGAGCAGATATATGTCCTACATTAACCAGGCAAAACCAAAAATTCCTTAGTGAAAGCCTAATGACTGGACTGAGGTTATCTGAAGTCAAAAGGTGCAAAACAACAATAATAAAAAAACCTGTTTTATTTCCCACATGAAAATCGTATCTGGCTAAAAACAGAACTAAAAATGTCATTAGAAAGCGATAATATCAATAAAGACTGAAATCAGGGTTTTGTCTAACAACAAAAAATTTTTATTTCCCACAAGATAAAAGCCTTGACAGAAGTAAGACAGGACTGTTTTGCTGTGTGTCACTTTAACTTTCCTATGCCTTTATACCTCATCTGTAATGAAGCAAGTGAACACGTTGATCTCATAAATCTCTTCCACCTCTAAGGATTTTTGGAATTAAAAAAGAAAAGAACTTTTTTTATTGAGCATACCAAAGTTTGATTTCTCTGCAAAATGGCTGACGGCAAGTGGAAAATGGAAAGGGATCAATCACCTATTCATTTTCAGCTCATAACAACTACACGGCTGGGGGATTTCTTCTCCCTCTGGCTACGGCTAGTGTCAGACCCATGACTCAGACTGGAACTAGCCCATCTGGGCTGGAACTACGTTCAAGGTCATTTCATCCATTCCTCTGTTTCTCAGCTTAACTGTCATTTTAAATCTGTGCAATGATTAAAGAGTTCTATTTTTGGTTCGTGTTTCTTCTTTCCCCAAGAATAGACATCTAGTAACCTGATATCGATTGATATTTGACACTTTTGTTAATAATCAAAATCTCAATATTTCACAGAATCAGAAAAATTAGTTGGAGGGGGCTTTGAGGTCATCCAGGGTGAGGGAAAAGCAAAGTCTAAGTAACGTGCCAATTTTTAGACAAAGTGGACAGAAGGTGCACATGAGGCCCTCACCACTCTAATGTTTCTTTCATGGCTGCCTTCATACGTATTATTTCAAAGTAATCATGGTTAAATGGTCAGTGAGAGCGTAAATAAAAATATGCTACCCACGAATGCTAGGTAACGAGCTAAAACTAAAGTAAACAACTTCAGTGGGCCATCCCATATGCAAGCTGGCGAGGGCTCATAAATCACCATGATGGTGATCAAGATTTCAAATGCATACTCTGAGCTCATTTGCCCAGGCCTGTTGATTCAAGCTCCAGTTGCATTGGGTTACCTATATGGCAGTATATAAAGTTCACCTTTTAAGTTTAAAATTAGTTCCCTTCCCAACTAAAGATAGACCACAGTACCTATTAGAGGTGTGCCCTATGTTCTGCACTTGACATAAGTTTTCATTTAAATTCCCATAACCATCCTGTGAGATAGATTTTTGTTAATCCCGATTTACCGAGAAAGCAGAGGCTCAGAGAAGTTAAAGCAATTTAAGTATCCAAGGCCACAACTCTAGTGGGGTGCATTCATATCCAGAAGAGGAATTGCTAAGCTCATTGGAATTTACGAGATTTAAAGCAGAATCAAGATAAAGGTTCACATTTGTCATTGGCTATTCTGTTCCACTTTTCTCTTGGCATCTAATAATTAATCACTATTAGTGAATCAACCTCAGTCTCTCCTCACCCTGTTCCAGCTTGTACTTTGCTGTCCCACGTCCTCACTCCCAGGCAACAGGTCCTTAGGGGATGGCCCAGCATTTGGATGTGACAACCCACCCAGGCTGCTACTGGGCCATGACTCAAGGAGCCAACAGGTGATGCCAGCTATTGGTGCTAAAAAAGACTCACGCCACGTGAAATACCCTATGTCTATAAATCTCCCCTCTCCAGCTGGTTCTCTCCCTCCCCCCCCCACCCCCAAAGCCGACTGTCCTCTCTTAAACATTCACACCCACACGTGACCCCTCTGGGATTTCTTTTTTCCTCTGAGACTGTCCCAAAGGTTTATCCCAACCAGATTTCAGCATTCCTGAGGTGGGAGTGGGGCAGGAACGCAAAGCGGTCAGCCTGTCTCCAGCCAAGGGCAGCCCTGCTCCTAGGTCAGCCCAGTCAGAGTCCTTCTGCCAACCACCCCCTCCTCTCACTGTCTAATATGCCTTCCTACTTTTCTTTCCTTCAATCTTTACTCTTCACTCTATCCACGAGCCCAGCTTCCTTTCCCATTTTGCCCCAATAAGAAAACAAACCTCCAAGGCAACTCCATAGTAATAGGTCATTTAAAAAATCCTAATACCTGCTTACACCTTCCCTGAGTTCATTCTATACCTTCTCTATCTGCTGCCGTCCTCCCCACTATTAAGCTTCAGCCCATCCAATTCTATCTTCCTCCACCTCAAACGCCCTGCCAGCTCAGAATTTCAGATCTGCTTTAGTCACTTGGTCTTCTCATCCACTGACCCTATTATCCTTCATTTTACATCTGTGCCCTGTTTACCACCTGACTGCTAGGCTGACTCCCAGCCTAACGAGCCATCCATCCCACCATCATACTCCTCCTAGGAGCTAGGAGCTAGGAAGGTCCTCTCTGTGCCCGTCCTGACATGATACAGAGAACAAGAAAGGCAGAATCAGCTGCACAACAGGATTCCCTCTAGGGATGATATTTTGCTAAAATGGCTCTTGCTATTTAGGAATCTAGTACTCACTAAATAAATAAAATTTTGAAAATGCAGCCTGAGAACAAACACTTGTTTCCCTATCTCCCAGTCCTTCCCCCTGATGCTACATTCAGAAGAAGAGTTATCTTTACATCTATTAAGAAGCATATGGATCTTGGACAAGTTTAACTCAGCCTCAGTTTTTCATCTTTAAAAATGGGACAAACCGTTTTGGTGTGTAGTGTTCTTCTGGCTCTTCGACTATGTACCCTTTATTATTTTACTGCTTTTTAACACTATCTAGAAAAATTAAGATGTAGGCCCAAACGGTATCTTCCAGGAGAAAGTAAACTAATCTTTCCTGATGCATATTAAAGAAATAAGACTATTTCTAGTAAATAAAAATTCCTATGATTTCTTGAAACCCAACTATCACTTACCCTTATGGAGATCTAAGAGACCACAGTGAGAATACAAGATGAAGAAAACAAAGAGCAGAACATCAACGTGTGTATCAAAGATAATATTAATTAGTTTCATTCTTATCAGAGCATATTGTGGAAACTGACTTGAAACCTTCAAAATAAAAAAGTACAAGAAGATCGTTGCTTACTAAAAAAAAAAAAAGGGAAGGGGCAGGTCAGCAAATAGCCACCTAACACCTAAACTAAAAAAGAAAAAAGTTCAAGACTTTCACCTGTGTCTATCTAAATTTTAATATGCTCTTTTTAGCAAAATTACAGCTTTTTCATCCTTTGCAGTCTTGAACCTCTTTTGTGAAATAAGGTTCCTAGCAAATAATGAAATGACACATATATATTTAAAGCACCCATGAAAGCATTTCTATCTGTTTATTAAAAACTGTTAAAGTCCTTCAATTTTGAAATTTATCTTCTTCCTAAATTCTTGTGACAAAGCTCATCATTGTTAAAGTTGTAGCTCATTATTTTTCTGAGGCTTGAAAAAAAAACCTAGCGAATGAATATAAAATAGAACCTTTCTTGGTCAAAGAATGTACTCCTTTTCTAAAACTTGAACTTGATGTAAAGGCATAAAAAAGTCACCTAAGAAATGCTCTTTTCTTTATAATTCAGTATAATTTATAATTCTTTAAATATACACATGATAATTTTATTTTTATATGATTCTTTTTTAAAAAGTAATTTTCCACTGTAATGAAATAGCTGTTCCTTCTCCCTAATGGGTATGGATTGGAATGATCAGGTAGAATTAGAAGGAGACTAGCAATAGGAAAAGATTTTGATGTATCCTCTCAAAATATTTTGGAGAGTATTATATAAGATGTCTTTATTCACGTTTCGGTCTAAAGCAAAAAACAAAGCAACCAAAACACTGCTATGCCAACAATGGAAAGCAGCCTTAAAAATCAGCGGGTTATTTTCTGAAATGAAGAAGACAGACATCAGCCTGGACTTACTGCACAATGTCAGTCTCATCTTTGCCCGTTTGCTATGGACACATCCCTGTCAGGCCTTGCTTTCTACTCTCCAGACCTGTTTATGACAGGCCGAGGTGTTTCCTATTATGGTGCCTATGTCTGCAAGCACACTGCTTGCCAGCAATAAATGCCAGAGGCTGCCACAATAGGGATTACAGTGCAGCAGACCAGAGATGCTGCCAGGAACCCAAGCACGACCTGGGTAAAACTGCACAGAATACTCCGTAACAGGCAAAAACCAACAAGCACACCTTTTCTTCCCAGGCTAGCAGGGAAAGTTTTCAGATATGTCATTTTTACTGGGAACAAACCTATAAGAAGAATGTTATTGCTAAAACAGGTACAGTGGAGAGAGAACAGCTTAAGGCCATCAATATGACTTGTATGGTTTTTGTCTGTATAATACAAACTTTTAATTTAAATGAGATGAAACTAAACCCAGCATAAACTGTGCTAAAATTTCTGATGAGCATCTATAAGCAGGAAAGAGATTTTTAAGTGTGAAATGATCAGGACTCTTGTTAATAACAGAAAAGCCACTTACTTGCAAGATATCAACTATCATGTACAGACCCTGTCTACCAATCCAAGGTGAAAAATGGCATTTACTTTAACCAACACCATGCATCCAGTACTAATTTATATGACCAACTACAAAATGATATATTGACACTCACTGGGTTTGGGCTAGAAGCCATGTAGGAGGACTCATCAGTATTCCTAGTGGTTGGGTAGAAAATTCACTGGTTATGTACTTGAACAGTTATTGAATCCATAAACTTATCAGAAACACGGCTTGTATTCCATTAACACATTCAAAGATAAAAAGTGTATCTCCCTCCCGCAATTTATGAATATGAGTGAAGATAAAGGCTGCACACAAAACCCCAAATGGTGCAGGGACCCTCTAGAAAATGAACTGCTACGTAAGAAGTCAGGAGATTTCTAACTATAGGTGGACGTGGACAAGTTTTGGGCCTCGTTTTCCAACTGAGATCAGATAAGTCAGACAAATGATCACTTCTGCTTCCTTTAGTTCTAACACATAAGGCTTGAGCCTGAGATGAATAATGGATAATAGTAACAATGATGCTTTGAAATACTGATCATGTTAAATACTACCAAAACTACCAAAGAACTAAGTGGTAGGCAGAAACAGAGTATATTTTCATTTTACTAATTTCTATTAATTCCACTCAAGTGATAATTAGACAGAAAAATTAGGATACATTTCTTCAATTATTTGACCTAATGTTCAGTAACTCCCTTGCAAAGGGTCTGACAAACAATAAAGTTGAAGCTATTACCCGTAAAGGAAGAAGAATTTTTATCTTCTAAGCCTTAGGGCTTAGATGAGTAAAAATAAGCTTAGTCCCTGAGATTGATCAGTGATGATCCCTATAGCACTGAGATCAGAACCACTGAATGGTGCTTTTCCAGAATCACCACCACAATACCATTCATACAATTCACCCAATGTTTATTGAGCACCTATTCAATATGGCCTTGTGTCCCATGTGACGGGGGCTGGCAAATGAGTAAGACTAATGACCTAGTGTAAATGTGACAGGAATAAAACAAAGAAACAAATATTGTACGGAGAGTTAAAAGAACTACAAATAAAGTCCTGTAGAAGGTCAAAGGAGAAAGACATTACACCCAATTAGGGGAGGCTGGGATGGGAGATATGGGAGAAGACAGGACAGAAAAGGCTTCACAGGAGAGGTAGCATTGCAGGTAGACCCTAAAGGATGGTTAAGATTTGTCTGATAAAACTTTTTATTTTAGAAAAGCTTCAGTTTTACAGAAAAATTGTGAAAGTAAGTACAGAGAGTTCCCATATGCCCCACACCCAGTTTCCTCTATTATTAATATCTTACTTTAGTATAGGATACATTTGTCCCAATTATTGAACCAATATTGATACATTATTATTAACTAAAGCCCACACTTCATTCAGATCTCCTTAGTTTTTACCGAATGTTCTTTTCTGTTCCAGGATTCCATCCAGGATACATTACATGTAGTCAGCATGTCTCCTTAGGCTCCTTTTGACTGTGACAGTTTCTCAAATTTTCCTTGTTTTTGATGACCTTCATAGTCTCGAGGAGTACTGGTCAGGTATTTGTAGAATGTCTCTCAACTAGGAACTATCTGATGTTATTCTCATGATTAGAGTGGGGTTATATGTTTTTGGTAGAAAAACTCAGATCTCAGTACCATTTTCATCAGATCATATCAAGGGTGCCTACTACAACTTGACTTATCACCGTTGATGTCGACTTTAATCACTGGCTGAGGGTAGTGTGTGTTTATCAGGTTTGTCCACAGTAGCGGTACTCTTTCCCTCTTTCCACATTGTGCTTTTCGGAAGGAAGTCAATATGCACAGCCCACACTTAAGGAGTGGAGAGTTATACTTTCCTTCCTTGAGAGCGGAGTATATACATAAATTATTTGGAATTCTTCAGCACAAGGGATTTGTCTCTTCTCCCCCATTTAATTATTTATTCAATAAATTATATCAGTTGAACTCATGGCTATTTGTTTTATACCTTGAGTTGTATTTCAACACTAGTTTATTTTCTTGATCAAATAGTTCCAGCTGGGAATTGGGAGCTCTTTCAGTTTGCTCTTGTATCCCTTTGATAGGTTCCCATCAACATTCGTTTGGCCACTTCCTTACTTTCTGGAACTGCAACATGGCTCCAGCCTCATTTCCTGCCCCAGTTCTAGAATCAGCTACTTCAAGGAGTCCTGGTTCCTTTTATTGGAGAATAGTATTAGAAAACCAAGATAAGGGTGCTAGATGTGTTCAGTGTTACTGGGGTATCATTGCTTTAGGTTCTCTCGGCTGACTGAGCAAGGAAATGTTTGCATATACTTGATGGTAAAGTTGCTGAGAAGTGCCATGGAAGGCTATGTCCTGAATACAGTTTTCTTAACATTAAGTATTAATAAGAGATTCTGTGCCTGGGTTACTTTCAGTCTCATTCAGAGGAATAACAGGGTGCATTCATTTATGAGAGAAAAGTCACTGGACTATTATCCACTATTTAGGTATTTCTGCTAGAAAGAGCTTAGAGAGTTTTAGACATTCTGAGAGAACCTCAGGCCAGTTTGATGGGCTCTACCATAAAGTTACACAAAGAAACAAAAGGTAAACTCCATGAAAAGTCGTTGATGGGGAGAAGAGCAAATGAAACATTCCAAGAGTCCTATTTGGTTCACATCAACATCATGAGGCCACCATTCTCTCTTAAAAGGTCACTGGCAGCATAAGTATCAGGATGGCAAACAAACACCTTCTCTAACTCTCACCCCACAAAATAAGAAAAGAAAGATGATATTCCTTTGTAGATGGATATAAAGGACCTAACATTATTGAGCACCCACTATGTTCCTGACTCTGTCTGGACGATTTCCATCTTTTAATTCATTAAATCATCACAGTAACTCTTTAACAGAAGAGGAAGCTGAAGCACAGAAGGTAAATTGTCCCATTTAGATTTAGTAAAGGGTGGAGAGTGAATCCAATGCAGGCAGTCTGGCTGCAGGAGAGTGCTCTAAATCCACAGACCATTCTGCCTGCGGAACGAATGCCTAATGAATGGGAGACTTCTGCCGATGACAGTTGGCATTTTCTCCTCTAGTGGGGAAATCCCATTAATGGCAGAGAAGAAAAACCATAGGTTGTTTAAAACAGACATACCTTTCTAACCAAAACTGACTCCCCGGATGGTTCTCACTGCCAATTTAGACTAGTACAATGAAAAGTATGCCCATTGTCTGTGAGTGGTAAGTAAAATGCTTTAAGGTGGTATGGATGAGTATTTTCTCATTTTGCTACAAATTAATTTCAATGTATATTAAAAAAGATTAGAACATTATATTAAAAAATAACATATTTTAATATTATAATATTATAATAAAAAATAACTAGAACATCAAATCCATGATTTCATGTAATTCCTTGCTTAAGATGAGGCACTCAGGTGGACATTTAACTTTAAAAAATAAATGCTTTAAATAAAAGCATTTAACATATAGTAGTTATGAATGTACACAGGAAGTCTGAGAACACTAATTTTGACTTGTTATTTATTATAAAGGTCACAGTTTTCTTCTGAAAAATATGATGTTCTTATATTACAAGGAGTATATGACACATGGTTTTTCTTAGTCTCTCCTTTCCAATATAGTCGAGGGTTACAATAAATTGCATGTAATTTATTAAGCAGCCAGTATATGCTATTCAGCAAAGTGAGCTTTCTATATATTATATCTAATGCTCTTAACAACCTTCAATTGTATTTTCCCCTTTTATTATGTCCATTTAGAAATGAAGAAATTAAGATTCAGAGAAGTGAGGCAAGTTCCCCAAAACATTAGGTAGGAAGCAGCAGAGCTAGAATTTGAAACCAAGTCCACCTGACAAAAAACATCTATGTCCTTTCCACTCTACAAAGCTGCCATAAGCATTGGTGTATATGTCAGGAGAAAGAATAAATACCATTCATCCCCATCACACACAAAATACAGCAAAACAGGCACACAAAAAAACCCCCAGAATATTAAACAATAATAACAAAGAAAAATACTTCATTAAAGATAAAATATTCTCTAAGTGTAAAGGATAATAAAACTATTATCACTGTAGTTGGTAATCCAACTTAACGAATTTCCCAATGAACAAAGCAGAATTTTTTGTTGTTTAAGCAAACAGGAAGGCTCACCCCTCCCCATCCTAATCCCTGTTAGAGTAAATAAAAGAAAATGCCTTTTTAAAATGTCTTTTAAAACTAATGTGAACAGTAAACTAAAGGGCTACCCATGCTCTATTTCCTAGAAAGATCTCAGGCTAAAAGTGCCAATTCAACTATCACAACTAGCCAGGTACAGAGCTAGCCCTGGCAGAGCTATGCTGTCACAAAATAAACTCCAGCTATTTGCAGTTTAAAAGGATTGGTTTCTTTCTGAAAAAGAGAAAATCAGATTCTACATAGTATTTTATGGATCAACTGAAAATCATTATCAGCATTTCACATCTGCCATAATTATACATATCTTATGGAATAGCTACAATCTATGACTATCATAGGAATCTTCTTAAATTGAACAAAATCATTACCTATCATCCTTGCTATTTGGGGAAAAAATGTGCTTAATCTATTCATACACTGGGAAAAGTGCTCTTTTATCTTGGCCAAGCCTTTTGTTTTGGAAAAAAAAAAAAAGACATAGCTCATAACACTCTGAGACAAGAAGTTACTGCTTTCCTATAATTAAATCAAAATGCAATAACTGAAAGCAGTTTCTCAAGTAATGACTAATTTACTGAATCACAAAAATAGAAGTTTTTGATAATTAAATGTTAAGGATATTTAAGCTTACTGCCACTAAATACTGATACAGAAACTGAGTTGATGACAGCAGAGATAAATAAAATTTGCTTTAATCTTTACTGTTTTATTAAGTTAAAGTCAAGGACTTCACTATTCAATGAAATATAAAAATATCTGTTAAAAGTGCTTCCCTCTTTCTATTATTACTTAAAAGCAAAGGAAGTATTTTTTTTAACAGTGATCATAAAAATAAGCATGTCCAATCTGTCATATTAACTTTAAGGCTCTATATGTAAACAACATAAATCTTTGGTAAATCTACTTTTATAAAGTAGGTGAAAAAGTAGATAGCAAACTGAAAACATCAGTAAGCTGAATTTCTATATTTACGAAAGGTGTTTTCTTTTAAAATTTAGAGTTTTCCTTTAGGTATGCTGATTAACTCTCACCAACTCTGTATGACTATGTCAATAAGTTTTAATATTTTGAAGTAAATGACTGTTATTTGCTATTTGCTCTTCATAAAATTAAAATGCCTTTTCCAACTAGTTTCACCTTCCTTCTCAGCACAATTAAACATTTATTTCTGTTCTGAGCTATCTTATAATCATGTAATGCTGAAAAATCTTAAGATTTAGCCACTTCTACGAACATTCTATATTCATTCCAGGACCACTCCTGCCCAGAAGAAAGTATACCCGCAGTCACAGAAAGCTGTAGTATGTTACGTATGCATTGACTATTAAAAAGCAGCAGGGGGAGCAGAGCGCAAAAACACTAAGAAAAAGCACCCCAGAAAAGCAATTTAATTTATAGGCAACAGAAACATGATAGAGATCTTTGTTAAAAAGCAAACAGACAAACTAAATTCCATATAAAAGTCATGTTCACATTTGCAAAGCTGGCCTACGTACGTCTAGAAAGAACTAAAGAAAAGCCTTAAGTCTCTTAGAAGGATGCCTGAATCCTAACTTCAAGGCAGACTTTCAGCTTGAAGCATGGTAGGTTCCAGCAATGCCAAGCCTTGGAACTGCCCCAAATTTAGAGAGAAGAAACAATACATTTTTATAGTAGTATATTTTGGGGGAAAATCAAGATGATTTTTTTCTCCTTCAAACATCGCCACACTTACATTGAAGATGTGGTGAAATGTGCATTATTAGGTCACAAGAGAATAAAGTTACAGGGTTCCACAGCATAACTCTTGAGGCTTAGATCCTGGCCTGCACTCCTCACATCCTCAGTTTACTTTCTATGAGAGAAAGGTAACCAAAAACACTGTGAAGCTATTCCGCCTTAAAAACAGTCTAAAAAGTTACTTTAGCTTTGCAAAACCTGTACAAAAGGATGGAAATGTACCTACCAATCCCACATTATATTTAATATTTTCTAAAAAATTAATCAGTGCTGTTTTTTCAGCTTTAGAATAAAAGAGAAAAAGTATTTAGCTGTCTGGAATTCTGTAGCTGAAATTTAAGAAAAGATTAAGCTTCTATTTAGAACTTCAAAATGTTTGTGTCTGTATTATACTGAAAAAAGTATAAATATAATTTAAGCATTTTTTACAATACAGAACTGTGCACTAAAGACAGTTATTAAGAATTGTATTATAAAAATCCATGAAACTTAAAACATCAAGTATAAATGACAACTGAATGGTAAAAAAAAATATTTTAGCCAAGTAGGCAACCAATCAAGTTTAACCTAAACCTTCAATAATAATACCAATAATGGCAGGTATAGTCCCTGTCAGACACTATTTATTAGCTAACTGTTTTACACATATTCTTTCAAATTCTTACACTGACCTTTCTAAATAGATATCATTGTGCTCGTCTTATGCTAAGGAAACCGAAGCCAAAAAAAAGTTTGTCATTTCTCTAATGTAACTCAGCTAGTAAGGAACAAAACCATGATTCAACTTCCAGGTCTGTCTGCCTCCAAAGCTTTGAGACCTCACCAAAACCTCTCTTAACTCTAGCAGTGAGGTTTCAAAGGAAATCTGTACAAATCTTGGGCAGATTAATGGGCTTATTAGGCTAAATGCTGTAGATTTAACCTCTCAAACTAAATGCCATCTGGAGTCTCTTACCCTACTTGGTACAAGCATCCTACATGTATTATAGCCAACATTGGCAGTGGCCAAAAATTCAATAATTTTCCTGTCTCAATACCATCAATAAGCATTATGCACATTACAACCCCGATCAGGAAATACATCTAGTTGCTTCTAAAGCATCATTTAAAAACTGCTAATAGTTCAGATTCCTTCTATTAAGATTTTTTAAAATATGAAGAATTCATTAACCCAATTTGTTAAATGAGTTTGAGGAATCAATTTCCTTCTTCCTAACACCCAAAACCACCTCCATAATAAATATTTTCTCTACATAATCACTTAAAAATCCTGATTGTTTACTAGTATTTTATTGTGTCATTTTAATCTATTAGAGTACTTTTTTTTTAAGCCTGAGAAAGAGAAGAAAACAAAGAAAAACTTCATGACTTTTCAAGGGAAACACTGGTTTGGTTCGAACAAGTACATGTGAAAAGAATGGACGGCAATAAGACTAATAATCAAAAGCAATGTTTCAGACTTATTCATTCACACTCAAGAGATGCTCGACAACCTAGCGGACATGTGACGCAAGTTGTCACATTTCCAGTTCAGACTTAGGTTCGGCATCACTCCTGGGGACCTTTAGACCAGCTGCTCCAACTCAGTTTACAGCTCATGTGGATGTGACTTATTTGTGCCCTTGTTATCTGGCTGAAGGGTAACTTTACAACCTTTACCAAGAGCTCTTTTTCCTTCTATGCTAATCCGTTTTCATCTATAAAAAATTACAGGAGCTTAGCACTCATTTAGAAATGAATGGGTTTTTTTTAAAAAAAGAAATGAATGAATTAGACATGAAAAGTTTAATCAACAGCTTCAGCTGAGTTGAATTTTTTAATGTTAAAAATCAGTGTCAAGTGAGAGAGTGGCATGGACATATATACACTACCAAACGTAAAATAGATAGCTAGTGGGAAGCAGCCACATAGCACAGGGAGATCAGCTCAGTGCTTTGTGACCACCTAGAGGGGTGGGATAGGGAGGGTGGGAGGGAGGGAGACGCAAGAGGGAAGAGATATGGGGACATCTGTATATGTATAACTGATTCACTCTGTTATAAAGCAGAAACTAACACACCATTGTAGAGCAATTATACTCCAATAAAGATGCTTAAAAAAAAATAAGTGCCATGTCAATAATCTTACAAGACATAAACACAGCTAGAATGACTATATTTTGAAAAAGTCTTTTCTCACTTAACCTAGATTTCACTTCAACCAAATAAATTCACCTCCTACACTAAACCTGTAAATTAACCTGAAGTCTGAGGGGCCTTCACAATAAAGATTAAAAAAAAAAAATCCCTGTCTTTAAAAGACAGGGATTTTAAAAGACAGAAATGCCCTTAAAAAGAAAGAAATCATTTTGACCAATCACTGTGACCTCAAGTTTTATTTTTTCATCTTAAAGTATAGATAAATTAATACTTGACAGTTGAAATCATTCACAATACATGATTAGATTTCAATGTTAATTTTTAAATTCAAATAGAGGTCTCATCATTAAGAGTATGGATTAGGGGGAAAGTAATTGTAGCTGCTGAGGTTCACTGTGCTGAAAAAGTACTGTCAAATCATCTTGAAAATATAAGCAAAGGCTTTTGCACATCTTTTGGTGCCTTCTGGTTTTTCCTTTTACTACACAGAACTAACCAGACAAGAGAATAAGAACTCAGGCCCACTGCAGAATGGTCCCATTCGGTGTTTAGGACACTGGAGATACTCAGCATATGTCTACTGCTATTATGAACCAAATTATGAAAGAACAATCTATATGTTATAAAATGAATCAACGAACTAAGAATTTGTTAGCCAGATGAGAACAATGGCACCTGATGCCACGGCAGGGAGTAAGAGAGTAATAACCCATCATTTTGATGCAGAGCCATACCAAATTTAGAAATGAGGCTTCAATGACAGAAAAAAAAAATACAGATTTGATCGTCAGTGTGCATATGGGTAGGTCAGTGTGCTTACGGGTAGATTAGTGCCCGCAGATAGTGACTGGGCGGTCCTTTTTATCTTGTTTATTTGAAGCTAACTTTTTACTTAAAAACCATGCTGTCTATATAAGCATTGTCAACAGATAAGACAATCAAGTGGGTGATATGCTATGATATTTTTTTAAACTGCATGAGAAAAAAAAAGGGTGGGATAAAAACTATAGTAAACTAAAAAAAAAAAAAAAGCATAGCTGTCTGAAAAATATGTGCATGTAGATAAACAGTAAAATGGTATACCTTCCTGACCTTGTAAATAGGTGGCCAAAGATATTTAAATACCTTTAGGGGCAACTGTTATTAATCGCCACACAAAGTTACCAGTCCTTACTGGCTAAATCCCTCAGCCACCTGCATCCAACATGCCCATGCCTCCTTTCCTATCCCCTGAGCCAAACAATCATTAAAAACATACATAATCCCAATTATTTCCTTACATAACTGAAGATTGTTTTAAAAAAACAAACAAGGAATTCCAAAAAATACACCAAAACGGACAACACTCTACCTTGCTTTAAGGCTGTGCCAGGCTAAGGGTTGATTCTCAGCCCTCAAACCTCCACTATCCACCAAGACCAGCACCTTGGCATACGGCACAAACGCCCCATTGAAGCATCACTGTAACTAAATAACCTCAGAAAATTGGACTCTCTCTCCAAGATTCACGGAAACAAAGGCAGTGATCACAATGAACCTTAACTTTGACGTCCCCTGTGGACACATATGGCCAAGCAAAAAGATAAAGGCTCAGTTCTTACAGGGTACCCTGACACTTAGATAAATGGGGGTTAAGGTTCCAAGTTCAGTGAACTCTTCTGCGTTTCAGTTCAGTAGGTGGTGACATCCAAGGGATTGCACTGACCTCTAGTAACTCTTATTTTCCACTGGGAATCCCAAGAACACCCTACAACATGGGTTGCCTGTAGACCAGACTCGGTTTCTGTTGCAAGGGCAAAGTGTCACTTAGAAGTACCCCTCCAAACACACACACACACACACACACACACACACACACACACACACACACGAACAGTGTCTTGGGGGTACTGCAGTCAAACTATGTCAAAGTTGCTTTTGCAAAATATTTAATTTCTCCGGAGTGAATAGAAGAGAGAGGGAAGGCACGGCATCAGGAACCTCCTTCCAAGGGAGACAAAATGCAGTGAGTGTGACAAACCCCTGTATGTATTTCCCCAGGCCACGGGGACTGGTGGCTTCACTAGCGTGGGAATCAGCAGCCTAGGAGCCTCGGTGAGAGCCGAGCCGGGGCTTACCTTGTTGGAGGCCATCTCACTGACGGAGTGCCTGGTCTGCAGGGTCTCTAGCTGGTCCAGACACCAGTCCAGCTCCTCCAGGGTCTCGCTGGCCAGTTTCTGGTAGGCCTCCTCTGCGAACAGATAGGGAAAGGGGCACTCAGTTCTCAAGCGCTTCACAGGGCCGCCGGCGAGTTCAAAGGGGGCCATCCTGCCGTACCCCGTCATGCTCGGATGCCCGGTGCCCGCACATGAGGGCTGCTCCTTCATATTGACGAGCCGGGCACCGCGACGGGGGCCGGGGCTCTGCTAACGGTGTGGCCGGCCTCGGGAACGCACGCCCTCTCCAGCTTGGCGTCTCTGTTCGGCGTCCAGGAAGGGCGCGCCAAGTGCAGCAAGCCAACTTCTACACGGACCAAAACCCTCAAGATGCGACTTTGAAGAAGTCCTGGTGCCGGAGGACGGCGAAGGGGATGGCGCGCGCGCCCGGGAGCCCGCCCCGCGGAGGGAGCGTCTGGTCCACGGCGCGATCTGCGCGGCGCCCGGCCCCGAGCCGCGGCCCCGCGCCCGCCCTCCTGCCGAGCCTTCACTCAAAGCGAATGAATCAGCCGCGGCCGGGTGCGCAGCCACCACGTTTCCTGTTTTCTTTCTCAACTCCTCCGGCGGCGGGCGCAGCGCGGCTCCATCGCCGCGGCTTTCCGGGAACACTACCCCTAGCGCCCCGCACGGCCCTTGGAGCCGCCCGGCTCCTCCTCGGCTCTCTCACGCCGAGATCGCCCGGAGCCACGGCCCGCCAGGGGCCCCCGCCGCCCCACCGCCTCGCCGAAGCATCACCCCGCGCGGCCCCGCGCCGCTCGCTCCGAAGCCCGGCTGGGGAGGCGCGGGCGCTACAGTGTGTGTCAGTGCTGCTGCCGGGGGCCGGGGCGAGGGGAGCGGCGGAAAACCCGGCGTGGAGCGCCCGCCGCCAGCTCGCCCGCCGCCCGGGGTCGCGCCCGCCGCGGGGCTCAGGCGGGACCTGGGGCGCACGCGCGCGCGACGGCGCACCTGCCCCGCGGGGACCCCGCGCGCCCAGCCGAGCCGAGGCCCTCCCGGTTGCCCAGACGGCCCGGCCCGAGCCTCCGCGTCTCCACTGTCCCGTGCTTCCTGCGAGCTTTCGCCGGAGAGCCCGACGGGCGGCACAAGCTGGTTATTTAGGACCCGCGCAACCGTTTGTGTGGGTTTGGGTTTTAGTGTTTCTGAGGCTTCGTTTCTGAGGGTTTAGGATTTACCTACTTCAAGAGGACAGGGTGGTTGTGCAATCAAAAGTATTTCTATTAAGACCAGACCCTCAGTTCCCAGCCCAGCCTCTGCTAAGAACCATACGTCTAAATTTCGGGGTGGACATAAGCAAGCAAACAAAAACATACAATGTTGTGGGTATGAACGCCTTAGAATTCACAGATTTGGCAATATGTTGTGTTTTCACATTCAGAATTGTCTAAGAGTTACTGTAAAGGAAGAGCAATGTGAATGCAGCACACCGTATGGGCAGTTTACGCCCGTCCTGCATACATGCTTCCTTCGTCAGTGGAATTGCAAATCAGGGACCGGGATGGTATTTCGATGCCAATGGGAAGAGTCTGGAAGAGTGTTTCTACCCACCGTGCACAGAAAAAACTACAAACGTGAGAAAATGGAAAGACCACATCCAAAGACAGCGTATGGAAGCAGGTTCTATTTACAAAATTTGACCCTGGGGGAGGTCTACAGTAAGGGATCAATTGCAGAGAACTTCACTATATTAGCGTGCAGGTAAGTGAACCTGTTAGAGGAGGGAAAACATCCAAACTCCCAAGAGCCCATCTTACGAAACTTTGTTACTGTCAATTAGAAAGAATACACTGAAAAGCTTACATGAAGTTGGTGAGATCCTTTTCCTTGGTCTTCGAATCTACAGGTATTGGAGAAGAAATTCTGCCCTTGAAATTTAGACTCCATAAATGATGAGTGGCACAACAAAAAATTTCATGGACTGAATCTCGGGCTCCTGGGATTTTCCAGATAGGTTTTTATATAACATTTGTAAAAGTTAGAATAACTTTCAAAGTATTTGTTACATGGGCCATGTGGCTTATTATTATCAGGGATTCTTGAACTGTTTGCTATTCATTTTGGGAACTCTAGGTTAAAAATTGCCTCTTTTATTCCACTTTTTTATTCCTGCACCAATCTCTGTAAATATATACTTTTGGGGAACAACAACTACCTAACCTTGCCAGGTGAATTAAAGTGTGATTGGAGCTTTTCCCCCAACAAAAGGAAAAGCCTTAAAGATAATCTTAAATCGTAAGTATAAAGTATTTTATCTGTATAGCCTTTCCCTGATTAAGTATATAAAATTAGAACATGCTTGTTATAAAATTTGAAACATTACACAAAGATGTAATGCAGAAAGTTCCTTGTAATCCCATACCCTAAAGATCACAAATAATAATTAAGCCTATGACCATAACACATTTTCATTTTACTTAATATCTTCCATATGCAACTGTAGCATTACCTAGCTGTGATGGAAATACATGTACTATATGGTTTTATTTTGGCTTTTTTCTTCCAAGGTATAAAATAAGGAATTTTAAGAGGAAATTAACTTATTTTAGGTGATTTGATTTGGGCTACCCATAGTTAGCTCATCCAATGGATTAAAGATGCATGACCATTGTATCTAGGATTTGTTCACTGCCATCTTTCCAGTCACTGGTTATATCTGGAAGCCAGGAATCCCCTCTCCACACCTCAAAGGCTTGGTGTTCCGTGTTCCTCTCCCCTGCTCTCCAACTTTTCCAAAGTCTGAGCCCCAGGGGGACTTCCCAGTCCCCCTCCCATCTTCACCAACTCCTCAAAGCTTTTCAGAAATATAGGCCTTGGACCTAGCAGGATGTGGCACCACGTATTACACTTCAGTGTTTAATTTTTTTTTTTTTTTTTTTTTTTTGCGGTACACGGGCCTCTCACTGTTGTGGCCTCTCTCGTTGCGGAGCACAGGCTCCGGATGCGCAGGCTCAGCGGCCATGGCTCACGGGCCCAGCCGCTCCACGGCATGTGGGATCTTCCCGGGCCGGGGCACGAACCCGTGTCCCCTGCATCGGCAGGCGGACTCTCGACCACTGCGCCACCAGGGAAGCCCAGTGTTTAATTTTTAATTGTAATAGTGAAGAAGTAATTCAGTAAAGTTTCAATGCCTCAAGACATTATGTACTTAAATACAGGACTTGCTCTTAAGAAGGCAGTACAGCGACAAGAGGGACAGCTTGTTTCAGAAGACCTACTTTACGTCCCAATCATAGATTAGTCATTTTGACAAAATCAGCATTTGAGTACAATAAGAATGTGGCCTGTGTATGTATTTTATTTTATTTTTTTAATTTTTTTTAAACACCTTTATTGTTTATGTATTTTAAGTTCTGACTACTTCTGCATTCACTGTATAAATCTGGGGAATGAAAAAAGAAAAAAAAATGACTAGAGCACACCTACATACCAATAAGTAAGAAAATAAGTACTAACAACAGAGCAAAGAACAGTTTGTTCTATAAAACTGTTGCTCAAATAAAGAACTACTGTTGATATTAGCATAGAGCTGAGAATACTACTTTTTCCAAATTCCTAGGTTTATAGGCAATACGGTTAGCCACAGTTTTTCAGGATCAGTGTTAAAGCTTAACTTTTAGGAATTTTAACCCCAAATGTTCTAAAACATCAAGTAACTGACTTTTTCATCCCCACTAAAAAAGCCTCGATGTGGAGTTGCCAGCTATCCTCCAGGAAACTGAGTCAGCACACCAAACAACACACCTAAATGTCACCAACATTTCGCTGGACAAAAACAGTGAGCTAGTTTAATTTGGGGTTTTACCAAGAACACATACTGCATTCATGAATAAAATACTTTTCTCCCCAGAGAGTAGCAGTCACTGTGGCACTACTTGAAAATATAAGAAAACTCTTCTATTTTCCCGTCCAAAATCTTGCTAAGTCAAGGAACTACAGGGAGAAACTGTCTAAGCAGCAACTCTTGGCCAAATTCCATAAAAGCCAGGAGAGGGCTCTGGAACAGCAACTGAGAAATAACTTGAGCCTTTGGAAGTCCCCTCCTACAGCAGCATCAGTTTCCTTCAAGGCCCCCTTGAACTATGTGACACCCGTGTTTCTGCTCAGGATCTTCTGTGAACAAACAGTCCTCAATTCTTGCAGGCCAGCACTTGGCTTCCGTCATTGTGATGTGATCAAGGGTTCCCCTGACACATGGCCTGAAATGGTGCCAGGAGCTCCAGGAGAAGATGCTGAAGCAGCAGCTTCCTTTTGAAAAGGAAAAAACTAATTGCCTCAGAGCCACAGCAGTGAGCTAGAGGTTGAGGTCATTTTCTTGTGAAATGTTCAGCCGCTTACTCTTACCCACAACTTACAGCGATGTTGACCATTGAGGTAAAAGGATCCGTTCTACATAATGTGTGACTCTATGGATGCCAGTTTCTTTGCCAACTCTTGACTGATTAAAGGTCTGTATAAATTTGTCATAACTCCTATACAGGCCTATTGGTGTAAATAAAGAGAACAAGTCCAAAAAAATCACTTTACCTTGGACACCATTTGCTTTCCCTTCATTAAAAAAAAATAAATACAAACTGTAACGGCTGATTCAGATTGTTCTTTAAAAAAAAAGCCCTTCACTAAACATCTCCTAAGAGTGAGTAATTAAATGTATAGCTTCCTAAGCAATTCCAGCTTCTCCTTTCCTAATTCCCACCCAAATTCCCTCTTTGTTCCTAAGGATGGAACTGATAGTGTCTAAAGTAGGTAGAACTGGAGAAAAATGATTTCCACTTCACCATGTATTGCTTCAAGCTAGTCACTCCCTGAATTTGCTACAGTAAAAGATTGATGCAATTTAGCTCTAACTTTTGCTGACTTTTTTTTGTCTCTACATTTTATCTGATGGGAAATACATGAAGGTGTTGGATACACTTTCAATGTGTACATGTAACAGGTTTAAGCAGAGCTTGCCAGTGGCAAGCTGTCCTCATTTCCAAGTGTATTTCTGGCATCAAGTTCTTGTTTTGAAATCTTATGAAAAATATAAAATTTCACTTAGTACATCAAAAGACCTCCAAGGAGAAGGTGTACATAATTTTGTGAGTTTTTTTTCTATCTTCCCACTATCTATGATTTTTTTTCTGGGTCTGCCTAAGGCTCTAGTAGAATTTTTTAAAGAAATAAATACAAGACTGGATTTCACTGACTTCTAGTACCATCAGAAATTCAACAAACATTTATTTAGCACCAAGTATGTGTCACACACTTTATTAGAGTCTGCAAAAACAAGCTGAATGAAAGAATGTGCCCCTTATCCAAGGAAAGCTTAAGAGTCCAGGGGTGGAGATAGTTTCAGCATACTATATTGTAGAAAGCATTCTGAAAGAAGGAAGCATGTAGGCTACGGGAGAATAACAGAAGGCAATTTAAATCAGAGGTGGAGTGGGAGAAGGCAGAGGCTTAAAGAATGAAACAGGAGGTAAGTGAAGGGGGTGGGAAGAGTTTTTAAGAGAAAATAATATGAACAAGCACATGGGCCTGTGTTCAAAAGATGTATGTATATGTGTATGTAGGGAAGAGCCCCGCCCAGATGAGAGATAAAAGACCACCTATTCCTCATTCTTGAGATCAAGGAGACCTTCCCGACTACACATGCGCAGAAAGGTTCCTTGAAGGTCAAAAAGGGAGGGGCCGCCACCCCATAGTAGGTGATGTCAACCTACCCATAGGCCTCTTCACTAGAATCCATCTTGGCTGAGAGATGTGCACGCACAGAGGGGAGGACCCTGAGATAAACAAAATACGGACTCAGAACCAGGCAAAGCAAGATAATTGGCCAAAGGAAACCGGAAGAAATGCCCCATAACAGTGATTCAAACTACCACGGAGGTGAGACTCTCTCTCTGAGCCCGCCTGTGTGTCTATCCACACGTACTTTTTTCCCTCCTAATAAACACGTTGCTTGTTTCACTACTTTCTGTCTCTCTGTGGAAATTCATTTCTACACGGCTGACGGGCCAGGGCCTCCACGGCATGTGGGATCTTCCCGGACCAGGGCACGAATCCGTGTCCCCTGCATCGGCAGGCGGACTCTCAACCACTGCGCCACCAGGGAAGCCCTCAGTATTAAAATTTGACATAAGCATATGCTCTCATGACATGTCAGGCATGAACTGAAGGACTGCTCAGTGGGACTTCCAAAGGAATAGACTTCTTGCTCTTAAAAACTACAGTCTTCTGAAATTGTCATCATATTGTATTCATCGTAACTCTATTCACCAGAATTTCTTTCAGGGAGAGTGCAAGAAAGTGCTTGACAAGGCTACTTATTACAGAAGATGGGACTTGAGGCGTACTGGTTTGGGCGGGACTAACCTGTGGTCTCTTCCACATAGAAAAGGGGAAGAATATGCTTGTTGCTCCAGTGGGAATATATGTGGGGTGTGTGTGTGTGTGTGTGTGTGTGTGTGTGTGCGTGTATAACAGAAAGGAGTTAGTTTTGTTTACAGGATAATTTCACCCTATAAATCTCCCACTCCCCCCAAACTTTAATAAAGTTACTGAAGGTACAAAATGCTGAGATAAAGAGATTTTGTTTTGTTTAATCTGAGCTTGGAGGCCAGATTGGCTCAAACTGAAATGTCAGCCTGAGCTGACACTGAGAAGAGACAGAGAAAGAGGAGGAAGCTTTTGGAACTCAGTGTAAGAGCAGGAAGGAATTCTGTCCAAGGAATTGGAGTTTGAGCCAAGCTTAATCAGACATCTGGATTGCGGACTTTATGTGACATGTGAACGACTATAAGTAATATTACTCCTTGATGGAAACTAGAAGAGTAGGAGGTGGTTCCCATCTCCATTCCACTACATACAAGCCATAATCCCTGGCACATCACCTAATCTTTCTTGGACCTTAATTTCCGCACCTGTAGATTGGGGATAATAACAAGAACCTTGTAGATTATTTTCAGTGAGAGACCATGAGTTAAATAACCTTGTGTTGCTTACCTACTGGATACTTTTCCAGGCACTGCACTAAATGATGGAGATTCAGCAATGAACAAGGCAGTTAAAAGTTCCTGCCTACTCTCAAGGAGTTTACATTCTACTGGTTATAATAATTTTCTTTTCACTTGAATAAACATATATTGAACACCTGCTAGGTCCCAGGCGCTGGGTACACCAAATGGAAGGAAATAACTGTGGGTTTAAAGAAGCTCATAGTCCAATGAGGAAGGCAATTATTGGAGATATGTATGTAAGTTTCCACCAAAACCAGGCAGTAGGTACAGCAAAGTCGGCATAAGGCAGAAATGGGGGACAGGGAAGGTGCAAACTACCACATCTCAGGAGAGATCTGGGAAAACTTTCTGAAAGAGGGAATGCCAGCCTGGAGTCTCCAAGGATGAATTGAAGAGTTAACCAGGTGAGAAATGGGAGGTGACATCTAAGATAGAGAGTAACGTGTCACTGCCAGTTAGAGAACATAGGCCATTCAGGTAGCTACAAGCAGAGGATAATGCTAAGTTTGGGATCCAGCAATGGACAAAGATAAAGGTGGAGAGGCAGTTATGGGGGATTTAGTATACTATTCCAAGAGTTTATAGTTTTTTCCCCAAGGAGCCACTAAAATTCTAAGCAAGAATGTCACATGGTCAGATTTGCTTTTCAGAAAGATTACTCTGGGAAGTGTGAAAAGAGGGTTGGAGAAAGACAAGACCAGTTAGGAGGCCTAGTGTGAGAGGAGAAGCTGCCAGAAAGGTAGGGAGAGAACCACTCAGGAGCAAAGGAAAAGAATTTCAAAGGAGAGAGTATCAAGGCATAGCCACTGATATCCAAAACAGACCATATACACCCACCGGTTTGAGGTGAGATGATTTTCATTCCCAATTCATATTTCACCAACAAAGATTAGAAATGCTAGTGAGGAAGCTTCCCTCTGGGAATTTGTTTCAATAAAAGAACAGCAAACATTTTGCAAAAAGGCTGAAAAAAAAACTATTAGAACTATGTATGTTATTTTCATACACCTGTTACAACCTTAGGAGTCATTTTGATTCCCGTGGGGAGGGGGCTTGTAGGAGGGTATCTGTGTTTCCATCAACCTTCAGGGATGATACAGTCATCCTTATCTCTGTCAGTTCTTGCACAAAGCATTCCTTATAGCAAGTAAGGAGTTTGCTTAGGTGATCTCTACTTCCTACACAGCTCTGGTACTTGCTTATTTTATAACTTCTGACACTATGTTAATCTGGGTGAGGTGTTGGTTTTGAAGTTGTTCATGACTGATTAACCTGGGTGGGGTCAGGTATTACTATAGAGGGCATTCCAGAATTGACCAGATGTCTTCAAAGGTCCCATCCAATACCATGGTTCTGGAACTCTGTGAGTTTAGTTCAACTGTGTACCAGGTATGGATGTTTTACATTTGAAATTGAGATATTTTGAGAAAGAAAGTTATTGATAAATAGAAAGTCTTGCTTTCTCTGCTGTATATTTATACCCTCTACCCCTGCCCCCAACCATATTCCCATCTAATACTTTGCCAATTGATTTACCAATTTCTTCTTAATTTCTACAACTGCCACCTTCAGTCAAATCCTCATCTATATATTTCTAGATTCGTGTAACAGTGGACTACTGGATCTCCCTGGGTGCAGTTTTTCTCACCACAGTCCTGTTTATAAAGTCAGAATAATCTTACTTAAGCTCTGTTTTTAATGTGTAAGTTCCTCACTCAAAATTCAGCTGCACAAACTCCCTCCTTCTTATTCTATGAATGCCATACTTCTTGAGGTCACAGAAGGCCTTTTTTTTTTCCAGTGAGCTTTTCCACACCATTCCAGATCCTCTTATTCACCATCCCATCTCAGGCTGCCATTCTTAGCCAATCCTTCCACCTAGATACAATTTGCTGGCTTCTGTCTCTATGACTGTGTTTATGTCACTTTTATATATGTTTCTAGGCTTTTCTACAAGTGCGTAGGACAGTTGCTGACATTTACAGGCACTCAACAAGTATCTGCGAGCAAATAACCAATAAGTAGGCATGCTTTATAACAAATAAGAATATTTCTTTCCAAGTAAGACTTAAGTAGTCATCATGTCCTGCGTATGCCTCTCTAGATGTATCCATCTTCGTGTATCTCTTGTGCTACATCTCTTGCTTTCGAACTGTGTTGTCTGTTGCTAAAGAGTATCAGAAGCTAACATTGCCAGAACTTTGGAACAGTTAATGCATCACGGTGTCTTTTGGAAGATATATTAATATCATACTGAAATGATAGGTATTATGATAAATACAGAGAATGAACTTTATAAAATCAGGCAAAATTTTGAAAGATTCCATCAATATGCAGGTATGAAGTTTGAGGGGAACAAGTGAATGAACTAAAGGCTGTGTGCCATCCATCCTACCAAGATCAAGAGGAGAATGGGTTCCCCATACAAATCAAAATTGGGAGAATAGCTGGATCTCCTACCTGCTTACCTATTCTTGCCGCTCTGAGTTTAGCCAATCTGTAGTGCTCATGTTATTTTCTAACAGCCATATTTAAATCTATATTTCTCTCTCAATGTAATAAACTTAAATACTGTCTATGGCCTCCCCATTAGATTATTCTGTGTTTTCACTTCTTCATCTCCCCCATCCACCCCATCCCCATCTGTTTCCCCATTCTTACACCCCACACATACATACTCTGTTGGTTTTATGCTTTAAAAAATAATTTAGATTTCTTAATTCCAGACTTTTCTTTAGATTTTCCTTAGAATATGACTTTTCTGTCTTCAAAATCCTTTCTCAATCTTTATAATTCATGGTCACATTATATCATGTATTTCTTTTCACCAATACCTATACTTGATTCATTGCTCACTATTCTATCTTGTACACTCCATCATCCTTATCTCCCAATCTTTGTTCTGACTTTTCACATGGAAGGAAAACTCCCTTAAGTGATTGCCCATAAAGGAGACATTGGCGGTAGGTATATTTTGATTCCCTATACTTCAAAAGGCACAATGCTTGTAAACCTTTTTGGAAGTCTAATAAACCTTTTGAGAATCTAAAGCAAACCTCTCCAGAAAACTGGACATAAGTTCACATAATCAGAGTTTTTATTTTAAAAGTGTTCACTGGCTTCCCTGAAGTCCCCAAGGACCCCAGGTGGAGAATTCCTTCCTGAATGGAGAAAAGAAAATAATTGTTTTAATCAAAACTGCTCCAGAATATTTTACTCTGAACTGGTACCTCTGCTGCCTTCTCTGTTTCCTTACTACCCTTCACTAGGGATACCTAAAGAGAAGTAATGCCAAAGAGACGTTCATTCCATTTAAGGGAATTGAAGTCTGAGCTAAGAAAAATATATCTGTACAAAAGGTGTCCAAAGAAAGACTAGGCTCTTTCAAATAGGCTATGAATAGGTTTGAGAAGGGTAACTTCTTATGTCCCATTTTTATACTCACTACTTGTGCTATAAGTAGAACATATGAGTGAGAAGCCACATCAGCCTACTGGTAAACCTGCATTTGTTAAATGTGTATACATTATAGAGCAAGTTTTAGCACTCAAGATTATATCATATATACATGGATGGTCTACTTGTGCATGAACTGGCACCATACACAAGCTTAAGTAAAAGAAATTAGTTTTCTAATTGTACAAGAGTATCTGGGGAGGTTTAGATTTGGATAAGAAAGCTCTTACACACACATGCAAAGACCCATAACCCGTAGAGTTCCCTATGGGAAGCAGTATGACAGATCGGAAAGAGCATAGATTTTTAAGTCACCCAGAATTTGAATTCTAGCTTTGCCATTGTTCTAGTCATCCTGTTATCTTAAATTAGTCGTTTAAATACCTGAGCCCATTGTATAAATTGGGAATTAATTTTTATGAGAAACACATGTGAAAATGCATGTAATGCACGTATATCTGACTTATAGCAGGTACTCAATCAATAGTAACTATTATTCTGACCCAACTTATAAGGTTGTTTAAATTAATTCATCTACAATAAGGCATTTCATACATAAAGGGTTACTTCCACTCTCACAGGTTCTCAGTCCTAAGCCAATTACTATTTTCTTACCATCATCCTTCAATTATTAACCAGTTCTGGGCTGAACATGAGTGAAGAATCTAAGATCTAGAAGAGCCTTCACAAGACCACACCAAATCACGCAAAGTCACTAGCATTTAAAAATACGGGGGCATGGGCTTCCCTGGTGGCGCAGTGGTTGAGGGCCCGCCTGCCAATGCAGGGGACGCGGGTTCGTGCCCCAGTCCGGGAAGATCCCACGTGCCGCGGAGCGGCTGGGACCGTGAGCCATGGCCACTGGGCCTGCGCGTCCGGAGCCTGTGCTCCGCAATGGGAGAGGTCACATCAGTGAGAGGCCCACGTACCGCAAAAAAAAAAAAAAAAAAAA